>NC_133662.1:61754951-62104951 GCF_037893015.1 Macrotis lagotis
CGAAGACTCATCACGAGTTGGACTGGTGAGTAAGAGGACGGACTAGCATAAAGAAGCCGGCGTTGTGAATAAAAACCCGGCAGCTAGTAAAGCACATTAATTGTATTTACTCCGACAAACACTTGTAACTTTTGAGAATTGTTTTTCTATTTGGACAGTTAAAGGATTGAATATAGTGGAAGGGATTGTACATTGAGAAGTGAATATGGTTGGTTCTTCTTCCTTATCAAATGAGACAAATATGACATTACTATTTTGAGACATATTACACAGTGTCACTGTGGCTGATCAGACCAATATGAATTCAGAATGCTCTACCACAGGTTGGGCAAATATAGTCTAGGTGAACACCTGGGGAATTTACTGTAAACTTATCTATCTCATGTTTCCTTTGAGCTGCTTTAATTCTGCCTTGTTCATAGAGCTCAGCACTTTCTCTTCTGAGGGCACCCTTTGCTGAGCTGTCCTGTGCCTGTGTCTTCCAAACTTTGTAATCATCTCAAAAACTCTTGAGAGAGACCTTCAGAGTGTCCCTGTACTTACTTGGAGGTTCTTTACATAATTAAATCAGAAGTGAACTTACTTTCCTCAGTTTAAAACGATTGGGAAGTAACCTTGCCTTAATCAATACTTTAGTTAGCAAGTACCATGATTGGGGTGCTGAAGGGAAAGAGGGAGAGAGTGTACTTGATACTTTGATTAGGGAGGATTTTTTCATGCATTTTATTTATTTATTCATTCATTTATTTACATATGAGTAAAACAGTCTCGTTGTAAGAGTCAACATAATATCCCCTTCCCCCACAAAAATAGAAAAACTTCATGAAAAATAAAGTGACAGAAAAAGAATAAAAATTTTGCTTCAGTCTGTGTTCAGATTGCATCAACTCTGTCTCTGGGATGGATTGCATTCTTTATCATAAGTCCATCAGAGAAGTTGATACCATATTTTTTTCCATAGTTGCTATTGCTAATTGCATTTCCTTCAATCCATTCCTTCCCATTCCCATTTATTCTATTCTCTCTCTCTCTCCCCTTTCACTTTGTCCCTCATCAAAAATATGTTGTGGGGCAGCCAAGTGGCTCAGAGCCCAAAGTACTGGCCTGGGGCCAGGAGGATCCAAACCGAAATCCCACCCCAGACACCCAACAACCACCATTCTGTGTGATTCTGGGAAGGTCACCCAACCCTATCACCTTGCAAAAAAACAAAAAAAATGTGTTTTGTATCTGACTACTCTCTCCCACAATCTTCCCTCTCCTCTATCATCTATTATTTTCCCCTCCCTTCCTTGTCACCTTTCTTCCATTCCTTCTAGTGTAGGGATAGATTTCCTTTTTCCCCAGGGTACAGTAGATTTCCATATGCTATTAAATGTGTATGCTGTATGCTGTTTCCACTCCATTGAAAAATCATTTTCTTGAATCTTTTACATGAATTATATTGACCCATTTTACCGCTCCTTTCCTTTTCTCCCAGTATTTTACTTTATTGCCCATTGATTCCTTCTTTATAATATATTATAACCTCATGTTCATCTCCCTCCTGTGTTTTGCTCCTTTTAACTGTTCTATTAATTGAGATGGTACATTTGAGTTGTTGAAAGTATCATCTTCCCATGCAGGAATACAAGCAATTCAACATCAGTAAATCCCTCATAGTTTGCCCTTCCTATCCGCCCTCTCTATTCTTCACCTGACTCCTGTACTTGGAGCTCAAATTTTCTGTTCAGTTCTGGTTGTTTGAATGTCTATATTTTCCCCTGGAAGGGGATATTCAGTTTTGCTGGGTAGTTGATTCTTGGTTGTAATCCAAGCTCCTTTGCCTTTTGGAATATTATATTCTAAGCCCTATGAGCCCATATGTAGTTGCTGCTAAATCTTGTGTGATCCTCACTGTAGAGCCATAATAGTTGAATTGGGAGTTATGGAATTTGGCTATAATATCCTGGGAGGTTTTTTTGGGAGGGGGAGCTCTTTCAGGAGGAGATTGGTGGATTACTTCAACTTCTATTTTATTCTCTACTTCTAGGATGTCAGGGCAATTTTCTTGTAAAAAATCTTTAAAAATGAAGTCAAGGCTCTTTTCCCAGTCATGCATTTCAGTAGCCCCAAATTTTTAAATTGCCTTTCTGGATCTGTTTTCTAGGTCAGTTGTTTTGTCAATGAGATATTTCAGATTTTCTTCTAGTTTTCATTCTCTTGGGTTTGTTTTATTGTTTCTTGATTCCTCAAAAGCCATCAGCTTCCTTTAGTTCCAGTCTACAGTTGAAGGAGTTTTTTAATTCAGAGAACTTTCTTATCTCTTTTTCAGCCTAGTTAATTCTGCTTTTTAAGGCATTCTTTTTCTTCTCCAGTTTAAGTCAAATGGAAAAAGCAGCCCAAAAAGAAATGCTGTTTCCATTTGACCTAAAGTGGTTTTTTAACATGCTATTTTCTTCAATAATTTTTTGTATCTTCTTGACCAAGTTACATGATTTTCCTGCATTGTTCTGATTTCTCTACTCAATTTTTCCTCTACCTCACTTACTTGATTTTCAAAATTATTTTGAGCTCTTCCATAGCCTGAGACCAATTTTTACTTTTCTTTGAAGCTTTGAATACAGAAGCTTGTATATTGTCATCATCTGAGTATGTGTTTCGATCCTCCATGGGACCAAAGTAATTAGTCATGATCAGGTACTTTTATTTTGGTTTGCTTATTTTCCCAGCCTGTGCCCTGGTTTTGAGGTGTTTCCCAAGCTTTTGCATGTTATTAGGACACCCCCACAAGGATCTCAATTCCTTCACTGTCTTATGAAAGGCTCTGACTACTCTCCTGCCTGTGCTCTGGTCTGTGGGTAGTCACAAGCACTACCCTCTGACCTGAAGCTATGAGGAGGGTCCCTGTTCTACAGCTTCTACAGCAATAGGGTGCCCCAGACTGCAAACAGGGTCTAAATGTAGACTCTAAAGAGTCCTATCCCAGGGATAGTTGACAGAACTCAACAGTTTTCCCCTCTCCCCTTATCTTCTGTCGGTTGACTGCTTTGGGACCAGCTATTGGATGACTTCTTGCTGAGTGATTCCCCAGGCCTGTTTTTGTTTTCTGGGGAAGGGCTACACTGAGGGCCCGGCTGCAGTGTGAGCCATGCTGGCCTCGCACTGCACTCACTCTTGGCAGTTTTCCCACTGATCTTCCAAGTTGTGCTTGTTGATCCCTGTGTGGGTAGATCTGGATACTTCTTTCACTGCCTTAAGCCCAGGTGCCCCCTAGGGACCCAAGCACCCCACTGGCTGTTTCTGGAAGGCCAGAACTCATTCTGCTGGTGGGTGTAATCCTAGCTACACTGTTACCCCTTCCAATCCTAGTGGAACAGAGCCTTTCCACAGATTTTCCAAGTTACCTTGGGCTGGAGAATTGCCTCATTGTGTCTTTGTGTGGGTTTGCCTTTCCAATAATTAGTTAGAGTAATAATTTTAAGTCCTTTGGAGTTTCTTGAATTGAGTCTACAGGAAATCCTGCCTTCATGCCACCAACTAGGTTAGGGAGAATTACAAAGCTATGGTTGGAGTACTATAGGGAAGGAGAGAGAGAGTGAGTGTACTTAGAGGGATTGAACATGAAAACATCATATTTGCTTGATACTTTGCCTACAATAGGAGGGAATGGGCTTTAGGGAGTTGGCATAAATGGCTAATGAAATGGTTTGGTTTCACATGAAAAAAAGAATGTATTTCCTCAAGCTAGAGTAATAAGTACATGCTGGATGACCAATAAAAGGGGATGTTATAGAGAGAATTTATGTTTAATATCCGGAATTGACTACACGGAATTCTGACTATACTTCTATGATTTAAGCAGTGATTGATTCACCTCATTATCATTAAAAATTAAAATATCTAACTAATTTGCCCACATATAGCTTCAGGGGTAGCTATTATAATACTAGAATAATTTCTATACTTCTTTTACCGTACCATTGTGCCCCACTGAGCACATGAATCTCTGTATCTGATCTGGTATTACACTTAAAGAGGCAAATGCCTAAAAGGAAGTAGAATTTTAAGTCCAGGTACAGCTCTTCATCTCCTTGTCTGTATCTCTCATCACTTTAAACTTTATAGTCATTATATTGACTTGGCAGAATATCTGACCAAATGTCTACAATGAGAGACATCTATTATAGTTTCCCCCTCCTGTCTCTTTCTTTCTAATAAGTGCTCTTAGATGGTAAGCTTTTAGCTAATAAAGTGTTGGGGGAGAAGGGACTCGGTTGCCATTTAAAATGAGAGATACAACTGTATTGCCAATCATGGTTTATTGTTTTGGCTCCTGATTATTGTCATGAATCTAATTATGCCAGAACTTCAACTGGCCTGATTACCTATGCCTGACTTCTATATTATGCAAGGTCATTAATTTTGAAAATCTACTGGGTTCCATACTGAAAATCATTCAAACCCTCAAGGTGTTGATCATCAAAATTCACATATACAAGAACAGACTTGCACTCACACAGGAAAATGCAAAAAAATGTTCTCCTCTTTCCAGTAACCTTAAGGGAGGTGGTGTGAAAAACCTGAAAAAAAATTCATTTATTGTGGCAAGGTAGAAAGAACATTGAACTTGAGGATATGAATGACTTGGATTTAAATCTTGCCCCCAACACTTACTAGTTGTGTGATTATGAGCAAATCACTTAAGTTCTTTGAAACTCATTTTCCATATCATTAAAATAACTTGGGGAAATTACAAACATTAAATGAGATTATGTGTATAAAGTAAATTGCAAAGATTCAAGTACTATAAAAACATCTGCTATCATAACTGTTAAAAAATCCACAAATCTAGTCATATACTATAAACTTTATTAAAAGAATATATCATGATAAGTGATATTTTTAAAGGACTGAAGCTCTGAGAGATGAGCTGCGATCTTCATCCATGAAAGGAATAAGATCACAGTTCAATTGCAGTATTAGAATACTAGAATATGATAGCACATCATTTAATACATTATACTCACTGAATATTAACTGATATGGCTTAAATAAAATAAATAATAAACCACGTGAAATAAGCCTTAAGGTCTACAAAGCAATTTAGAGCTGCTATCTCACTTGAATTACAGCCCACATTTTATAGATGAAGAGATTATGGCTTTTAGAGGTTAATTAACTTATTCATAGTCATGCCAGTTTCAGGGGCAGAATTCCTGTCCAGGTTCTTCATGCCATTAGAATCCAGTTTCTTTCCCATGAAGTGATACCTCTCTCTAAAACTGACATTGATATAGCTGTTATATCTAATTATAAAATCCCCTCTTCTTCCTCCCCAACAAACATTTGCAGTCTTTTAGAATCATGTTCCTACTTTTTGGGGGGTAAAATATCTATTATTAATGACTGCATTTAATTTAATACAATTGATAGAAAAAAGACAAAAATTATCTCTTCATTTTAAGTGTTGCTATAGACTATTCTACTGTTTATATACAAACATGTGGTGTGTACACAGTTCTTTCACTCTTTATCATTCAGTATAAATATTTCATAATTTTGCATTGTGGTGTTTTTAACTTCTTTTAGTGTGTGTTTTTGAGTTTTCATGTAAAAATAACCCTCAGTTTCTTAAGTCTTTCATTTTTGCTTTTATATTTTGAAAATTACTCAATGACAGATATATAAATCTATTCTTGATTTTATTGAGGGGTAAATAACACTTGGAAGTGATCCATATCTTAAGTAGAAAAATCACTCTGTTCTCTTCACTCTGGAAACATCAACATTTCCTTCAGGAGGTACTTTATTCTCATATAGAGCTGTATCCATATGATTTCATCTTTTAGAAGATAGATAATGAGAATATCTAAAAAAGTGAAAACATTTCCAATTATTACTTTTTCCAACCTGGAACATTTTCAGTAAAGGTTCTTGAATTTGGACTTTAATTCCTTGCCTCACTGAATTATCTTTCCATAGCAACAGTTTTCCCAGGGATAATCTTTGGCCCAAGAATCACCTTGAAAATTAAGCATTCTGCAAATATTTTCCTATTTGATCTATGCAATATAACAAAGCACTCATGTTATTTAACTAACTAGACTTGAAGATTGAAAGAAGAATTTTACACATCTGTATCTTTTGGGCAAGCTGTTAGCACACAGAATGAATGGGAGGGTCAAGTGCATGAACTGGGTGACTTTACCAGTTTCTAAAGGCACCTACATTCTTTAGTTCCATGATGATGTCCTAACTATATCTCTAAGGTCCTGGTGTTGACAGCACTTTTCTTAAACCTATCCAATAGAGTTCTAATTAAATAATCTCAGGCTTTCAGTAATATTCTCTGCAAATTCAAAGCAGTACACACCTAGGACTGTTTTCATTCAAAACTTCATAAGATTTTATTTGGAGAGAGTTCATATCTTGTTCTGTATTATAGTATATTTCATGTGACATGTTATTTTACTTTGTCTTAATTTATTTTTGGCTATAGTTCAACATAGAAGCAATACTTGGAGAACTGATGACCTAAAATGAATGTCTTATTTAACTTTTCCTATTCCTAGTAGAATGCCATAGAATTTTGTCATCTTAATTTTAAAAGAAACCTAAGACGATATTTAGTCTGGATATCTAAATATTCACCTGAATAGACAGCTTTCTAAAATATTCCTCACAAGTGTCCATTTAGCCTTTGTTTGAAGATCTCCATGAAAGGGGGATCTCTGGAATGAGAAAATTCAACTACAGAATAATTCTGTTAGGAAGTTATTCCTACCCAGTTCCTCCCTACCTCACAGCTCTTTAAGCATAAATCTACATCATAAATGCTATTCAATAGTTTTTAACTTTTCTCCATTCCTTGATGAGTTTCCCAACCATGATTAGATGGGTATACATTTTTATTGAATCTAGCAGTCAAAACTTGTGAAAGGAAGCATGTTCTACTTTAGTGGGAATATTTAGTATGCCTTGAAATGCTCAAATGGAAGGAGGAATTATTTCAGAACCAGAGGTAGATGTTGAAGGTCTGATCAAAGAGAAAAAAGAGTAGGAATAATCAAAGTTGAGCCACAAAGAACCTAGAACCCAGTGAGAACAGTGAAAGGACAAAGAAAAAATCTGACTGAGCTGTGACAAAAAAGTAACATGCTGAGGGCAATCAATTAGCCTTACAATCATCACAAAGCAGAAGACTTGAGTTGATTGTCAAATTTATTGGCATAGAGTTGGGCAAAATAATTTAGAATTATTACTTTAATTTCTTCCTCATTGGTGGTGAGTTCACCTTTTTAATTTATGATACTAGCAATTTGATTTTCTTCTTTCTTTTTTTTTGATCAATTTGACCAGAGGTTTATCAATTTTCTTGGTTTTTTTCATAATACCAACTTTTGCCTTTATTTATTAATTCAATATTTTTTGCTTTCGATTTTATTAATTTCTCCTTTAATTTTTAGAATCTCTAATTTAGTATTTAATTGGGGATTTTTGATTTGTTCTTTCTCTAATTTTTTAGTTGCATGTTTGGTTCATTGATTTCCTCTTTCTCCAATTTGTTCATGTAAGCATATAGAGCTATAATATATCCCCTGAGAGTTGCTTTGAATGAAACCCATAGGTTTTGGTATGTTGTTTCATTACTATCATTATCTAGGATAAAATGGTTAATTCTTTCTATAATTTTTTTTTGGTCCACTCATTTTTTCAAAATGAGGTTATTCAGTTTCCAATTTGTTCTGGGTCTATATCTCCTTGGCCCAGTATTGCATATGACTTTTATTGCATTATGATCTGAGAAAGATGTATTCACTATTTCTGCCTTTCTGCAGTTGATCATTAGGTTTTTATGTCCTAGTACATGGTCAATTTTTGTATAAGTTCCATGTACTGAAGAGAAAAAGGTATATTCCTTTCTATCCCCATTCAGTTTCCTCCATAAGTCTACCATTTCTAAATTTTCTAATAGTCTATTTACCTCCTTAACTTCTTTCTTGTTTATTTTATGATTTGATTTCTCTACATCTGATACCAGGAGGTTGAGGTCTCCCACTAGTAGAGTTTTGCTATCTATGTCTTCCTGTATTTCTTTCAGCTTCTCCTCTAAGAATTTGGGTGCTGTCCCACTGGGTGCATATATATTCAATATTGAAATGACTTTATTGTCTATGGTACCTTTAAGGAGGATAAAGTTTCCTTCTTTATCTCTTTTAACACTATCTATTTTTGCTACTGCTTTGTCTGAGATAAGGATTGCTACCCCTGCTTTTTCTGCTTCAGCTGAAGCAAAATATATTTCGCTCCAACCTTTTACCTTTACTCTATATGTATCTCTCTGCTTCAAATGAGTTTCTTGTAAGCAACATATTGTAAGATTCTGGTTTTTAATCCACCCTGCTATTCGCTTATGTTTTAAGGGAGAGTTCATCCCATTCACATTCAAGGTTATGATTGCTAATTCTTTATTGCACTCCCTGCTATCTTCCCTTCCCTGTGTATTTTCCCCCTTCTTCCCCCTTTCTCCATATTCTCCAGTATTTTGTTTCTGAATACCACCCCCTTCAGTGTGTTTGCCCTCCTATATCACACCATCCCCTTTCTTTCCCCTTTCCCTTTTTCCCTTTTCCCTTCCCTTCCTTTTGTTATTTCCCCCTTTCCCCCCACTCACCTTCCCTTTCTCCATCCCCCCTCCCCTTTTCCCCTTTTAATACTTGAAAGGCTAGATGTTTTATAAGTTAACTGAGTATGTGTAAGTTGACTTTAAGCCAAATTTGATGAGAAGAAGATTCAGGTGTTTCTCATCTGCTCCCTTCTTCCCTTCTATTACCATAGGTTTTTTTGTACCTCTTAGTGTAATGAGATTTACCCCATTCACTCCCCTCCCTCCTCCCATCTCTTTCCTGTCCCCCTTTTTAAGGAGGTAGTGTTTTTTAGATCATTCTATTTAAGTCATAGAAAATATTGAGTGTCTGTCCCTTATAATTCAGTATATTCTATTCAATAGAGTCAAAATTCCTGAGAGTTATTAGGGTCTTTCTCCCAAGTGGGGTTAAAATCAGTTACATCTCTTTAGATAGCAGTCTCATGGATAGGTCATGAATGTCTATCATTTCTGGCTAGGTGTATTTTCTCTGTTAGAGTTACAATTCTCAAGACTTATGAGAATCTTTTTCCCCATGCTGGGATATAGCCAGTTTCAACTTACTGGATAGCATTTTTTTTCCTTTTACCGCCCACCCCTTTTTTTACCTTTTCATGTGTCTCTTGAACCTCCTGTTTGATGTCCAAATTTTCTGTTTAGCTCTGATCTTTTTGTCAGAAATTTTTGGAATTCTTCCATTTCATTAAATGTCTATCTTGTTCCCTGGAAGAGAAGGCTCGGCTTTACAGGAAAGTAGATTCTTGGCTGTATTCCAAGCTCCCCTGCTCTTCAAGATATCTCATTCCAGGCCCTTCGATTCCTTAATGTTGATGCAGCCAGGTCCTGCATGATCCTTAATGTGACTCCTTGATATTGAAATTGTTTCTTTCTGGCTGCTTGTAGGATTTTCTCTTTTATCTGATAGTTCTGGAATTTGGCCACAACATTCCTTGGTGTTTTCATTTTAGGATCTTTTTCTGATGGGGATCAATGTACTCTTTCAATAACTACTTTGCCCTCCGATTCCATGATATCAGGGCTGTTTTCCATCACTAGATCCTGTAATATTAAGTCCAGGCCTTTTTTCTCTTTGATGTTTTCAGGAAGTCCTGTAATTTTCAGGTTTCCCCTCCTCGACCTATTCTCAAGGTCAGTGGTTTTGTTAATGAGGTATTTTACATTTGCTTCTATTTTTTCTATTTTTTGATTTTGTTTAATTGACTCTTGCTGTCTCATGGAGTCATTAATTTCTGTAGACTCCATTTTTTGGGGGGGATGGGAAGCGTTTTCTTCATTAACCTTTTGCAACTCGTTTTCCAATTGGTCAATTCTACTTTTGAAAGAGCTTTCCATTTGACCAATTGAGGTTTTGAGAGAATTAATTTCTTTTTGCATTTGCCTATTTGAAGATCTGAGAGATTTATTCTCATTTTGTATTTGTCCAATTGTACTTTCTAAGGTTTCATTTTCTTGTTGCAAGGTATTAATTGTCTCTCCCAAATTTTTAAGCTCCTTCCTTATTTCTTCAAGGAAGTCTTTTTGTGCTGAGACCAGATTGTATTCTCCTCAGAGGTTCCAGGTCTCTCTGAGTTAGGATCTTCCACTTCCAGGAATTTTTTCTATGGATCCACCTTTCCGCTGACCCTTCTTCATTTTGTTAAGTCCTCGTTTGGGGGTGGGGCTGGTTCACAGGGGCTTGGGATCACTAAAGGCTTTACTCACTGAGTGTAGTTCCTCTGGCTGGCCAGTAGGAGGAGGTGTTGGTTGCTTTCTCTGGAGTGTCTGTGACCTTGGTTGAGGCCCTCTCCCTTTCCTTTGAAGGGAGGAGTTGGAGTTAATGAATGTTTTGCCTTCAATCATGGGCTTTACCCTGGCCTAAGGTTATTCCTCAGCTGGGCTGGTTCTTCTGCTAACACACCTGGGCCCACCCAAATTTGGCCAAAACTGCTGCTGGAGAAAAATCCCAAGCTAGATGTTCTTTCTCCTGTCTTTTCTTTCTGGGTTTTGTGGGTCGGATTTCTTTTAAGAAGTTTATTTCATGTGCTAGATGGGGAAGAGATCAGGAGACTCTAGAACTATGCCTGTCTTCTCTCCGCCATCTTGGCCAAGACTTGAATTGATGGCACCAGTTGTATCCACTTCCTCAATGACTGAAGAAAATGCAAAAAAAATCTGAATTTCCCCAAAATTTCCTTTCCAGTTCTTGCCAGCAACCTACATTATCTAGTTTTTTTTTTTCTGACAATCTAAACTTTGCCTTAGCTTCAAGGAGATCAAAAGAGATGGTCATAAATATAACTGAAGACATAGAATCAAACCTCTGCCTAAACATTGGCTAGGGACTTCTTGTATGACTTATTTTTCATCTAAGAGAAAACTTCTTAAAGCAACAGAGGAGGGAACCATATGGTCTGGAAGGGCCTTCCTGCTTCAGCACTTAAGGCAAAATAATTATTGTAAAGGTTTTACACAGATGAACTCTAATTACATTTTCATTTGAAGGACCTTCAAATACTTGATGATAACTTCTTCTGAATCGGGATCACTTTACTTTCATTCTTGCACCTCTATCACTTAACACAGTATGGCAGTAGAAAACAATAAATACTTGTTCATTGTAAGCATAATTATTCTTTTCTCTGGCATAAATATCCTCAGTTCTTTCAACCAGTGCTCATATGGAATGATCAGTGTCCTTTTTCACCTTCCTTGGTGACCTCTTTTAGAGGACTTCTGATTTGTCAGTGAGTAGCATTCTTACCCCAATAAGAATTCATATAAAAGCTTTCATGTTGTCATTTAATTCATAGTAACTTTTGAGCTCTACATACAGCTTTACTTGAACTAAGAAAATAACTCTTTTACAGTTTACCTTAGGCATTGTCCACCTCAGTTTCTCAACTATAAAATGGAGTGAATAAAAGCCTCTATTCCAAGGGATGTTGAGAGAATAAAATGAGATAGATACTTGTAAAATGCTTAGTATAATGCCTAGCACTGAGTAGTAGTTGAATTAATGTCATTCCCTTCCCTCTATGAAAATACTAAACTAAGAATTTGCTTTCTCATCAACAAAAAAGAAGTAAACATGGTAAATAACACAAGTTTTTGCATTACACATAGCACCACTCCTTTTTAAGGTTATTTAATCATTGAAATATATCTGTTTTACTTCATAACCAATAATTTATATATGTCAATTTATCCATGTCATTTATGTATTTTCCCCAGAGATCTGCTGATCTATAGAATTTAGCCTGGAAATAGTTTTGTTGGTGAGTTTTTAAAATTCATTTTTGAGAAGATTTTATCATATATTAAAACTTTTGACAAGAAAAATTGAATTCTCATTTCTAAAATGACAACTTTCAATATCCTTCCATTCAAAGGTAAAATGATAGAATTATTGAATTTTAGGATTTTAAGGGGATCTCAACTTCCCATTAAAAGAAGCAATGTCTTCTCTATAATCAGCATAGATCATTTAGAAAGTTAAGTAATTGCAAAATATTTACAAATCATTCCGTTAGTTTTAAAATAATTGTTTTAATACTGAGCCTTTGTTTAATTCTAAAGATAACTTCTCACTTTTCTGCATTTGATAGTTTTTTTTTCTTTGAATAAACAAACCAATGTACTAGTGGTTATTTAAAAACACTATTTGTGGGGGCAGCTAGGTGGCACAGTGCTAGAGCACCGGCCTGGAAGTCAGGAGTACCTAAGTTCAAATCTGACCTCAGTTAGCCTTACCTAGCTGTGTGACCTTGAGCAAGCCACTTGACCCCATTGCTTTGCAAAATAACTAAAAGCAAATAAATAAAAAAAAATAAAAAAATAAAAAATACTATAAAGCATGAAACAAATAAAATCTAGTATGTTTATAAAAAAATCCCACTATTTACCAAGCTTTGTATTGGTTCCTTTCCATACAAAGATAAAATGAAAAAAGATCCTAAGATAGCCCTTGTCTATTGAAGGATTCAAAAAAGTAAGGGTTCCTTGTTTTGCTTTTGTTTAGGTTAGTTTTGTTTTTCTTCCTCTGGATGGGGATTATAGTGTCCATAGCTGGTCTAATATAGTTGTCCTAGTTCTATGAACTGCTGAGAAGAGCTGCTTCCATCAAAGTTGATCATCTCACAATATTGCTGTAACTGTATATCTTGTTCTCTTAGTCCTGCTCCCTTCACTCAGTATCAGATCCTGTAACTCATTCCTTGCTTCTCTAGAATCACACCATTTAAAGTTTCTTATAGAACAATAATATTCCATAGTATTCAAGTACCATACCCTGTTTAACCATTCTCCAATTGATGGGTATTCCCTCAATTTCCAATTTTTTGTGACTACAAAAATAGCTGCTATGAATATTTTGAAACAACTTTTCATAACTTCTCCAACATTGATTATTTCCCCTTTTTCTCATCTTGGCCAATCTAATGGGTATGAGGTGATACCTCATGGTTGTTTTAATTTCCATTTCTCTAATCAATAATGATATGGAGTATTTTTTCATATGCTTATATATAGCTTTAATTTCTTCATTTGAAAACTGGATGTTCATGTCCTTTGACTATTTATCAATTGAGGAATGTCTTGTAACCTTATAAATTTGATGCAATTCTCTATATATTTTAGAAATGAGACCTTTATCAGAACTCCTAGTCGCAAGGATTGTTTCCTAGTTTTCTGCTTTCCTTCTAATTTTGGCAGCATTAATTTTATTAGTGTCAAACCTTTTTAATTTAATGTAGTCAAAACCATTAATTATTTCTGTTTCTAATGAATACTCTAATTCTTGTTTGGTCATAAATTCATCCCATTTCCATAGATTTGATAGAGTATTTCTTCGTCTATTAATTTATCTATGTTGCCATCCTTTATGTCTAAATACTGTATCCATTTTGACTCCATTTTTGGTTTAGGGTGTGAGATCTGGGTCTATATCTATTTTTTTGCCATACTATTTTGTAATTATTCAAACAATTTTCCAGGAACTGATGTCTTTTGGTTTGTCAAACAGAAGATTGCTGCAGTCATTTACTACTGTTTCATTTGAATTTATCCTAATCCACTGATCCATTACTCTATTTCTTAACCAGTACCAGGAAATTTTGATAATTGTCACATTACAGTATAGATTTAGATCTGGTTAGAGCTAGGCCACCTTCCTTTACATTTTTTAATTGCTTCCCTTAATATTCTAGACCTTTTCTTTTTCTTCCTCCAGATGAATTTTGTTACTATTTTTTCTAGCTCAGTAAAATAATTATTTGGTATACTTTGATTGATGTGACACTGAATAATTTATTTAATTTGGGTCATTGTCATTTTTATTATATTAGCTCAGCCTGACCATGAGCAATGGATGTTTTTCCAATTGTTTTGATTTGACTTTATATGGTTGAGAAGTACTTTATAATTGTGTTCATATAGTTTCTGGGTTTGTCTTGGGGGGTAGATTCTCAAGTATTTAATGTTGTCTATAGTTACTTTACATATAACTTCTCTTTCTATCTCTTGTTCTTTGGCTTTATTGTTCATATATAGAAATGCTGATGACTTATGCAGGTTTCTTTTATGTCCTTTTAATTTAATGAATTTGTTAATAGTTTCAAGGTTTTTTTGGATGTTTTCCATGGGTTCTCTAAGTATACCATCATATCATCTGAAAAGAGTGAAAGCTTTGCTTCCTCATCACCAATTCCAATTCCTTCAATTACTTTTTCTTCTCTTATTACTATAGCTAGCATTTTTAATACTATATTGAAAAGTAAAGGTGATAACAGGCATCCATGTTTAAACATCCCTGATTTTGGATAGATACTATTTATTATTTTAAGAAAAAACTATTTATTCCTAAATTTTCTAGTATTTTTAATAGGAATGGATGTTGTATTTTATTTTCAGAATTTCTAAGTTAGTATTTAATTAGGGATCTTTAATTTGTTATTTTACTAGCTTTTTTTTAGTTGCATACCCAATTCATTGATCTCTTCTTTCTCTATTTTATTTTATATAGGAATTTGGAGATATAAAGTTTCCCCTTCAAAATTGCCTTGGCTACAACTCATAAATTTTGTCCCCTTAGTCTCATTAGTATCATTTTTTTGGATATAGTTATTATTTCTATTATTTCCTGTTTTATCCACCCATTGTTCAGGATGATGTTATTTAATTTCCAATTAGTTTTTGGTTTATCTTTCCATGGCCCTTTATTATATGTAATTTTTATTGCATCACAGACTATTTCTGCCATTCTACATCTGTTTATAAAGTTTTTATGACCCAGTGCATGGTTAATTTTGGTATAGGTGCCATGTACTGCTAAGAAAAAGGTGTATTCTTCTCTGTCCCCATTAAATTTTCTCTAGAGAGCTATCACATCTAAGTTTTCTAATATTTCATTCACCTCCTTAACTTCCTTCTTATTTATTTTGTGGTTAGATTTTTTCTAGTTCTTAAAGAGGGAGATTGAGGTCCCCCCTTATTAAAGTTTTGCTGTCTGTGTCTCCTTATTTAGTGATGATATAGCTTCTTTACCAATGGTACCTTTTAAAAAGATGTAGTTTCATTCCTTATATCTTTTAATAATATTGATTTTTTTGCTTTCTTACTTTATCTGAGATTAGGATTGCTACCACTAGATTTTTGACTTTAGCTGAGGTATAATTCATTTTGCACCATCTTTTACCTTTACTCTGTGTGCATCTCTCTGCTTCAAATGTGTTCCTTGTAAACAACATATTGTAGGATTCTGGTTTTTAATCCATACTGTTATCTACTTCCATTTTATGGGACAGTTCATCCCATTTACATTTATAGTTAAGATTAGTAATTCTGTATTTCCCTTGATGCCATCTTTCTCCATTTATATTTTTGTTTCCTTTTGGCTTATTCCTCTTCATCAGAATTTTATTACCTTTCCCCTTTGACTTGTCTTTTAAAAATTTAACTTTCAATTTTTCTCAACTTTACCTTTACCTTCCCTTTCATCAGTCCCTTCTTTCCTTATCTTTTCCCTTTCCCTTCCCCCCTCCTTCCCTGTTGATTAGAATAAATTCTTAAGCCCAAGTGGGAATGTATCTTATTCCCTCTCTTGGCCAAGTCTATTGAATAGAATTTACTCAGAGTTCACACCCTCCCTTCTTTCCCTCTAAAGTTATGAATTTTTTTTATCTCTTCACCAGGTGTCATTTATTGCTCTAGTATCTTTAATCAGGTATTATCAAATACAGTTTGATTATTTGATTGCTTGATAAGCTCATATTGTAATCAAAGTATCATCACAGTTTACTTCTTTAATTGCTTGATAAGCAGTATTATCTCAAATTACATAAAATTATAGTTATAGTAATTTTTTACCTTACCTTCTTTTCAAGTACACTCCAAGGATACACAAACCTGCTCATGAGCCAAAGTATTATTTAAAGCCAAATCATTTCTTGAACCATTTGTGTCCCTACCCCAGGCCTATTTTCTCTCACACTTTACCACAAACCAGGGTACTTTACTCCTTGCCAAGTGAAGCATGGATTAATTCAAACCCTGATCTTATTAACTGCAAGAATCTTAATCTGGCCTCAGACACTTAAGAATTACCTAGCCCTGTGGCCTTGGGCAAGCTACTTAACCCAGTTGCCTTGCAAAAACTAAAACAAACAAACAATAAAAGAAACTTAAAGAACTTTAAGTACCTGGAGGCTCTGGAGGTCTCACCTGAGAACTTTACTAATGCTTGCATGTTACAGGACCTGGCAGTTTATGATGCCCTCTTTAGACAGAGTGCTAAGCACAGTAGAATTAAAGTGGGTCAAAGAATAATGAGACACTTATGTTTAAAGATAACACCTCTATTTTTTAACATGGCTTTTTGTCTCAAACATTGTGAAGTTTTCTTGGACATCTTCCATAGAGACACAAGACCCAACCATACCCATTTCCTTTAAGTCTATCTCTTCAATTTTTATATGACCCTTTAATCATCCCGAGAAATAAAGTTCTAAATAATTAGAAGTTATATCTTCCCTTTTAGGGTTGTGTACAATTTGATGGTCTTGACCAATATTTGTTTTGTTTTGTTGCTTTTTCCTTCCCCTTTCCATTTCCCTTTTTTAATGCAACTTTTGAGTCCTGTATTTGTTGATTGAATTCTCTGTTCAGTTCTGATCTTTGTGTCAGGAAATTCTGGAAGTCCTCTATTTTGTTGAACATTCATCTTTTTCCCCTGACAGTGTGTGCTGAATTTAGTAGGATAGTACATTATGGATTGTAATCCCAGTTCTTTTGCTCTCTGATATATGCTGTTCTAGGTCTTCTGATCCTATAATGTTGAGGCTGTGTGAGTCTGATTGTGTTTTCTTTGTACTTGAATTATTTTCTTTTACCTGCTTGCAATTATCTCTCCTTTATTTGAGAGTTCTGGAATTTGGCTATAACAGCCCTTGGAGTTTTTATCCTGGAGGTGTTCTGTTGATTATTTCAGTGCTTATATTGTTTTCTTGTTCTAGCAGATTTGGACAGTTTTCCTTTAAAATTTTCCTGCATTGATGTTTTTCAGGTTCTTTTTATCTAGACTTTCTGGTAGTCAGATAATTTATAGATTGTCTCTTCTGAATCTATTTTCTAGGTCATTACTTTTCCCTAAAAGGTATTTTTAATTTTCTTCAATTTTTTTCAGTCTTTTTATTTTGTTTAATGGAATCTTGTAGTATCAAAGATTCATTGGTTTCTAATTGTTCAATTCTAATTTTTAGGGTTTTATTTTCTTCAATTATCTTTTGTGTTTCTTTTCTAATGGTGTTGAATTTTTCTCATCAATTTTTCATAATTTTCCTGCATGACTCTCATTTCTTTTTTACATTTTTCTTCTTCCTCTCTTCTTTGGTTTTTAAATTCTTTTTTAAGCACTTTGATGAGCTTTTGTTTTGGGGTTTAATTTATAGACTGTTATGATACTTCCCCTTTGAGCGATTTCACACTGATTTCTTCTGCAGACATGGCATTGCTGTCATATTTGTGGGGAAAGTTGTTTCATATAGTAAGCACTCTTTTAGCTTTTCTTTGTGGATTAGCTCTGCTCCTGGGATATAAGGAGTATAGAGCCAAGTTTTTTGTTTTTTTTTGATGGGACTGGGGTCTGATCCTGGGCTTGTCATTTGGCAAGATGTTGCCTATGCACTCCAAGTCTTGCTTTTGCAGAGATCCGTTTCCTCCTTTATGTCCAGGTTCTGACAGCAGGGGTTCATTCCTGACCTCATCCTGTCTTTTACCTCAGTGTTCTCAGGGTTTAGACTTTGGGGTTGGTATCCTCCTGGCTGGCTTGCTATCTAGAAGTTGGGACCTTTGTTGTTGTCAAACTGTTGGGACCTGGATTGCTCTGGGGCTAAGAGCCTCCTGCTGGTGTTCCCCACTCTCCTGCCTCACTAGGCTTACTTTCCCTTTCCCCCCCAAAGAGACAGACTTTCCCAGAAGATCTTCCATGATGTCTACAATTGATAACTTCTTTGAATCTTCCCTTTTTCTTAGTGGTATCTGTAGCTTCAGTGTCAGAATAGAGATTTCATTTATCTTTGGTAGGGAAAAGCTCTGGGATCATGTTAGCTTCAGGCCAAAATCTTGGTTCTGCCTATGGTCTTCCCTTCAGTTCTTTATTAAACAAAACTTGGACAATTTTCATTTTCTTTTTTATTTTCATTACTTGAAATACAGTTCTGAAATGTCATTGTGTTTTAAAGGGAGATACTTGACTATGCCTTTAAACCCAAATTACTGTGGCTTTCCTTGAATGACCAATAATAATTCCAATTCAAACCTCTGTGGCTCATTGTTTAAGTCTTGATGTATTAGATTGATGTAAATAGCAATTGTTTTCTTTTTATTGACAGAAACTCTGAGGGTCTTCCCCTTCAGATTGATATTGCTGTGCTGGTAAATGGATTCATCTTTCTTTTTAGGCTTTTTTGTTTTGCAAGGCAATGGGATTAAGTGGCTTGCCCAAGGCTACACAGCTAGGTAATTATTAAGGTGTCTGAGGCCTCATTTGAATTCAAGTACCCCTGACTCCAGGGCCATTTTCCATCCTCTGCACCACCTAGCTGCCCCCTTGGATCTGTCTTTTGTTTCAAGTCTTACCTAGCATTTTTTCATTGAACATACATGGCATCAGGCAAACAAAGACCTAGGAAAGACCTTAATCTGAAAATGCCAAGGTCAGCCACTGCCTTCTGTTCCATTGTCAGATATCTTCATCTTTGTCTCTTCTCTGGACTTATGACTCTGCAGGAGAGAATGAAACTGCTAGGTTTTCTTAGTTTTGCCTCACAGATAGAAGGATAAATAATAATAATAGCAAAAACAACCAAGATAAGATCAAAACAAATAAAGGTTTAGAAATAAAAGGGAAATATCACAAATAGATTAGGGAAGCATGGATGAGGGGAGAATTTACAATCTAACAAGAGATAGAGATGATCACAGGAAGAAAAATAGATAATTTTGATTACATTAAATTAAAAAGCTTTTGAACAAACAATACTAATACAGACAAAATTAAAAGGAAACCCAGAAATTGGAAAATTTGAAACCAAATTTCTCTAAATAATATCTTATTTTTCAAATATATAAATACAATTAAAATATAAATACAAATAATTTTCAAATATATATAAAAAATGAGTCATTCTCCAGGAGAAAAATGGTCAAAAGATATCACCAAGCAGCTTTTGGAAGAAAAAAAAGCAAATTTTTCATTAGACATATTTAAAAAAAGGTCTAACCACTACTGATTAGAGGAAGGTAAATTAAAACAACTATGAGAAATGATCTCATACATATAAGATTGACTAATATTCCAGAAAAGGAAAATGCCAAATACTGTAGGGCATGAGACTTTGGGAAATTAATTCATTGTTGGTAGAGTTGAAAACTGGTCCAACATTTTTGAGAACAATTCAAGAACTGTTTCCATAGAGCTATAAAATTGTGGATGTCCTTTGACCCAGCAATAACTATGAATACATCTAGTTTAAAGAGATAAAATAAAAGAGAATATAATCCATTAGTATAAAAATAGCTAAAATTGTTCTTTTTGTGGTGGTAAAGAATTGGAAATTGAGGAGGGTGACCTTCTATTGGGGAATGAACAAATTGTGTCATGTGATTGTCATGGGATACTATTTTGCTATAAGAAATGATAAGAAGAATGGTTTCAGAAAACCTTGGGAAAACTTATATGAACTGAGAAAAAGTAAACTGAACAGAACCAGGAGATCATTGTGCATAGCAAAAGCAATATTGGGTGATGACCAACCATGAATGATTTAGCCCTGCTGTTCACAATAATGATACAAGACAATTTCAAAAAATTTAAAATGAAAAGTGTTCTTTACCTCCAGAGAGAAAAATGATGAAATTTCTTTTTCTTGTTTTCTTCTTTTTGTCCATTTTTTTACAATGAAGTTAGGAAATTTTACATAAAAATGTTTTACATGACTTCACATGCATAATTAAAATCAAATTACTTGTGTTCTTATGGAGAGGGGGAGTAGTAGGTTTGAGGGGGAGGATTTAAAACTCAAAACTTTCAAAAGCAATCGGTTTACAACAATATTATAAAAATGATTGAGGCTTGGAAACTCTGCTTAGCAAGGTGGTGTGCTTCTTTGAGCAATAGATTATCAAATTTAAAATGAAAGGCAGAAGAGGAAAACAAGTAACCCAAGTAACCTATTCTATAGCTTGAGTGTCTGTATCAAAAGTTGTGGACACTTAAATATGCAACTCAAGAAGTGAGAATACAAAGTTGCTGCATAAGAGAAGACAGTTATGGTTTATATAGTTTGTATGTTATTTGAACTTCCTTTGAGCCCCTGTTAATATAGTTTGTCTTTCTGCATCACATGTAAGACCTGGTTTTCTCTCAAAGTGAGGCCTGTTACATCTAACTCTCATAGTTACATTCTTTCCCAAATGTCTGTATCTTTAGCTCATTCTGATACAATGCACAGAGTAGTTATGAATTGCTTATAAACACAGCATTATTTGAAAAAAACACACACACACTAAAAAATAAGTCAAAAATGGAATTTTCAGTGATCATCCTGTTCAGCCTTATACTTGGGTAAGCATGAATTCAAACTACAGAATAAAGCTGCCTTTTTCATTGAAAACTTCTTTTGGAATCCTCCATTGGTAGCAATATCTCACAACACTCACTTCATACCTAAGTTTAAATCTCTGTATGTGATTTTTTTCCTTCTCGTTTACCCTAAGTGGAAACATTGAACAAAATACTGATTTTCTATCTAGTAATACTAGATTTTTGAAACCCCAAAATAGAGATTCATTCTATTTATAGTTTTGCCAAAGGGAATATGCTGATTGAATTTGAGTTCCAAATGTGCCTAACTAGCAGTCAGATCTTGACCAAATACCAACATCTTGGAACCCCACCTGACTTATCTGAAATATACTCTATTGCTATTATGATCGTTGTAGATGGGAGCTTTGATTTCCGAGGTATAGGGAGCTCCCTAAACTACTTTCACAAATGCATAGAAGCAAATTCTCATTGATTTAGTTTTAGAGGTTAAGTGACATGGTCTATGGTCAAACAACTAAGAATGTCAGACTCAGGACTTGAATCAGGGTCTTCCTAATTCTATGACTGGCCTTCTATTCATATTGTCCTAATTCATTTTAAGGAAAGTATCATGTGCTGCAGTGGATAGAATGTTGAACTTGAGTGAGATAGAACTAAATTCATATTCAACCTTAGACACTGATTGTATGCTCTTGAGTAAGCTATTTAGCTCTGCTTCAGTTTCTTAAATTGTAAAATAAGTAAAATTTACATACATAAGATAAATATGAATACCTAATGATATACTTTACATCATACACTGTGCCATCAAACACTCATACAAATTACTATCCCACCCAACCCCAGTACTAGTGCTATTATTATCTCCATTTGATAGCTGGAAAAATTGAAACAGATCCCAGGCCAGTAAGCATCTGAGGTTTGATATGAACTCATAACCTTTTGATTCTTGGGTCCAGTGCAGCATCTACTGTGATATATAGCTGCAATGCCAATAAAAGATCCTTCCTTTGCTTTGCCATGAAGTTATTAGCCTTTAGTCTGCCTTTTACTCCAGTAAAACAAAAGAACAGAGACTTTGCTGAAAGAAAACAAGTAAATTTAGAATTACTGATGAGATGAAAAGAGAAATGATAAGATTCTCTCTAGTTCCAACACAACAGAATCTGGGAAAGAGTACTGTCACTAGAGAAATGGCAGTTTATTGATTGAGGGGAAGGATGACTTGACCATCTCTGTGGATTAGGAATATCACTTTAGTATCTCTAGGCAGGATGAACTGGAGTGAGGAGAGAACTGATATAGGGGAAATCAGTTAAAAGGCTATTATAGGGGTAGCTAGGTGGTGCAGTGGATAAAGCACTGGCCCTGGAGTCAGGAGGACCTGTGTTCAAATTTGACCTCAGATACTTAATACTTACCTGTCTGTGTGACGTTGGGCAAGTCACTTAACTCCCATTGCCTAAAATAAAAAAAGACAATTTAAAAAAAGACTTATAAAAGTGTAGGTAAGTAGGTATGAAGACCTTGGACTAAAGTAGTATAGCTAAGTGAATAGGAAGAAGAGCATACATCTAAGAGAGGCTGTGGATGTAGAAATAGCATTTGACAATCAGAATATATGGGATGAATGAGAGAGAAAGAGAAGAAGGTTATTGATCGAGGTGACCAGGAAGATGATGGTGTTCTCAATAGAAAGAAGGATGTTTGAAAGAGTTAATGATTTCTACTTTTGACATGTTGAGTTTGAGAGACATATAATTTGATTTCAACACAGGATGAAGACTGGGGTTTGGGGGAGAGAAGCAAAATAAAATGAACTTCCAATTATAACTGCAACAAAGGGAAACATAAAATTGAAACCCCTTGCAGGAAAGTAGTCACTAAATGCAAATGTTACTTTTTTTCCTTTCTTTTTAAAATTCAGTCAGCAAAATTTTCCCTGGAAAGGGGATATCACTTTGAGTTTAACTACATAAAATTTCAGAATTTCCTTGATGTAAGAGGATTCTTTTGACAAAGGAAGTTTGGAAATTCAGAGTTGTCAATATCTTGGTTGACTTACACAATAGAGACTATGCCATCTCTTTCCAGGATAGAATTAAGGTCATGGATAATTGCTGGGAAAAAAAGATAAATGGTAAAAAAAATTCTTGTTGTTAGAAAGCAAGTGGTTGTCTCCTGATGGACTCTTTTGGAAGAGCATGTGGCAATTGAAAAAGAATCCTATATCTATAGGGGGTTGATCCAATCAGTTTCTTGATCAAGGATCCAGGAAGATGAGAGTTGTTTTGGCGACTTGGACAGCATGTCCTTATGGAGGATGTGCATCCTAGGTACATGGCCTTATATTTGGAAGAGACCTCAGAGATTACTGTATCTATTTTACAGATATAGAGACTGAGGCCCAGAAACATTCATTGACTTTTCCAAGATCATATCAGTAATAAATGGAAAAGTAAGATTTTGAACTCAGCTGCTCCAACCCCAAATTCAGCATTCTTTACACTGTACCACAAACTACCTATTTACTTCATAGAGGGTGGTTTGCAAGTAATGAGAGAGAATTGGCTAGCTCATATTGGTACAAGTTTCTCTGTTGAAAGTAGAGTCATTATTGTGCTAGTTCACAAAAGGGATATAATAAACCATTTGCCCCCATTTCCATCCAAAACTATTAATGGCTACTTTGGAGCTAAATCAATAGGAGTCAATTCTGCTAACTACAAGCCATCTGTGAAAAGAATAACTATGTGGTTAAGTGCCCCAGAGATGACAAACCCTAGGCTCAAGTGATGACAGGAGTCAGAAAAATGTTAGATTATGGATGGTGCCCATATTTAGCTCTTGAGAGTCAATGGTAGAAACATTTATATGGTATTCATTTCCAGAGTAACTTAGTGATCTGAGGTGGGAGTTTTGAAACTCACCTGAAGAAATGGTCTTTCAAAGGCCTCAAGTTGAGAGTACCAGAATCCAGAATTCTTTCAAAGAAGTGGCAAATAGATGCCTGAAATTGATTGAAAAATTTCAGAGTAAAAGATACTGTGCATCTGATCACAAAAACTGAAAGACTAGTAAAGAACTAAAGATGTAATAAATAAAAACAGGGAATCTGGACTTTACGATCTTAGACACTCACTTAGAAACTTAGGTGTGGGTTTAAAGGGAATAAGATTGACTTACCTCTAGCAACCAACTTTTTTATTTTCTTTCAAGAGGAATCCAAAACATAAGAATAGTAATGTAAGGATAGATACATATATATGAATCTTTATGGTATAAAAAGTTTGGGTGTTATCTGTTTAATAATTTCAAATTTATATTTTCCCTTCTATGGAAGGACACTACTCCTTCAAGCAATCAATTGGTAAACATTCATTAATCATATACCATGTATACTGAGGTTAGAAAAAGAGGAAATGTCAGTCCCTGCCCTTAAAGAACTTAACAGTTAAACAGTGGAAACAGACAACCTGGAAACAAATATAAACAAAATAAACTATATACATGATAAATAGAAAATTTATCAGAGAAGTCACTAAAGTAAAGATAGATTTGAAAAAAGTTAGCTGAAAAGGTAGAATTTTACTTATGGTTTAAAAAAACAGGGAAGTCAGAAGACAGTTGAGGAAGGATTGTTCCAGGTATGGGGGAATGTCATAGAAAATACTAGGAACCAAGATCAGCCAGGAGGCCATCATCACTGGATCACAGAGCATATAGCAGAGAGTAAAATGTGAGAAGACTGGAAAGATAGAAGGATACTGAATTATGAAGGCTTTGAACATTCAGCCCTCAGCAGTCTTACAACAAGGACATGATAGACTTCTTGTGGGAAGTGGTACTCAAGAAGAATTCTGGGAATTGTACCTGTAGTAATGCTAATTTTAATTCCCTTCTGAGGGAAATTCATCAAAAGGTTACATTACAACTCTGGAAATTTTTAGAATCTTAAGAAAAATGAGCTCAAAATCTAGGGAATTGTGTTGATTATTTATGAACTATTATGAGCCCTATTCTAAGCTTTGATTCATTGCTTAAGGCTGATATAGTTTTTTTAAATTTACATTTTACATTTTTTGAGGAACAACAACAAAAAAGATGTCCTAGAACCTTTACATGCTCTTTGGAAGCCAATAAGTGAATTATGTTTTGAGTTTTTCTCAGAATAAATACTGTGGGCTTTGGCATAACAACTATAAAGTTAATGTTTTAGAAGAATATCTCTAAAATCATATTAGAGCCATAAAACATTAAAAAATAGGGTTATTAGCTATGGGTTTCATATATATTCATTAGATTCATTGTTTAATTTTTCAGTCACTCTTTTAGGCCATCCCTGCATGTACAATTTACTAAATTTTGGCTATACACATCAGATCCAGTTCACATAATAAGGAAACCATGACTTGCTAGGCAAATGTACATTTTGCATTTAGGATAAAGGCCCTTTTTCTTCATTTAGACTTGTATTTTTTCTTTTAGTACATAATAATGTCTCTTCCTATAAGTAGAGTTCCTCCCTACTGATGAAAGGAGCATTAAATGTACTTGAAGGCACAATTGAAACATGTAATTAAGGGGCCATTGTAGAGTCTGTGATAAGTATTCTCAAATAAGAAAAATATATTGGAAAGAACTTGGGGCTTTTTCTCAGCCTCTAATGACTCTGTCACTAGTATCATATCTTTTAAGTGTATCATTTAACTTCTCTTATTCACAATTTATTCTTTTGTACCATAGGTCTGAAACACAGTCTCTCTTTTATTTTCTGTCTCTCAGTTGACATATTCACCCCAACCTCAGTTGACATATTGAACCCCCTATAGGTTGGGGTGAGAATATCAGAAGATTAGGTTAGGCACCCAAAGGGATGATAATACTACTATGATTCCCTATTCTTTCCTTATCTGGCCCAAAGTCTTTTCCTCAACTGTTCTTCTTTTCCTAGAGGTGTACATATTGATACTTTCTCAGGTACCTTTACTTCACAGTTCCTAAACTTATTCATTTCATATAACTGACTCCTCCATTCCACCCAACCATATAAAAAGTTTGTCATCACTTTGTTTTTGTCATCATACTAATGTTCTACTTCTATATTAACTCTGAAATTTCCTTATCACCAATCTTTTGCTATTCCACCTTTCACTATATCTTGCAAACCAATTCTTTATCCATAGCATGACCTCCAGTTCCTTGACTCTCTCAGTTCTTTCTGAGATCATTATCTCTGTACTATATTCCCCCTATACTTTCCTCTCTTTATCATATTGTCTTTCTGGTGAACCAGCTCATGACATTATATTCTCTTGATTGTCTAGACCCTTTAACATATCACTGATATTGCATTGCCAAGCCTTAGCTTTGCATCATTCCCACCATCTCTGCTTTTGTCCCAACACACATGCTGCAATTTAAGCTAGATAAAATCACAAAACCATATTGACTTGATTCACTATAAACTTATATTACATTATCTCAATGGAGCCCTCACTAAAGCAAAATAATCTTTAACACTTCTCTATTTAATTCAGTCTCACCCAACATAGCAGCTCTTTTAAGCTTTTACATTTCTCCTCAGAACCCTCCCTGACTTTTCATTTGAGAGTTTTGAATTATATTTTACTGGAAAAAACTGAAATTATTATCTGAAAGCTACCTCTTAATTTCATATAATTCATATGCTTTCTGTCAATATCTGCTCTTTGATCTTTGTCTCACAAGAAGAGATAGTCCTTCTCCTTGCAAATGGAAGCCACTCTACCTTTTCAAGTGATCCAATACCATCCTATTTCTTCCAGTAGATGACTATCATGTTGTTTATTTTCATTCTCTTCTTTCCTACTGATTACTTCTTTACTGACTACAAACATGCTCATGTCTCACTCACCATTAAAAAATCCTAACTTTATTCTTTCATTCCTGCTAGGTATCTAACATCCAATAATTCTCCTTTGGGTGTTAAACTCCTTGAGAAGGCTATCTAAAATTGGTGCCTACATTTCTTTTCTTCTCACTCTCTTTTGGCTACAATCTGACTTCCAAACTCATCTTTCAATTAAAACTCTCTTCCCAAAAGTTAGCAATAAACTTTTAAATGCTAAATCTAATGACCATTTCTCAATCTGCCTCCTTGAGCCTTTGACATTGTCCATCACTTTCTTTTCCTTGTTATTATTCTTTCTCTAGGATTTTGGGAAACTTTTCTCCTATTTCTCTTCTTACCTATCTGATCACTCCTTCTCAGTCTCCTTTGCCAGATCTTTATCCATGTCATACCCATTGACCTAGAATATGGAGTAGGGATCTATACTACATCCTCTTCTCTTCTCATAGATGTTCTTTTACTTGGTGATCTCATTAATTCTATTATCATATTTAAACTGCTAATTTTCAAACCTATTTATCAAGTTCCAAATCACTCTGCTATGATCAATCTCTTATCTTTGTCTATTGTCCATTAGATATCTTAAATTCAACATGTCCTTTGGACTCAGCATTTTTCCCTCTAGCTCTCTCCCTCATACTTCTCTGTTAGTGTCTCAATCACCATCATCCTCCTAGGCCCCAAACTTGCAATCTGGGTATTATCTTCAACACCTATTGTTGAGTCCTATTAATTTTACTTTCCTAATATCTTTTATATTGTTCCCATCTCTCTTCTCTGAAACTATAACCATTTTAGTTCTTGCTTTTATCACCTCCTGCCTGAACTATTGCAAAAGAATTCTAGTGGATCTCCCTAACATAATTTTCTCTCCATTCCAGTCCATCTTCCATCCAGCTGTCAGTGTAACTTTCCTGATGTACATATGACCATGTCACCCCAACACACAGACCCAACATACACACACACACACACACACATACACACACACACACACACACACACACACACACACACCACTTACTTCTATGATTAAACATAAAATCTGCCACTATTTGATCTTCAAATTCTTTTATAGCCACCCTTACTACCTTCACAAATCTTTTTGTTGTTCTTATTTTTAGGATATCACATATCTATGATCAAATGTCTTGTGATGCCTTGATATTCTATACATAAGATGCACTGCTTCTCAATTTGGGACTATTTTCCTGGATCTCTCTCCTTATACTTGGAATTTTCTCTCTCCTCATCTCTTTATCCTAGCTTCCCAGATATTTTCAAATTCCAATGAAAATTTTACTTTCTTTTTGCAAGGCAATAGGATTAAGTGATTTACTCAAGAACAATCACACAGCGAGGTAATTAAGTGTCTGAGGCCCCATTTGAATGCAGGTCCTCCTGACTCCAGGGCTAGTGCTCTATCCACTGCATCACCTAGCTGCCCCTAAAATCTTACTTTCTATAAGAAGCTTTTACCCATGCCCTCTTAATTCTAATATGCTCTATTAACTATTTCTAATTTATTCTTTATACAGTTGTTTGGGTGCATAGATCTTTGCATTTTCTCTCACTCATTAAACTGTCACTTCCTCAATAGTATTTTTTTTTTACTTTTCTTTGTATTCCCAGCACTAAGTACAATATCTGGCATATTGTAGCCATTTAATAAATGTTTATTGACTGGCTGATGGACATAGAGTTATAGAAGTTGCTCCAATATTTGGAATACACTCCTACTATTAAACACTTTAGCTATTCCACCCATAGGGGTCTTTCACTTAATAAGTTAGATGTCAATCCATTTCCTCCTAAAACAGATATATTTTTAAAAGTTTAAAGTAAGATATGGACATATCTAAAAACACACCAGTAAACTAGGAACATACTCTGCATCTACTATACCAAGCATTTTCAGGTGGAAAGTGAACATCACCTTGCAGTACCACAGCAAAGAGAGAAATGCATCGAGCTTGTTAGTTTGTCAGCTCATATCTCTAGACTGTGGGTTTTGATGCCTTTTGTTTCCTTTAGGAACTATCGCCCAATAATTCACTGATGGATGAAGCAACTCTGTCTAATACCTTAGGCTACTCTGCTTAAGCTATTTCACTTCTGGGCTTCTCTGTTATCTTGATGGGGCTTGTATTTCCTGATGGTTGTTCCACTTAGACCACTATCTGGGCTGCTAAGGTGAATATTACATTATTTTTGAAAAAAAGAGACAAAACTCTAAGCCTGGAATCTACAAAATTTCTCTAGGTCTGGTCCCTTGAATAATTTCTGAAAGATTTTCATGTTTCAGGCAGTAGTCTCCAGTGAAGATCTTAGGTTTCTCCCTAGATACAATCTAAGATCTCTCCTAAGATCACCTTTCAGTTTTGAACTCTTCTTTGATTCTTAAACTCAGCTCATTTTACTTCACTTCCTGGTCCAAAGAAGGATTTCTTCATTGATATTTTTTATCTTAAAGTAATAAATCAAAGCATACATTTGTTCTTTCTATACCATGACTAGGCTATATATATATTTGTCCCATAACCACTACATAGTTTTAGGAATCAAAATTTCTCAAAGTTTTCAAAGTTTACATGTAAATTAGAAGTTAGAGTATTACCATTTATATGTGGGGTTCAGTATTTCAGAATTTTTTCCTTCAAATGTCCCTATTTCTTCATTTTTCCATCAATCAAACTGCTGATATTTGAAAGGAACATCCTCCATCTATGAAATGGAGACAATAATATTAGCCATATTTGATTCACAACATTTTTAAAGATGCCATGACTTAAAGCATCAAGGTACATTTTGGTACCTATTTGCTCTTTTCCTTAGATGAACAACCCAATATGTAGGGCAGATACATTTAGAAGTTCCAAATTTGAATAACCTCACAGAGTAGAAATAATTGAGATAGATGAAAAAATATATAATCCAATAAAATACTCCCCAAATTTTAACACCAAACTGTGTGAATCCAGAGTTGCTGAGAGGGTCACAGGATTTCTGAGAGTGACAAATAGAAGCAAATTTATATAAAATGATTTGTAATCATAAAGCAAAATATGTACATATTAATTATTAACATTTTTATAACTATAAAATGAAGTTAAGACAAAGGTTTTTCAAGGCTAAAGCAAATGTGTGTATTGACAATTAATAATCATTTATTAACAATGAAGCAAAAGATGACAGTGAATTAGTTAATACGGGAAAATATTTGTGAAAATATTTCCACAACTATTTAAGTCTTGTATTTTATATGCTAATTCCTTTATATATCTCTTCACTTTATTTTTTTCCCTGTAGTCTCTTACTAGGTTTTGGACTAGAATAAACAACATGGCACTTTTGCTTAACCAGGATTTGTTTAAGGAAACTGTCTTCTTTCTTTCATTCCCTACAACCCCAAGTAGTTCCCTCCCTGTCTTGGGACCCATTACTGCCTCCACCCAAGTGAAACATTAGTTCTGAAATGCTGAAGCAGGAATGGTGAAGATAAAAGAAATTCTGGGAGAACTGAATGTCTGAGTTGGAGCATTCCATAGTGGCGAAAGGCCAAATGCCAAATCATGTCTTTAAAATACATTGACAGACCTCAAGGGCAATTTCTTCCCTGAATGGAAAGCACAGGTTTCCAAAACACACATTTCTGAACTGAGTTAAGTTCTTCTGATGAAATCTCCATTTTTTTTTCCATCTCTAAAATTATACATAGCCCATACAAGCATCAGGCAGGACCCTAGCCAGTCTCAGGGAAACCCACTTTCATGTTCCTTCCGTGAATTCAGTTATTAGGACATTTTCATACACATGTTCTGTCTTTATGTGGTATCCATTTGATAGTGGAAAATATTATCAGCATTGCATATTAGAACTGTTCTTCTGGCAAAGAGAATTTCCCTCACTGGTGTTCTATTACATACTCAAAGCAAGACCAAGAGACTCACATAAGTTTGTTCCCCCCAACCCCCCCCCTTCTCCCTGAGTCACTCTGTCTGGCATTTCATAATACATTCCCAAAAACATGATGAGGAGAGTAACCACAACAGTAGCAGAGGCTGTGCTCCCTGGGAGGAAACGCCTTTATCAAACGAAGAAATAAGACATAAAGGAGGAACACTAACTCTCTGTGCTAGGTCAGGCATCCATAATCAGAAGAATGTGGTTTTAAAATTCACCTTGTGTGGTTTTCTATGTCAGTTCTAGATCCCATTGGGAAACTGTATTAAGTTGAATTTTGAAAACCAAGGATAAATATCTTAACAGACATTTCTCTTTCTCTCTCTCTCTCTCTCTCTCTCTCTCTCTCTCTCTCTCTCTCTCACCCTCTCTCTCTTTCTCTCCCTCCCTCTCTCTCTCCCCCCCCATCTACTAGAATTTCCAATTTCCTTTGAATCTTTGCTCAAGTAAAATCTTCTATATGAAATATCTCCTCATCACTCTGGATGTTCCTTACCAAAATTTTTTATATTGTATGGACTTATTTATGTGATTGTTGTGTCCCCTAATAAAATAGAAGTTCCTTGAGGGGCATGACTTTTTTATTTTGGGACTTATAACCATAGCACCTAGAATAGTACCTGGCAATTTATAGATACTTTACAAATGTTTGTTGATTGATTGGCTATGTGTTATCCATATTATCACTAAAAGTTTGGATGTCTCCAGAAGAAGAACTTTTTTCAAACAAATTCATAGGATTTTTTTCCCTAGAGAATTGAAATTCTACTGGTTCTGTGTCCAATGGTATCCATATCTCTTCTAATTTCTGGTGTGGTACCTAGGAAGCTGAAGTTAGAGTCAGAAAAACAATGTCTGAGACACTTATCAGTTATGTGAGTCTGAAAAATGACTTATCCACTTAGTTCCTCAGCTTTCTCATGGAAAGAATAAGATATTATACTTATAGTTTTAATGGTTCTCAGATTTAAATTGAAAGTCTAGATAAGAACTTTTGATTAAATTTTTTATCTATGTTGCTGTGCTGCTTTCTTAGAAAGATAGCACTTCACATTCTACACATGTCACTTAAAACTAGAATTATTTACTTTGTAGGCTAATTTTAAGGTAAAAAGTGAGAGGTCTATTTCTTAAGAGTGACACTGTCAAATAGAGAGGAGAACAGATAATAGTAGGAAGCTTCATAGATTTCCTTTCTTTCCATTTTTTTCTAGTTTCATAGGAAGTCTAGTGACTCAGTCATGCACTAAGATTCATACTCTAATACTAGACTCCAAGCTACCCAGCACTCAAACTCATAAAGTTTTAGACAGAAAGTCTATGTGACATTTGTGAGGAAAAGCAATTTGGTAGTCTGGACCACTGAAATAAGAATATTTCCTGGGTTGCCTAATAAGGAATGAGGACTAATGGGCCAAGAATAAGGAAAACTTAACTATAACAGTGGCATAGTAAGGAAGTAGCTGGAGAGGGTGGGCAATGTCTGGTTTCTGAGTCAATTAATCTTTAGCATACTTACATTCTGGGAACTGGGCCATACTATTCAAACCAGTCTACACTGGCTCACAGTAATAATAATAATAATAATAATAATAATAATAATAATAATAATAATAATGATGATGATGATGATGATGATGATGATACAAAAGAGTATAGACAAGCAAATTAAAAATCATGACAATGTTAAAGAATTTCAGCACTGATAGGGACATAAAAAACCAACTAGCTTGACCCTACCAAAAAAGGGTATCACTACAATATACATGACTGTTAATAACTCGCTTTTGCTTGAAGATACTCATTGAAGTAGAAGCTAATGATTCCTAAGGCTTATTCTGCTTCTCTTTAACTTAATCATTAAGAAGTTTTCCCTTTTGTGAAGTCTAAAATTTACCTCATCTAACTTTCTAACAGTTTATTCAAGAACTCCTTTCTAGAGCAAAGCAGAATCAATCAATAAATATTTAAATGACTATGATGTGCAAGGTGCTGTGTCAAATGTTGGCCAAATCTAATTCCACTCCTCTATGATAGACCTCAAAATACTTGGATTGCTATGATAGTTCCACCAACTCTTCTTTCTCCAAGCTAAATATCTCTAGTTCCTTCCACTGAACTTTATCAAGGTTGGACTCAAGTCCATTTACTATTCTCAGTTCACCTCTACACATTCTTCATCTTAATCCATGTCCTCCATAGAATGTTCTCAGAATCAAGAATAATATTACAGATCTGATCAAAGCAAAATACGGCAGTTCTATGTGTTCCCCAGTATATGGATTTATTCTCTTTCTTAATGCAGTGTATGAGGGTTTCCTAGAAGAAAAAATATATCCCCTGGATAAATATTATTTAAGAGACCAGATAGAAATCTTTCTAACCTAGTGCTCCTTCTCTAAGTAGAATGTAGAGTGGTGGTCTCTGGCTCCAATGTAAGGAAGTCATTTAGGGGGATATGATCAGGGTTTGAGTGGATTGTTAATTGTTTTTTGTCATTTTTTTAAAGGGGAGAGGGAGAATTCCAAGATCTATATCCAGAATAACCTTTCCCCACAAAATACCAGTTCCACAATGAACACATATAGAGAATAACAAAGAAGCCAAACTATATCCAGAAATGAGAGAAGGTATACATAGAAGTCATATATCAGACAATATATAAAGTGAAGAAACTTTCCCTTTGGGAAAAGAGAGAGAATCAATGACCTCACTAAAAGAGAATCTCCCCCAAATCTCTAGAACAGTAACCTGGAGAGAAGGTCATGATAGAAACTGCCAGACCTCCCTTGTCTTCCCAGGATTTTTCCTTCAGCAGCATGAAATAAGAATGGCCTCTGACATTTTCTCTATTGAAGTTTTAATACAGGAGTGTCTGTGACTTTATAAAACTTTATTTATATAATTCCAAAGGGAGGGCTTCTGAGAAATAAAGCTTTCTACCTTTCACTAATTTTTATTATGTTTAAGAAGGAAGTCATCACAAACATCAGTTGATATAGTCACAGAAGACTCATAAAGGAATCATCAATTATTATTGGGATGCCAAATGACTATTAAGTTCATTCTCCACCTAGATAGCTTTTTTTTTAGGTTTTTGAAAGGCAAACGGGGTTAAGTGGCTTGCCCAAGGCCACACAGCTAGGTAATTATTAAGTGTCTGAGACCGGATTTGACCCCGAGTACTCCTGACTCCAGGGCCAGTGGTTTATCCACTACACCACCTAGCCGCCCCCATCCACCTAGATAGCTTTAATGAGTTTTGAATATGTAAGTCTGCATTAGCAGACAGCAATTAGCTGAGAAAACAAATTTGCCATTTCTCTTGGTGGGGGAGGAACTTGCAATAATTTTGAGAGATTTCTAAGCAATGAGCTCTGTGGTAAAAAGAATCCTTTGACAGAGCAAGAAAAGAGGGGATTTCTCATTTTTTTGCCATTTCCTTTTCCTTATAGCCATTGGCCTTGGCATTTAGTAAAGGACCAGGAGCTTGATCATCCAACACCCTGAGGGTTCATTAGTCTGAGAGAGAATTCAAACCACAATTGAGCAAGTAGAGACATAATCCAAACAGACATAGATATGAAGAGACAGTCATCCAAGGAAAGAAGTTGTTTCAAGGTTCATGACTCTTGGCATTCTAAAGTTGGATCATGTTGAAGAGCAGATTCTGGGAACTCAGTATTTAAATTCAATGAGAACAGAGGGGATTACCAAATCTTACATTACCAGGCATTATGGATTGCCTTTGCACATATGTATCTTAAGAGAGTCTCACTTGTTTTTCTCCTCAAAACTTGAACAAAGTTTCCCCATAAATGTTATTGGTTATGTGCTTTTGTTGTAGAATATGCTCCAGTTTTAAGAAGGGAAAGTTGTATAGCAATTGTTTTTATTATTCTAAATTATTAATTGCCTGTGTTAATTGTGTTTACTGATTGATTGTCATTGAGATTCACTCTGCTTGTAGCTTGGGAAATAGAAATTGCTGTACACAAGTTTATCCTTAAAACCTGAAGGTAGTTGTCCTTCTGGGGACTTCATATAGGAGTGCAAATGCTATAGTTCAGAGAGGATGTTATTGGTACTGTAATGAAAGAAAAAATAAGTGATTCTTTTTAAAAGTGGAGTGTTTTTAATGAGAACTTATATCTAAAGATGGAAGAGAGTTTATGTATCAATTCAAGTTCCTTCTTTTATAGATAAGGAAAGTGAGTAAGACACATGAAGGTTAAATTATTTATCCAAGATCATATTAGTATTGCCAGCGGTGGGACTTGAATCTAGGTCTTAAGACTTCATGGTATTGTTTTCATGGTACCATATTGCTTTCTAATCATTGTAACCTCACACATTAATAGTTTTCTGAGTGGAAAAAGTGGTTTTTTTGAGTTCATTTTGTTATCTACGAGTTCTGGTTTTTCATAAATAATCTTTTCATAAATAATACAATCATGAAGAAAAGTACTTCTTTAAAGTTTTTGAAGAGAAATTCATGTATACCAGTAGAGGTGAAATTGAGTTCACATAATCTAAACAATGGAATTGGAACCATATTTTGAATATTTCTCCACTCTAGTTATAGTTCATTGATAATAATCTTAAGAAATCATACTTTCTCAATTCAAATGAGCTATATGTGAACACAGTAGATGTTTCCTTCTATCATCCTCATTCTTTCACTCATTTCAATCTTATTTTCTACTTTGCATAGACCTATAAACATCCCCATGTCTTACTCATTCTTACAAAATTCTCACTCAGTTATTCCATATGATCCCATATCCCTCCCCTTTTAGTGGCTAAACTCTTTGAAAAAGCTGTTTAGTATAGGTGCCTCTACTTCCTTTCTACTGACCCTCTTCTTAACACTAACAGTGTAACTTCTGACCTCAACATTCAGAGGAAATTCAGATGAAATCTTTCTTTAGAACAATGAGCTTTTACCTGACAAATTTTAATAGACAAAGTCAAATAACTATCTCTGCCTGGCATATAGTAGGCCTTGAATAATGTTTATTATTTATGAAATAAAGGATATTGAATTGAAAATGAATATGGAGGTCTTTGCAAGCATGGCAGACATCCTGCATAATTCAGTCAACTATGTGCCAAAACCCTTATTTCTATCAAAGTCCAGGTCATTCCAGCTACTGGTGCACTCCTCAACTTATTTGCTATGCATACATTCATTATTAATTATTTATGTAGATGTTACCTTACTTAATAGAAGGAAATTCTTTCAGATTAGTGACTTCTTCATTTTTATCTTTCTATTCACAACATCAAGAATAATTTCTAATACATAGTAGGTTCTTTATAAATATTTATTAATTGATATTTTACTGTGACAATCAAGTCATTGATCATAAGTTCCCTCTTCATTCCCCCTATTCATTTCAGAATTCCTTTGTAGCACTCACCCTTCCCCACAATTTCCTACTTTTCTTTAATCTCTAATTAAAAATATAGTCCTTCTTGTCAAGGCTAGTCTCTTTGCATACCTTCAACTCTATTTCCCCTCATCTTCTCCATAAGATTACCCTCACTATCTTACATTTTACTCTAATTTTCAAACCCTCTCTATCTACAAGTTCCTATCCTATTGACTACAACCTGTCTAAGTCTCTCTCATTTTTAACAGTCTCACTAGTTATTATTACTCACTAGTATTATTACTCACTAGTCATTATTACTATTATTATTCACTATTGTCCTATATTTGTTCTTCTTTTCTTAGCCAAATTCCTTGAAAACCCTGTCTGGTCATTATTTTTATTTGCTTGCATTTCCTTCTTTTCTAAATAGTTTTCACACTTTTTTTTTAATTTAAATTTTTTTAACAAGGCAATGGGGTTAAATGACTTGCCCAAGGTCACACAGCTGGGTAATTTTTATGTGTCTAAGGCAGAATTTGAACTCAAGTCCTCCTGACTCCAGGGTGATGCTCTATCCACTTGGCTACCTAGCTGCCCATTTCAGTATTTCTTTTAACATTATTGATAACTAATTTTTCTTCAAAGTAAAAAATAATTAATCTTTTTACTGTCAAATCTATTGTTCTCTTTCCTATTCTCATCTTTTTTTAAACTTCTTTGTAAAGTTTTATATCATTGACTATTATCTGCTCCTGGTTATATTCTTCTCTCTGTTTTCTTTTCCTTTTTGGACACTAAAATAAATTCTTAGAAGAAAAATCATAAAAACCAATGAAAATTTAGTTGAAGACAAAGATAATAGTGGCATAAATACTGAAATAAATGGAATTCAGCTGAGACATTCTTTAAAAGAAAAAAGTAAGTATTTAATCATTTTTATGGATAGTGAAAGAAAAAGAATAATTAATTCTTTAAATACAAAGAAAATTATCTATTATAAAATATAGACAAGAGATTCTGAAAATCAGATAAAATCAGAAGGTAAGAAAAGTAATAAAATTAATGTCATTAGTAATTATAATTAATATTATCTAAAAACAGATTTCTGAATTAAGAAATAGATATGTTCAAAAATTCATTCTTACAAATAGAAATGGAAAAGGTTAATAGTATATTACTAAGGAGAAACAGTGGGAACAGTACCAGTAAGATTTAAAAACAAATAGTCCAATCTATTACACAAATTTTCAAAAAAGAAAGATGGTCCTCGCTCAGGAGATAAACATGACTGCCAAAGAAGAAATGGGAAAGCAGAAAAAGAGAACAAATAACATGAATGTATTTAATGCAACACTATGAAACAACACATTGTCAAATTGATGATAATAGTGTATCTAAAACACTGATTGTGGCTAAGTTGGACTTATACTAGGAATATATTTCAAATTAATAAGACTTTAGACTAAAAAAATTGAAATTACAAGATATATATATATATATATGCAGCATATATGATACAAACATTTTAGAAGAAATCATAGATAAAATACAGTACGTGTTTTCCCTAAATATAAAAGAATCCAAAAACAAATGAAATTTTCCTTGATATTATTATTTTAAAAAATAAATTATTTCAAAAACAAATTTCAAAAATAATAATGACCTAATTAACTTGAAAGTGACTGACAAAGGTGGTGGAATAGAAGGAAGAAGTATAGCGAGTTTTCTCGCAACTACTTTAAGAAAGATTTAGGAATATTGCTAGATCAAATAGTTATCACAAGTTTCAAGTAGAAATGATTACAGATTCTTTTACAGGCCAAGATCATGAATTGAGAGAAAGAATGATAGAAAAGAGGTTGACCCAATGACCTGTCACTCTGATCCTAAAGTAGGCTATTGGAATCAACTGGTGGTTATAGAACAGGAGTGAATAGGTAGCTCAAAGGATAAAGACTTAAGAATTTTGAGAAATCAAGTGCCTAACCTTGATGCCAGAGGGATAATTATGATAATTACTTCCCACCTCCTGCTAAATATGTGATGGATTGAAGATGGAGAATGAAATGTACATTTTAAAAGAAGAAAAATGTGGCAGGTTCTTCTGCTTAACTATGCATATTCATTGAAAGAGGCTTTTTTCCCTTTTGAAATGAAGAGAATTAAGGGAGAGAGAATCTATGATTAGAATTAAAAACAAAATGAAGTTTAAAATAAACAAAAATCAAAGAAACATTATTTTGTGTTGGTAGTTAGCAATGTCAAGAGAGTAATAGCAGCATTGTTTCAATTAATCTTCATATTTAACAAATTAATTATTCTTGTAATATAAATTGTATAAAATATTAAAAGGATATAATGTAGAATTATACACAATATAAAAGATAAGGAACCAAAACAAATTGAAAAATGGGAAATCAAATTATATCAACATAAACATTATTGCACTGTAAGGAATGATCAATATGAAGAATTCAAACAAAATCAATTTAGTCAATCTGTTAACAAGCTTGCTTGTTATTATTAAACTCTTAGAAATCAAATACAAATAAAAGAAAGACAGTTCAAGCCTGCCAGGAGGTGAAATTCTGATGAGGATGATGATGTCTAAAAATAAGCTGAAAAGGCCTGGAGAAGACCCAATGTACCCAGAAAGGGATCATTGTTGAGAAAGTTTACAGTAGAACAAACAAGAGAGATAGCCATAGTTAGAGGAAGTCCAGAGAAAAGCCTGGAAAGAAATGAAAGGGAAAGAAAACTTGTGTGAAGCAATGTGTAGAGTAAAGAAAGTAGGAGAAAAATAACAAGGTAAAGAATGATTGTAAATAAATAGAGAACTACAAATGCCAAGGAAATTTAGGTCAAGAACAGTAGCTAGGGTAATCAATAAAGTTAAAATACTTATTCTTCCCTTTTAACAAGTGGTGAATTAACAAAGTGTAAGGTTTACACTGTCAGTTGCAGACAGTTTTTTATTCAGTTTTGCTTAACTGTTTTTCTGATTGTCCTTTGGAAATTTAATTGTAAATCTGTTGATATTTGCCTGCTCAGTTGAAATATATTTTTCCAATAGAAAAATTTAAAAAGGAACAGCAGAGTAGGTGATTGGATCACACAGATATTTTTAGGAGGGGCTTTGCAAGGCAATTAAGTGACTTGTCTAAGGTCACACAGCTAAGTAATTATGAAGTGTCTGAGGCTGAATTTGAACTTATCTACTGTACCACCTAGCGGCCCCCAGAGTATGCAAATATTGATGAAATTGCTTTGATTTCTTAAGACTAGAATCAAACTTTCCTAGGTTTCCATTGGTGAGGCAGATCACAGCATTTTAGTAGAACCCAAGAAAAGCATGCTATGAATCTACTTTGGGGGGAGGGGAACAATAAATGGAAATGATATTATTCTATACCTAGTAATTTTATTATTGTCATTCATTTACTTCTATGATATTTATTTATTTTTAAATCAATCAGTTTTTATTTCAAAATTTTCTTTTGACTGAATGACTTATAAAATTATGATACTATTCAAGGATAGCATCAAGATGAATAAATATATTTATATTAATAATCATTTTACAATGAATTTGTGTTACAACCAGAATTTTAAAAAAAATTAGTAACTAAAATATATAACTTTGAATACATTTGACTGACCTGTGGTATAGTTGAAGGGGGGAAAAAATCAATGTTTTATCAGGAGGGAAATGGTCCATTTCATCCTGAGAAAGACTCATCTCTCAGAATCATTAGTTTTGAAACACAGGAATAGCAAAACACCAAAGATTCAGTTCCTAAAAGGAAGCAGACAGTGTAAGGTGTAGGAAAATGCTAATTACCAAAATGTGGTAAGATCCAGAATTCTGTCAATAAAGTTCTGTTTTCTTCTTTTTTTGATTGATTTATTTTATATTAATACAATAATCTTGTTGTAAGAGTAAACATAAACCCCCTTCCCCCCCAAAAGATGAGAAACCTCAAGAATAGTGAGAGAGAGAAAAAATGTATTTCAGTCTGTGTTCATATTCCAGTGGCTCTATCTCTTGGATGAGTTGCCATAAGTCCACCAGAGAAGTTGCATCAATATTTTCCCACAGTTGCTATTACATGTTGTATTTCCCTCCTTTCTATTCCTTCCCGCTCTCATTTATTCTATTCTCTCTCTCCTTTCACCTTCTCCCTGTTAAAAAATGTGTTGCATCTGAGTACCCTCTCCCATTATTTTCCCTCTCTTCTATCACCTGCCCCCCATTTCCCCCCTTTCCCATCCCTTTCTTCTCATTTATATCTAGGGTAAGATAGATTTCTATACCCTATTATGTATCTTTGTTATTTCCTCTATGAGCCATTTCTAATGAGAATGAAGGCTCACTCATACCCCTCGCCTTGCACCATTCCACTCCATTGAAAATAGTTTTTTGACTTTTTTTGTGAAATATCTTAGCTCCTTCTTCCTCTCCTTTCTCTTCCTACAAGTACTTTCCTTTATCACCCATTGACTCCAACTTTTTACTATATTATGCTATTATATTTAGCTCCTTCCTGTGCCTTGTCTATATATGCTCCTTCTAACTGCTCTTATAAATGAGAACATTCATATAATTTATCAGCATCTTCTTCCCATACAAACAGTTCAATATCATTAAGTTACTCATAGTTAGTCCTTCTCATTTGCCCTCTCTATGGTTCACCTAAGTCATGTACTTAGAGACCAAACTTTCTGTTCAGCTCTTGTTGCTTCAATAGGAAAGTTTGAAAGTACCCTGTTTCACTGAAAGTCCATCCTTTCCCCAAAAAAGGATGTTCAGTTTTGCTGGGTAGTTGATTCTCAGCTGTAAACCAAGATCTTTTGCATTCCAGAATATCATATTCCAAGTCCTATGGACCCTTAATGTAGATGCTACCAGATCCTGTGTAATACTGACTATAGAGCAACAGGAGGAGTTTGAGAATTTGGCTGTAACATTTCCAGAAGTTTTTTCTTTTGGGATCTTGAGGGAATTGGTGAATTCTCTCAATTTTTATTTTACTCTCTGCTTCTAGGACCTCAGGGAAATTTTGCTGTATTATTTCTTGAAAAATAAAGTCTAGGCTCTTTTCCTGGTCACAATTCCAAGTAGCTTAATAATTTTAAAAAATTCTCCTGGATCTGTTTTCAAAGTTGGTTATTTTTCCAATGCGATATTTCACATTTGCTTTTAATTTTTGTTTTTGTTTTTGGAAGAGTTTTATTTCTTCCTGATTTTTCTCAAAGTCATCAGCTTCCTTTAGTTCCATTCTGCATTTCAAGGAGTTATTTTCTTCAGAGAGCTTTTTTGATCCCCTTTCCCAACTTGCCAATTCTGCTTTTTAAGGCATTCTTCTCATTTGCCTTGTGTGTTGCTTTTCCATTTTGCCCAAACTGGTTTTTAACATTATTTTCTTCAGTATTTTTTGATATTTCTTTCACCAAGCTGTAGTTTTGGTTTTCATGATTTATCTGCATCACTCTCATTTCTCCTCCCTATTTTTCCTCTACCTCCCTTAATTGCTTTTCAAAGTTTTTTTTGAGCTCATCCCTAGTATGAACCCATTTTCTATTTCCCTTGGAGGTTGTGGGTACAGAAACTTCGATTTTGTCATCTTCTGCATCTTCCATGGGACCAAAGTAATTTTCTATGATGAAATTCTTCTTTTTCTTTTGTTTGTTCATTTCCTCACTCTATGAATGATTTACCACACTTCCGAGGCTTTGAAGGATTTTTGGGACAGCCCACAGGGACCTCAATTCCTCCAAGGTCTTATGAGATGCTCTCTTTCCTATGCTTTGCTGTGTGGATGAACACAGGCCCTACCTTCTGCCCTGGAGTTATGAGGGGAATCCCTGCTTGGCTATGGTAGTATGAGAGCCCAAACTGCAACCTGGATTTGAGTGTGGGCAAACAGCTGAGTTCTGCCTCAGGGAGAGCAGAAAGACCTCTGCAGTGTCCCCTGACCCCCCTTAACCATCTGTGGGCTGTGCTCTAGAGGTGCAGGCTGTCTTCCTCAATTCCCTCTGCAGGTTCTCACTGCAGGGTTGCTCTGAGACCTGTGCTCAATAAGCACTCACTCTGGTGCAGCAGAGTTTTCTCACCACCCCTTCAAACTGTTCCCAGTGATCCATGGACCAGGAGGTCTGGATACCATCCCCTCTACCACATACCTAGGCACCCCCAGGGATCTAGGCACCAGGCCTGGCTGCATTGCACTGAGGTCACAATGGCCTTTTCCAATCCCTGGTACAGTGAAACAGACCTTTACTGTGGAACTTCTAAGGTGTCTTGGCCTGGGAAATAGTATCACTCAGTCTTTCTGTGAGTTCTCCCCCTCTAAATTTTAGCTAGAGTCATAATTTGACAGATTTGGAGTTTTGGGGGGAATAATTTTCCGGGGATTCCTGCCTTCACTCCGTCATCCTGGCTCTGCCCTCCTATTTATTATTTATAGTATGGAAAGACTGGTCTCAAATTAGTTATCCTTATAGTATAGTATACCCTGGCTTGTTACCTGCATGAATCTCCATCATTTAGCCATTTTCCTAGATTTCCTAATCATTTTTTATTCCTTTTTGGTCTATCTGAATGCAAGGCAGAGGAATGAGCAAAACTAGTACTAATATAGAAACACGAATCAGACATAGGAAGGCAATTGATTCTTTTTCTATGGTATTTTATTGGGATGTGAGATCATTTTTTACAAAGCTACTAATAACCATTTTATATTTTGCTTCTACTGAGTACAGTCTGATTAAAAACTAACCTTGACCTTCCATCAATGATTAACATTCTTCCTTCTGTCTTCCTCTCTGTCTGTCTGTCTCCATCTTTGTCTCTGTTTCATCTATATTCTTGCTGCTTTATTGTTATAGTGTTAAGGAAGAGAAATATATTGTTGCTGCTGTGCTCCTGCCCTTGATGTTTATAAAGTCTATTCTAAAGGAAGAAATCACACAAGGCAGCAAGTAAAGACAGTATTTTTATATAAGCCTGGCTAGTGTTTGCTGAAATCACAGTTTTCCAACTGAGAAGTATCATTCAAGTGAGAAGGCTGGTTGGAGCCTACTTTCTCTTACATATGTTTAGTATGTTTAAACATATGCATCTGAATGTGTGTATATTTCTGTATGTATCTACATAGAAGACTTAGCAAAAACCTTTGGTAATTTCATACTCTAAAACTTTTGGTAAAGTTCATTCCCTAAAAACTCAACAACTTGGACTATGTAATATAGTCTCATTAATCATAGATTCGTGCTGGAAGAATTTTGCTTCTTTTCCCCCCTCTTTTAATTGCTACTATGACCAATTTTCCATTTCAATTTTTGGAGAATGACATGCTTTTGACTGAACAGAAACCATGATGTCTAAAAACCTTTTATTTACAGATGCATTTCTCTACGAAATTGCATTAGTAACATGCAGGCCAATTTTTTTGCTATTACAAGTGATTCAAAAGTTCATTTACCCAGAACAAGTAGTCTCTACTCTAAAAAAGATATGATTTAGCTGATGCCAGGATGTAGGATAATTAAATGCATTTGTCTGAAAATAGAGAGGAACTGCTTTTTTGTCTCCTTGTAAAGTTCAGCCAAGTCTTTTGACCATGCCAATTGGGAATATTTATCTTTTGTCCTTTTGTGGTTTCAACCTAGAGAAGCTTTTTTTCACTCAGTATTTAGTTGTAATTTACTTTTTGCTTACTTTTGTACTAACCACATTTTATCTCTGGCCACTGAAAATTTTTCATTATTTTGGAAAACCTGAAGAGTAAGCATTTTTGTTAGGGAAGAAGAAACTTCACAGGATATGTCAAACTAAATGCTGTATATTTTTCAATTAAACCAAATGCTTGGGAGAATGATTTGTTCTGATTAATTTAAATTTGGGGAGTGAATGAGGATTAAAGTGAAGACAATTTTTGCTTTTTTCCCTTTGTATAAAAGTTATAAACACATATCATTATAATTCTCACTGTAATTGTTGACATATTAACTCTCTTTTCAATGACTAAATGTATTGAAGTGATATCAATCAAAATTTTGTAGGATTGTAGGAAAATGAATTAACCATGGGACCATGGAACCATGGCCAGGGTCTGCCTTTTGAATTATTTTTGGTTGCATGTTTCATTAAGAGATATAGTGTGGCTTAAAGAGAAGAGTGTTGGATCTGGAGTCTGTGATCCTGGTTTTGAAGCTTGGCTTTGCTGCTTTAATAATTCTATTATGTTGAGGAAGTTGCTTGACTTCTTTGAGCTCCTGTTTCCTTATGAAATGAGGGTTTGGTGATAATTCATTGACTGAATATCTTAAATTTCTGAGGAAAAAACTTTAAAATAATGGGAAGGGAATAGAATTTGTCTCAATATTATATATATATATATATATACATATATATATATATATATATATATATACATACATACATATCTGTATATGTAGGTAGATAGTATAGAAAAAGGATTTTTAACTTGGAGACCATGAATTTTTTTTTAAAATTGTTTTGATAATTATTGTTATTCAACCTTTGTTCTCAAATAACATCAATGATATCATGATGATGATACCTTGACTTGTAGTCATGTTTGTTTCAGTTTTTGTCTCCATTTTTAACTCATATCAAATCATTTTGATAAAATTTTGAAAATTACATTTCAATGCCCTTTGTATTCCTATATATTTATCCTATACATTTAAAACATTATTCCGTAAAAGGTTTCATGGGCTCACAAAAATGTCTAGGGGGTAGTTTAAAGTTTTTCTTTTTTTTGAGGGGCTATATTTACTTTTACAACTTGGCTATTATGGTAATATTTTCCATGACTACACGTTTTTAACCTATATCAAATAACTTACTCAATGAGGGGGGAATGGAGTGAGAAAAGGGAGAGAATTCATAACTCAAATTCATAACAGAAATTAATCTTAAAACTTGTTTTTACATGTACCTGGGGGGAAATAAAATAAAATTAAGTATTGAAAAAAGGGGGGAGAGATCATACTTTCATTCTCTGCCTCATGGTATTTTTAAGATGAAAATGCTTATTCAACCTTAAAAGGCTATATCAACACAAGATATTGTTGTTATTATTATTGTTTCTTTAACTATTTTAAGAATAAAGCTGAAATGGGAGAAAAAAGGCTCAAAAGTCTATAGATGTATCTTTAGTTTATATGGCAAATAAGAGGAACCAGAAACCCTAAAAGAAGCATGTACTATGACATGACAGTTATCACTAATCTCTGGTGAGATAAAAATGGCTCTGAGGTAACACATCTTATTCAAAAGAAACACAAAATAAAAAAGAATGGGAGAAGGTGTTTCAAAGCAAATTTAAAAATATATACTAATATGAAGAAAACTAGGAACTAGAATACTGAAACAAGGTAGAAAGAATTTGAATAAAGTCAAAGGGAGAAACATAAATGATTTTTGACCTTCAAATATAGTATGGACCACTTGAACAGATAGAATGGGAAATAGATCACAAGTCTAGCATAGAGTCAAAACTATATGGTCTTCCATAATTCCAATTCCAATTCCATAATTCCATCATCTACTAGAACCTTTCTCTTTAAGAAAAGTAGAGTAGTTCAAAACTTTTCCACCTTTACTCCATGATAATTTCATCCTTTAAAAAGTGGAGGAATCAATAAGTGGTCATTTTACTCTAGATCCTATTATTATTAACAGGGAGAAATTACTACAATAAAAATAGTAGGAACTCTGAGGGAAAGTGACTTCTTTCTAGACTCAGAAATAGAGAGGAAATATAGATATAGCTTGACATTTATTTATATTTTTAAAGATTGTTGGAGTACATAGGCAAGACAAATAGGCCCTCATGAACTAAAATTATTGAAGGGATACAGATGGACTACAATATGTTCAAGAATGAAATTCTGAAGACCATTCCAATTGGGAAGAAAAATGAATGTTTTGAAATGACTGATGTGAACAATTAGAACATATTAACTAAATTATATTAAAAAATTGGAAATATAAGACATAAGAAAGGAAATGCAATAGAGTGATTAGAAGATCATTACACTGTTCATTAAAAACCTAAGTAGGGTGCATGTATGTGGGTATTTCCAGAAACTCTCTTCTAGACTGCTCTAAATATCTTAAAATTATGACTCTAACAAAATTCTAGAGTGGGAGAACCCACAGAAAGAGTGAGTGAAATAAATTTACAACTCAAGATAATGTGGAAGATCTGCAGACGGCTCTGTTCCATGGGAGTTGGAAAGGGCCACAGCCAAGGTCACACTGTGCCAGAGCAACCAAGCTTCATCCTTTTAGGAACAGCCTGTGGGGTGCCTGAGTCCCAGGGGGCACCTGAGTTCATGGCAGCAGGAGAGGTTTCCAGGCTTCCCAACCCAGATTTCATCAGGGACAACTTGGAAGGTCATGGAAAAATCCACCAGAGTGAGCACAGAGCCCACTGCAGCTTTGGCCTCAGTGCAGACCTGGTTTTAGTAAACACAAACAGGCCTGTGGAGGCACCAAGCAGGGAACCATCCAGCAACTGCTTCCAGAATGCTCATCCCATGGATGGTAATGAGTTGGGAAGAGACTGTTAAGGTCTCTGTGCTATGCCTGGAATAGGACTATATTGCTTTGTCCATACTCAGGTATGGACACAAAAACATTAGAAATTTTACTCAGATTCTAGTAAAAATCTTGGGCCCTCTATTGCCATAACTGATCAGGGACTCTCCTTACAGCTCCAGGGCAGAGGGGAGTGCTTGTGGTTATCCACAGACCAGAGCACAGGCCAGGAGAGCAGTCAGAGACTATCATAAGACAATGAAGGAATTGAGGTCATTGCAGTGGTATCCCCAAAACACTCAAAAGTTGGGGAAGTAAATTAAAACAAGATCATAGACTGGAGAAATGAGGAAACAGAAAAAAAGAATTTGACCATAGACAATTATTCTGGTGCCATGTAGGATCAAAATACACACTCCGAAGTTGACAGACAAAGCTTCTTCATCCAAAGCCTCTTAGAAAAATAGGAACTGGTCTCAGACTATGGAAGAGCTCAAATTTTGATTTTGAAAATCAAGTAAGGAGGGGTGGCTAGGTGGCATAGTGGATAAAGCACTGGCCTTGGAGTCAGGAGTACTTGGGTACAAATCTGTTCTCAGCTACTAAATAATTGCCTAGCTGTGTGGCCTTGGGAAAGCCCCTTAACCCCATTTGCCTTGCAAAAACCTAAAAAAAGAAAAAAAAGAAAATCAAGTAAGGGAAGTAGAGGAAAAATTGGGAAGAAAAATGAGAGCAATGAAGGAAAACCAAGTCAGCAGCTTGGTGAAGGAGATACCAAAAAATAGTAAAGGAAAAAAAAAACATGTTAAAAACCAGTTTATGTCAAATGGAAAAAGAAGTCCAAAAGGTCAATGAGAAGAATGATTGAAAAAGCAGAATTGGCCAGACTGAAGAGGAGATAAGGAAAGCTTTCTAAAGAAAACAAATCCTTCAAATGTAGAATGTAGCTACAGGAAGCTGACAACTTTGTAAGAAATCAAGAAGCAATAAAACAAAGCCAAAAGAATGAAAAGCTAGAAGAAAGTGTGAAATATCTCATTGGAAAAGCATCCTGGAAAACTGATTCAGGAAAGATCATTTAAAAATTATTGGGCTACCTTAAAGTAATGACCATGAAAAGAGTCTAGACTTCATTTTAAAAGAATTTCTCCAGAAAATTGCCCTGATGCCTTAGAAGCAGAGAATAAAATAGAAATTGATGGAATCTACCAATAACCTCCTGAAAGGGATTCCTCCCCTCAACACATACACACATGAAAAAAACCCTCCCAGGAATATTAATCAAATTCTAAATTCTCAAGTCAAAGAGAAAATATTACCAGCAATCAGAAACAATTCAAATATCATGGTGCTACCATCAGGAATACATAGTACTTAACAGAATCTACATTAAGAGCTCACAGGGCTTGGTATATGATATTCCAGAAGGCAAAAGAGCTTCAATTACAACCAAGAATCAACTACCCAGAAAAACTGAAAAATCTCTTTTAGGGGAAAAGATGGATATTCAATGAAATAGGTGAATTTGAAAATTACCTGTTGAAATGACCAGAGGCTAAACAGAAAATTTCATCTCCAAGTACAGGACTCAGGTGGAGCATAGAGTGGGTGAACAGGAATTCCAAATTATGAGGGATTTAATGATGTTGAACTGCTTATGAAGATGAAATTGATAACTCCTATGAATCTTCTCATTTATTAGAGCAGTTAGAAGGAGTATATATAGACAAGGCACAGGAGAGTGCTGAATATAAAAGTATAATAATAAATATTGAGTCAATGGGCAATAAAAGAATGTACTGGTAGTAAAGGGAAAGAAAGGAGAGGTAGAATAGGTTAAGATATTTCACGTAAATGAGTCAAGAAAAATCTTTTGCAATGGAGTGAAAGGGGGGAAGGTAGGGGGAATGAGTGAGCCTTTATTTTTATCAGAAATATCTCAGAGAGGAAACAACATATATACTCAGTAGGCTATAGAGGATATAGAAATCTATCTTACAGAAAAAGGAGAGGAAGGGGATGGGAGAAAGGGGACAGGGCAGGGCAGGTGTAGGTGATAGAGGAGAGGGAAGATTGTGGGAGAAGGTAGTTATATGCACTACTTTTTTCCTTGTAAGGGGTTGGGTGACTTGCCTGGGGTCACATGGCTGGGTGATTGTTGGATGTCTGGGGCCAGATTTGGGCACAGTTCCCTTCACCCACCCCTCCCCTCATTGACAGTCAGGTTATCAATGAACGTAGATATTTATGATGAACATGTTTATGTCAGAGTGTGGTATGAGGAATTAGGATTAAGGGAAAGAGATACATTATTTTGTTATTGTTTTTGTTTTATTTTGTTTTCCTTCCTCTGGATGGAGATAGCATTGACCATAGCTAGTCTAGTATGGTTGTCCTAGCTCTCTGAACTGCTGGATGGAGCTGCTTCCATGAAGGTTGATATCTCACAATGTTCTTGTTAATGTGTACATTGTTCTATTGGTTCTGCTCCCTTCACTCAGCTTCCTGTAACTCATTCCATGTTTCTCTAGAGGCTGATCATTTATGGTTACTTATAGAGCAATAGTATTCTAACATTCATGTACCATAACTTATTTAGCCATTCCCGATTGATGGACATCCCCTCAATTTCCAGTTCTTTGCCTCTTCAAAAAGAGCTGCTATGAATATTTTGGAATATGTGGGACTTAACTCATTTTTTTATGATTTCTGCTGGATGTAGTCCTAGAATTGGAATTCCTGCGATAAAGGGAATGAACACTTTTATTGCTCTTTGGGACTGATGGACTTATGATGGAGAATATGATCCAACCCAGAGACAGAGCTGATGGTTTCTGAACACAGACTGAAGTACAATTTTTTTTCTTTTTCTCTGATTTTATTTTTTGTGAGGTTTCTCCATCTTTGTCCGGGAGGAGGATTATCTAGCTTTTGTAACAAGACTATAGTATAATGTGTAAATAAATAAAAATTTAAAATACCTTGGTAGGGATCCTAAAATTCAAATTAAACAGAGGTTGATGAGAAAAAAATAGAATTGGGCTTTGGGGTTGATGTGGTAATGATTGGGGTATTATTACTATAGGAGAAAAAGAGATTAAAGGCAGTATAGGACCTTCACTTGGTATAGATATGAAGATGTTATCTAGTGCTATGAAAAAAGAATTTGTATTTTGCTCCTGTTTTCTCTGCCAAATAATATAATCTTTGTCCTGGAATTAACAGAATAAAAATTCTAACAAGGTTAAGAAAGAGCTAATGCTCCAAATAAGTATGGATAGTTAAGTAAGCAGAAAGTTGCCCTAGTTGAATTAAAGTCACCTGGTTCAGATTAACTAAATCCTCAGGTAGTAAAGGAATTGATAAATGTGATTGCTGAGCCACTGTCATTGATATAAGAAAAATAATATTAAACAGGAGCTATTCAACAATATAAATGTCTGATCTTTTAAAGAACAGGATGGAGACTGCCAAGTTTAAACCAGTGAGTTTGAACTGATTCCTGCAAGACTTCTAGAAAAGATCATTAATGAGATGGTTGATGAATATCCAAAAAGGAAGCAGTGATTACCAAGAGCTAGTATGACTTCATTAAAAATAGGCTGTATGTCCTTTCTGACAAGATAGAAAACTGGTAGAGGAATAGAATGTTTTAGAGTTTACCCAGATTTTTTGCAAAAGATTTGATAAAGTATCTCATACAATTTTTTGCATTGAAAATGGAGAGATTTGTAGATTAGATAATGACACAATTATTGGCTGAATGGCTAGATGCAGAATAGTTTTGAATGGTTCAATGTCAACCAGGAAAAAAATCTCTAAGATCAGATTCTTGGCCCTGCAATGGGGGAACCTATTTTTTAATCAGTGACAAGTAACGTAAACACATAAATTAGACGATCATAATATTTTTCAGATGACACCAATTTTGGGGAAAGGGGATAGTTAGCAAATTATATAACAGGATGAATATGCAGAAAATATCTAGACAGGTTAGTTCACTGTACACAATTTAATAAAATAAATTACAGTGGGATAAATGTAAAATTTTAGGCATTGTTCCAAAAATTCATATTACAAGTATAAGACTGAGAAGGAAGCACAATTAGATAGAAGTTTGTCAGGAAAAAATAAACAGATTCAGTGTGATAGAGGACTTGTGGTTTAGCAGAATCAGATTTCTACCTTCTGTTCTAAGTTATTTTTTCTCCTAACTTTTTTTTTTCTGAAGACCTACATTTTTTTTCTTTTTTGTTTTTTAAATCTCTTGCTTCATTCCATCTAATCACTCCTGGAGTCACTGTCACCCAGCTATACTTTGTTCCTGAGGCTCTACTTATACCTGTTTTGGAGTTATTCTCACCAGAATTTATTTCTTGGACTTCTAATAGTATCTCTTAAATATCATAATACTTCTTCATTGTATTTGATTTTGCTTATTTCTGTCTCACAGCATTACATTCTTGGATCAGAATTTTATGCCACAGCTAGGTTTTTCCCCCCTCTAACATTCTTTAGAAATAAAATAGATCTATTCTTATCCCCTCTAAAGTACCTCTGCTACCATCTCACCTGTGTAATAGTGTCTGGTTCTTAGTTCCTTGACCTGTGATCTACACAATCCTGATCTGTGTTCAGAGTTTGGGACCGGAGATGGGACTGGGAGCTGTCTTCCCTCTCAATCTCCAGCTTCTGTCTCTAAGTCATTGAGTATACTGATTTTAGCCTCTTCACCTTGGATAATTCATAAGTCTGAAGTGGGCTTTGGCCTCTGTTATCAACTGCAACTGGTAGGGCAGGGGATAAAGTTTTGGGTATCGAGTTAAGAAATTATCTTCCTGAGTTCATATGTGGTGTTACATATGTACTAGCTGTGTGACCTTGGACAAATCACTTAACACTTTTGCCTCACTTTTCTTATCTGCAAAATGATATGGAAAAGTAAATGGCAAACTACTGCATTATCTTTGCCAAGAAAACCCCAAATCAGTTAGGAATGAATAAAATAGCTGAACAAAAACAACATGATTATGATAAGCCATGACTGACATTTCTCACCTAATAGCACTCCATTGGACTTCATCAGGTCTTAGGACCTTCTTCATCCTGCAAGATCACATTAATCCTAGAACTCTCTCTTCATTATCCTATGTCGATGGGGCCCCTCTAATTGGAAGGGAGACGGTGACAAGAGAGCAAGGTCTCTTAGAAACTCTCTTGTAAAACTTTGAAACTAAGAATTCTAACTAAACTTTTCTGAGACAGAACCCACAGAGGGACCCCAGTGAGGCAGTTCTCCTACTCAAAGTAACCTGGAAAAGAACAGAAAGGCTCTATTCCCTGGGGTCAGAGGGCCAGCCCACCAGAGGGGTGGCCCGCCAGAGTGAAAGAACTTCAGCCTCCCGGAGGCAGCTGCAGGGTGCTAGGAGCCTCCTCTCACAGCAGCTGGGGAGTCTCCTGTGCTTTGCCCCCGGGGTGCACCAGGGACAAAGTAGAGGAACAACGTGGGACCTCTGCCAGAGTGAGCATGTGAAGCCCAGCCCTCAGAGCAGTGTGGTCTTTCAGCAGGCCAGATCCAGGACTAGAAGCAGGCAAAGCCGGTAAGCAGGAGCCACCAGGGCATGAACTCATTGAACCTAGGGAAGGGAGTAAAAAGAAAGAGAGAGAGAGAGAGAGAGAGAGAGAGAGAGAGAGAGAGAGAGAGACACTGCAGAGCTCTGTCCTCTGCCCTTGGAACAGGACTCTGGGTCTCTGACCAAATTCAGATCCTGATAGAAGTCTAGCCCCCCCCCAATAGAACAGCAGGGCCCCCTTCACATCAGCCCTGTGGCAGAGGGGGGCACATATTTTCATTCACAGACTAGGAGAGAGGACAGAGCCTCACATACACTGAAATCCTTGTGGGAGTGTCCTAAAACCTAAGGAAGCACCCCAAAACTAGGCTCAGGCTGGGAAAAAGATCAAGCAGAGAAACAAGAGGAAGACATTTGAGAAATATTTTCATATGAACCCAAGAAGGATCAAAATACTCAGTCTGATGATGAGGAAGCACAAGCTCCTGCATCTAAAGACTCCAAGAAAAACAGAAATGGGGCTCAGGCTATGACAGAGCTCAAAAAAGACTTTGAAAATCAAATGAGGGAGTTAGAAGAAAAACTGGGAAAAGAAAGGAGAGAGATGCAGGAAAAACATGAAAATGAAGTCAGCAGCCTAGTCAAGGAAATCTAAAAAAATGCTGAAGAAAATAGCATGCCAAAAACCAGTTTAGGTCAAATGGATGAAACAGTTCAAAAAGTTATGGAGGAGAGGACTACCGGCCAAGATGGCAGAGAGAAGACAGTCACAGTTCTAAAGTCTCCTGATCTCTTCTCCATCTATCACATGAAACAAACCTCTTAAAAGAAATCTGACCCACAAAACCCAGAAAGAAAAGCCAGGAGAAAGAACATCTACCCCAGTATTTGCCCCTGGCAGCAGCTTTGGCCGAATTCAGGCCAATGAGTCTCGGCTCAGAGGGAGGAGCAGCCCCGGATCAACCAGATTAACAGCTGAATTGGAACCAGGAGTCTGAGGGCCCGAAAGCTGGACCTGCTGGATCAGTGGTGGGGCTGGACGACAAGGGCTTGGGTCGGTGGGGGAGCAGAGGCACTGGTGTTGGTGCTGTCCTGCTGGAGCTTGAGGATGGGGCTGGGGGGAACAGTTCTGCTGCAGCAGAGCTGAAGAAACCATCCTGGGCTTTTTTGGTCTCATTGCAGCTCAGACCTCCTCCCAAACAAACAAATGCAAACTACTTCTGCCTCAGGCCCAGGTGTGTGAGCAGAAGAACCAGCTCAGCTGAGGAATGACCTCAGGCCAGGGTAAAGCCCACCATTGATTGAAGGCAAAAGAATTAAATAGCTCCAACTCCTCCCTTCAAGCAAAGGAAGAAGGCCTCAATCAAGGTCACAGACACTCCAGAGAAAGCAAGCAAAACCTCCTACTGGCCAGCCAGAGGAAATGTACTCAGTGACTAAAGCCTGAACAATCCCAAGCCCCAGTGAACCAGCCCGTCCCCCCCAACTCAAGGTCATAGCAAAATGAAGAAGGGTCAGTGAAAAGGTGGATCCATAGAAAAATTCCTGGAGAGAAAGACCCTAACTCAGAGAGACCTGGAACCTCTGAGGAGAATACAATCTGGTCCCCAGCACAGAAAGACTTCCTTGAAGAAATAAGGAAGGAGCTTAAAAATTTGAGAGAGACAATTAATACCTTGCCACAAGAAAACAAAACCTTAGAAAGTACAATTGGACAAATACAAAAGGAGAATAATTCTCTCAGATCCTCAAATGAGCAAATGCAAAAAGAAATTAATTCTCTCGAAACCTCAATTGGTCAAATGGAAAGCTCTTTCAAAAGTAGAACTGACCAATTGGAAAAGGATTTGCAAAAGGTTAATGAAGAAAACTCCTGCCCCACAAAAAGAATGGAGTCTACAGAAACTAATGATTCCATGAGACAACAAGAGTCAGTTAAGCAAAATCAAAAAATGGAAAAAATAGAAGCAAATGTAAAATACCTCATCAACAAAACCACTGACTTGGAGAATAGATCGAGGAGAGGCAACCTGAAAATTATAGGACTTCCTGAAAACATTGAAGAGAAAAAAAGCCTGGACTTAATATTACAGGATCTAGCAATGGAAAACTGCCCTGATATCATGGCATTGGAGGGCAAAGTAGTTATTGAAAGAGTACATCCATCCTCACCAGAAAAAGATCCTAAAATGAAAACACCAAGGAATGTTGTAGCCAAACTCCAGAACTATCAGATAAAAGAGAAAACCCTGCAAGCAACCAGAAAGAAACAATTTAAATATCAAGGAGCCACAGTAAGGATCATGCAGGACCTGGCTGCATCAAATTAAAGGGATCGAAGGGCCTGGAACAAGATATTTCAACAAGCAAGGGAGCTTGGAATGCAGCCAATAATCTACTTTCCTGCAAAGCTGAGCCTTCTCTTCCAGGGGAAAAAGATGGACATTTAAGGAAATGGAAGAATTCCAAAAATTTCTGATGAAAAGACCAGAGCTAAACAGAAAATTTGGACATCAAACAGGAGGTTCAAGAGACACATGAAAAGGTAAAAAAAATAAAGGGGGGGGGCGGTAAAAGGAAAAAAAATTGGAATCCAGTAAGTTGAAACTGGCTATATCCCAGCATGTGGGAAAAAAGATTCTCATAAATCTTGAGAATTGTAACTCTTTAACAGAGAGAATACACCTGGCCAGAAATTATGGACATTTATGACCTATCCATGAGACTGCTATCTGATGGGATGTAACTGGCTTTAACCCCATTTTGGAGAAAGAGTAATAACTCTCAGAAATTTTACTCTATTCAATAGAATATACTGAACGAGAAGGGACAGAGACTCAGAATTTTCTATGACTTATATAGAATGATCTAAAAAACACTACCTCCTCAAAAAAGGGGACAGGAAAGAGACTGGAGGAGGGAGGGGATTGAATGGGGTAAATCTCATTAAGCTAAGAGGCACAAAAAACCTATGGTAATAGAGGGGAAGAAGGGAGCAGATGAGAAATACCTGAATCGTTTTCTCATCAGACTTGGCTTAAAGTCAACCTACTCATACTCAGTTAACTTATAAAACATCTAACATTTCCAGTATTAAAAGGGGATAAAGGGAGGGGCGATGGAGAAAGGGAATGGGAGAGGGGGAAAAGGGGGAAATAACAAAAGGAAGGGAAGGGAAAAGGGAAAAAGGGAAAGGGGAAAGAAAGGGGAGGGTGTGATATAGGAGGGAAAACACACTGAAGGGGGTGTTATTCAGAAACAAAATACTGGGGAATATGGATAAAGGGGGGTGAAAGGGGGAAAAATACACCAGAGGGAAGATAGCATGGAGGGCAATAAAGAATTAGGAATCATAACCTTGAATGTGAATGGGATGAACTCTCCCTTAGAGCATAAGCTAATAGCAGAATGGATTAAAAATCACAATCCTACAATATGCTGCTTACAAGAAACTCATCTGAAGCAGAGAGATACATATAGAGTTAAGGTAAAAGGTTGGAGCAAAATATATTTTGCTTCAGCTGAAGTAAAAAAGCATGGGTAGCAATCCTTATCTCAGACAAAGCAGCAGCAAAAACACATAGCATTAAAAGAGACAAGGAAGGAAACTTTATCCTCATAAAAGGTACCATAGACAATAAAGTCATTTCAAGATTGAATATATATGCACCCAGTGAGACAGCACCCAAATTCTTAGAGGAGAATCTGAAAGAATTACAGGAAGACATATACAGCAAAACTCTACTAGTGGGAGACCTCAACCTCCTGCTATCAGATCTAGAGAAAGCAAATCATAAAATAAGCAAGAAAGAAGTTAAGGAGGTAAATAGATTGTTAGCAAAATTAGATATGGTAGACTTATGGAGGAAACTGAATGGGGATAGAAAGGAATATACCTTTTTCTCTGCAGTACAAGGAACTTATACAAAAATTGACCATGTACTAGGACATAAAAACCTAATGATCAAATGCAGAAAGGCAGAAATAGTGAATACATTTTTCTCAGATCACAATGCAATAAAAGTCATATGCAATACTGGGCCAAGGAGATATAGACCCAGAACAATTTGGAAACTGAATAACCTCATTTTAAAAAATGAGTGGACCAAAAAACAAATTATAGAAAGAATTAACCATTTTATCCTAGATAATGATAATAATGAAACAGCATACCAAAACCTATGGGATTCATTCAAAGCGACTCTCACGGAATATATAATATCTCTAAATGCTTATATGAATAAATTGGAGAAACAGGAAATCAATGAACTAAACATGGAACTAAAAAAATTAGAGAAAGAACAAATCAAAAACCCCCAATTTAATACCAAATTAGAAATTCTAAAAATTAAATGAGAAATTAATAAAATTGAAAGTAAAAAACTATTGAATTAATAAATAAAACCAAAAGTTGGTATGTTGAAAAAACAAATAAAATTGATAAACCTCTGGTCAATTTGAATAAAAAAAAGAAAGAAGAAAACCAAATTAGTAGTATCATAAATGAAAAAGTTGAACTCACCACCAATGAGGAGGAAATTAAAGTAATAATTTGTGAAATGGTTGAATATTCACAAAAATATAAGTTGCCCAGGTTAAATGCAGAAGAGAATAAATACCTAAGCAACCCTATCTCAGAAAAAGAAATTCAACAAGCCATTATTGAACACCCTAAAAAAAATCTCCAGGGCCTGATGGATTCACAAATGAATTCTACAAAAAATTTAAGGAATAATTGCTTCCAATCCTATATAAACTCTTTGGAAAAATAGGGAAAGATGGAACCCTGCCTAACTCTTTCTATGAAACCAATATGGTACTGTTACCTAAACCAGGAAGAGTTAAAACCGGGAAAGAACATTATAGACCTATTTCCCTGATGAATATAGATGCTAAATTCTTAAATAAAATCTTAGCAAAATGATTACAACAAGTCATCACTAGGATAATACATTATGATCAAGTAGGATTTATTCCCGGAATGCAGGGTTGGTTCAATATTAGGAAAACTGTTAGTATACTCAATCATATCAACAACAAACCTATCAGAAATCATATGATCATATCAACAGATGCTAAAAAAACTTTTGACAAGATACAGCATCCATTCCTATTAAAAACACTAGAGAGTGTAGGAATAAATGGACTGTTAATTAAAATAATTAGCAGTATCTATTTGAAACCATCAACAAGCATTATATTCAATGGGGGGAGGCTAGAGGCATTCCCAATAAGATCTGGGGTGAAACAAGGATGCCCATTATCACCACTACTATTCAATATTGTATTATAATTGTTAGCATCAGCAATTAGAGAAGAAAAAGAAATTGAAGGAATTAGAATTGGGAAGGAAGAGACAAAACTCTCACTCTTTGAAGATGACATGATGGTCTAACTAGAGAATCCCAAGAAATCATCCAAAAAACTAATGGAAACAATTAGCAATTTTAGCAAAGTTTCAGGTTATTAAATAAACCCTCATAAATCCTCAACTTTTCTATATATGTCTAGCAAGATACAGCAGGAAGAGCTAGAAAGAGAAATCCCATTCAAAGTAACCTCAGACAATATAAAATATTTGGTAGTCTATTTGCCAAGACAGCTCAGAATCCTTTTGAAAACAATTATAAAACACTTCTCACACAATTTAAATCAGATTTAAATAACTGGGCAAATATCAACTGCTCATGGACAGGTAGAGCTAATATAATAAAAATGACAATTCTACCAAAATTAAACTATCTGTTTAGTGCCCTACCAATTAAAATTCCAAAAGATTACTTTAATGAGTTAGACAAAATTGTAAGTAAATTCATATGGAGAAATAAAAAGTCAAGAATTGCCAGGAGCTTAATGAAAAAAAGTGCAAAAGAAGGTGGCTTAGTCCTACCTGATCTAGAATTATATTATAAAGCATCAGTCATCAAAACTGTTTGGTACTGGCTAAGAAATAGAGTGGTGGACCAGTGGAATAGACTAGGTGTAAAAGCAGGAGATGATTATAGTAATCTGCTGTTTGATAAACCCAAAGAGTCCAACCTTTGGGATAAATACTCCCTCTTTGATAAAAATTGATGGGATAATTGGAAGTTAGTATGGAAGATTAGACCAACACCTCACACCCTTTACCAAGATAAGATCCAAATGCTTACAGGACCTAGACATAAAAAGCAATACTATAAGCAAATTAGAAGATCAAGGACTAGTCTCCCTGTAAGACCTATGGAAAGGGGAGCAGTTTATGACTAAGGAAGAGTTGGAGAACATTACCAAAAACCAATTAGATGATTTCGATTACATTAAATTAAAAAGCTTTTGCACAGATAAAACCAATGTAACCAAGATCAAAAGAAATGTAGTAAATTGGGAAACAACCTTTACACCTAATGATTCTGACAAAGTACTCATTTCTAAAATATACAGAGAACTGAGTCATATTTTTAAAACAAAAATTCATTCCCCAATTGACAAATGGTCTCTGAGGTACCACCTCACACCTCTCAGATTGGCCAATATGACCAGGAAGGACAATGATCATTGTTAGAAGGATTGTGGGAAATCTGGGACACTATTACACTGTTGGTTGAGCTGTGAACTCATCCAACCCTTCTGGAGAGCTATTTGGAACTATGCCCAAAGGGCATACCCTTTGACCCAGCAATACCACTACTGGGTCTATACCCTGAAGAGATGATGAAAAAGGGGAGAAACATTACTTGTGCAAACATATTTATAGCAGCCCTGTTTGTGGTGGCAAAGAATTGGAAATCCAGTAAATGTCCTTCAATTGGGGAATGGCTTAGCAAACTGTGGCATATGTATGTCATGGAACACTATTGTTCTATTAGAAACCAGGAGGGATGGGATTTCAGGGAAGCCTGGACGGATTTGCATGAAATGATGCTGACTGAGATGAGCAGAACCAGAAAAACACTGTCCACCCTAACAGCAACATGGGAGTGATGTTCAGCTGTGTAGGACTTGCTCATTCCTTCAATTCAACAATCGGGAACAATTTTGGGCTGTCTGCAAAAGACAGTGCCATTTCTATCCAGATAAGGAGCTGTGGAGTTTTAACAAAGTGCAAGGACTATTCCCTTTAATTTAGAAAAAAAAAACATATCTTATTGTCTGATCTTATTACCTCTTAGACTTCTCTTCTCCTCATTAAGGATATGATTTCTCTCTCATCACACCCAAATTGGATCAAGGTACAACATGGAAACAAAGTCAAGACTGACAGATTTCTTTCTGTGGGGGGGGGGTGGGGGTGGGGGGAGGGAAGCATGATTGGGGGGAAAATTGTAAAACTCAAATAATAATATCGTTAATAAAAATATATCTAAAAAAGTTATGGAGGAGAAGAATGCTCTAAAATTGGCCAGATGGAAGAAGAGATAAGAAACCTCTCTGAGGAGAACAAATCCTTCAGACAAAGAATGGAACTCAGGGAGATTGATGAATTTATGAGAAACCAGGACTCATTACTTCAAAACCAAAAAAAAATGAAAAATTAGAAGAAAATGTAAAACATCTCATTGAAAAAACTAACATGGAAAACAGACTTAGGAAAGATAGGAAAGATAATTTAAAAAATTTTGGAATACCTGAAAGTCATGATCAGGAAAAGAGCCTTGAAATCATTTTCAAAGAATTACTGCAGGAAAATTGCCCTGATATTCTAGAAGCAGAGGGCCAAATAGAAATGGAGAAAATCCACCGATCCCCCCAAGAAAGAGATCCCAAAAAACCAACCCCTAGGAATATTATAGCCAAGTTCCAGAACTCCCAAGTCAAAGAGATAATATTACAAGCATCCAGAAGGACAGTTCAAATATCGTGGAGCTGCAGTCAGGATCACACAGGAGAGGATGGAGTCAGAGTGAAAGGAGAGAGAAAATATAGTACTTGGTAGTAGAGAAATAGGAAAGGAAGGAGTTGCCATCAGCAATGGCAATGGTGGAAAAATATGGAAGTAACTTTTGTGATGGACTTACCATAAAGAATGTGATCCACCTGTGACAGTTGTTGGTGTTGGAACAAAGGATGAAGCACATTTATTATTATTATTATTATTATTATTATTATTATTATTATTATTATTGTTGTTGTTGTTGTTGTTGTTTAGGGGGTGCAGGGCAAATGGGGCTGGGTGGTCTGCCTGGAGCCACATAGCAGGGTGATCTTTGGGTGTCTGAGGCTGGAATTGGACATGGGTGCTCCGGCTTCAAGGGCCAATGCTCTGTCTGCCACCTGGTCACGCTTACTATTATTACTATTTTATTTTATTTTGGGTATTTTTTTTCTTTTTTTTTGGTTTTTGCAGGGCATTGGGGTTGGGGTGACTTGCATGACACACAGCTGGGTGATTGTCGGGTGTATGGGGCCGGATATGGGCTCGGTTGCTCCTGGCTCCAGGGCTGGTGCTCCATCCATTGTGCCACCTGGCCATACCTACAATTATTACTATTTTTTTATTTTAATTTTTTTCTCTCCCCTTTACTTTATCGCTCAAGTGAGTCTATATTTTGTGTGTGGGGGTATTCTGTTTACTCTTAAACAAGAATATTTTATTAATGTATAAAAACATTATTTGTACAAAAAGAGAATAAATAAATAAAAAAAAATTATCCTTCAATGAATTCTAATCACAGGGCATAATGAGATGAATCTTCAAATTAGACAATTGGGCTCTATAAGGAACAAACACAGTCTCAACCAGTTTTAAGTAAATTGAACACAGAAAACACATAAACAAAATTAATTGGAAGGGAGAGTGGAGAACTCCCCCATAGAACCATGGAAGACTATCAGGTCAGCAATCTTTTCATTGTCTGGCTAACTATTGACCTTTCTTCAGACTTTTCCATCTCTGTCATACATGAATATTGGGAAATTTCTTCCTCTCTCTCTTTTCATTTTCAACTTCCTTTTCTGTCTTTTCTTTTCCCATTTAATGGTAAACAAGTTAAAGGTAGGAATTCTCATATTTGTATCTTCAGTGTAGCATAGTGCTTTATAAAATATGTTTATTGACTGAATGAATAACTGTAAATTGGTATTTAATCTGTTTTTAAGTTTCATGCAACTTTGGAATTTGAGGTTTCCCGAACTTCACTGGACTGCCTCAGCTTCCTTTTCCTATTCCTGATTCTATGTATGGTCTCAAAATATCAGCACATGGACCAATTTTGTGGCTTTTAAAGAATCCCTATGATAAGTTGCTTAGGTACCCTGTTATCTCCCTGTCTTTGCAAATAATTCCTGGTATAGTGGTGGTGGTTCCCTCAACTGTGACTTTTATAAGCCATGGCCAAGATTCTATTAGATTCAGACTTTGCATATCACTAATAATTGTTTCCCCCTTCAAATACCCCTGACCAGAGAACTTCTCACCTTTTGACTATAGTCTTACTCTCTTATGCATTCCTGAATGGGATGGAGGAAATTACAGGTGTCAGTTTTCATTTTATTGATCATAACTTTATCTGATTTTTTTTCATTTTTGCTACTGAGTTTCTTTGGGGATCTTGATTTCTTGTAAACACTTCACAACTCCATCTTGAATAAGTCATTCATTAAATATTTTACTAAGCACCTATCATGTGTCAGGTACTATAATAAGTGCTAGCAATGAAAAGAAAGACTTTTGCCTTTGCCAAGTTTAAAGATCTTTTGAAAATATTTTGTCTATTCCCTATGGTTCTTATAAAGATCCAGTGCCAAACCAGGATATGAATAAGTGGTAAAATGATGAGAAATTTCCTGGCCAGAAATCTTAGCGGTATTAACAGTCAAAGACCTATAATCTTCTGGGAAGAACAAAATTATAGCAGAGGTCACAGTAATGCCCTGTATCAATTCATTCAGATGACTATATTCTTCTATTTCTTTGGTTAAAACCACAAGTTTATAACTGATATTTTTACCACGAAAAGTGATGAGTGTTGATGAATTTCCAGAGTAGAGTGGGTACTTTCTCACAAGCAACACCTTGAAAAGACTAATTAAATTTAACTGCTACCATACATTGCAAATAAGTTATTTCCTTCATTTTTGTAAATGATTCAAGAGTTCTATTGGACAGTCCCTGTCTTCGAAGAACTCATAGTGGAAACAACCTTTAAAAACAAGCAAAGCTAAAAAGCAGAAGGTGGGGTCATGTTAAAGACAGATAGTCAAATTAGAGATGAGGAAGTAGAAGTATTGGGCACCTTCCTTAAGTGGAGGATCTCGGAGGAAATCTCTGATATCTATCTCTACCCTCTTCTAGCAGAAGAAAAAAGGAGTCTCAGAATCAAGGAGTACTAAAGTAGAAGGACTGTTAGAGTTTATTGAATTTTGCTTGAAGATGAATTACTAGAGACAATGATAAGGCACAAATCAGCTTGTATGAGACAGAAGATTAATTCATTCCTTTATTATAACTTAATTGTTAGAAAGACTTTTTTGTTTGTTTCCCAGTCATCAACTGTAAATCAATTCTAAACTTTCCTCTGTAAATTCTACCCACTGCTTCTGGTTCTCCTTTTTGGGACCAAAACAAACCAAATCCTCTTCCACTTGACAGTCCTTCGAGTACTTTAAGAAGGATATAATTTGCCTCTTTTCTAGCTTAAATGTCACTAGTTCTATCAACTGGATTTAGGATCAAGATCCTTTATCATTCTGGTTATTTTCTTTAATTTATATTCCAATTCATCTTTACATTGTAACCCCACGAATTGAACTGTAGTACGAAAAGGGCAGAGTACAGAGGGTCTATACCATCTAATTCCTGGGATTTATGACTCTAATCAGTGATGACCATTATTGCATAAACTTTTTTTGACTGTCACATCATATTGCTAACTTTATTTTGGGCTTATAGCCCACTAAAACCTCCATATATCTTTTAAACAATCTGTTATTTAGCTATACACCCACCCCACCTTTATTACATCCTCTAGATGTTTATGTTTATGGATAATATTGTGCCGATAATCTCTATGCTTTGTATTCTCAATGAACTCAGTGTCTACACAAATTACAGAATTGGAAGAATCTACACAGGAAAAAGTAAGAAAGAATGAATTAATGAAGGCTTTCTGTAGTCCAGACAATGACACACAAAAAAGTAATCCATGGTACACATATATGTTCACAAGTACTATTAATGATCATTAAGCTGAGGCCTGAATTGAATGAGATGTTATTGAATTATTTTGTCCAATTATATGCCAATAAATTAAACAAGTGAAATGGAAGAATATTTTTTAAATTGCCTAGATTTAAATAAGATTAAATAGAATATCTTAATAAACTTTTAGAAAAAGAAATTGAAGAGGCCACAAATAAACTTCCTAAGAGAAAAGCAACAGAACCAGAAGGCTTTACAAGTGAATTCTATCAAACATTTAAAGATCAACCAATTTCAATATTAAATGAATTATTGAGAATAATAGGTAAGAAGAAATTCTACTCAACTCCCTTCATGAAATAAATATGATACTGATATTAAACCAGATATAATAAAATAATAACAAAAAAATTTAGACCAATTCCATCAATGACTATGGAAGCAAAAATACTAAATATTAGCTGAAAAATTACAGCAATATATTACAAAGATTATGCATTATGATCAATTTTTATGAATTTTTAATAGGAAATCAGGAATGGTATAACATAAGGAAAATTGTTAACACAATTGATTACATAAATAATATTTTTTTCAAAAAATCATAAGATTTTATCAGTAGATAAAAAGTAGGAAATGCTTTTGATAAAATTTCAACATTCATTTCTCTGAAAAATACTTGAAAGTATTGTTATAAGTGTGTTTTATTAAACTTATCAAAAGACTTTATCTAAAACCATCAACAAACATTATTTGTAATGGAATATATTAGAAACCTCAGTAAGATCAGATGTGAAACAAAGTTGCCCATCATCACTAATATTTTTTTAACCATAAGAGAAGAAAAAGAAATTGAAAGAATCAGAATAGGGAATGGGGTAATAAAACTGTCTTTTTTTGCAGGTGATATGATGATATTACTGGAAATTTCCAAAGACTCAAATAAAAAGTTAGTTGAAAAAATTGATTATTTTAACAAAATGGCAAGATGTAAAAATAAATCCACATAAATCATCAGCATTCTTATATTTCACAAAACTCTGCAACAAGAGATAGTAAAATTACTTCTTTTGGAGTAATACCTGGGAGAGTACCTGCCAAACCAAATCCAGGAAATAAACAAAATTATAAACAAAAAGTCATATGTAAATAAAATCAGATTTAAATAATTGGAGAAATATTCATTGCTCATTCCTGGGCAGGGTCAATATAATAAAAATGAAAATTTGAAGAAAATTAATTAATATAGTCAGCACCATTTCCATTAAGTTACCAAAAGACTGAATAAAAAAATCACAAAATTTATTTGAAAAAAAAGCAAAAAATCAAGAATATTAAAGAAAGTAAAGAAAAATGAAAGGAAACAGGAAGGAGATTTAGCAACACCAGATCTTAAACTGTTTTTTAACCCAACATGATTAAAACTATCTTGTACTATTTAAGAATTCAAGAGGTAGATCAATGGATTAGAGCAAACATATAATTTACATAAACAAATGCATATAATTACTTAGCATTTGACAAGTGTTAAGACTTAAGATTGTTGACAAAACCTGAAAGCAATTTGACAGAAACTGGAAAACGAGCAATATCTCATTTCATTTACCAAGATAAGCTGAAAATAGCCCATATAGAGAGGCAGCTGGGTGGTATAGTGAATAAAACACCAGCCCTGGAGTCAGGAGGACCTGAGTTCAAATCCAGGGTCAGACACAATACTCAGCTGTGTAGTCTTAGGCAAGTCACTTAACCCCATTGCCTTGCAAAATAAAAAAAAAGAAAATTAAAAAAAAAGAAAAAATTAAAATTAAAATGACCTAGATGTAAAGAGATTTTACAAGAAAATTAAAAAGAACATGGAATATATTATTTATCATACTTAGGCAAACAGTTTTTCAATATACAAGAAATAGCAGGTAAAATTAGGTGTAAAACTGGATAATTTCAATTACATTAAATTCAAAGATTTTGTATAAATAAAACAAATATAGCCAAGAACAGAAGAAAAGCAAAAAAATGGGGGGAAGGAATTATAGATGGTTAAACACATTAAAGGTTTCTTCTACACTATATAAAGATCTTTGTCAAATTTGTAAAAATATGAACCATTCCCAATTGATAAATGGTCAAAGGATATGAACAGCTAGTTTTCCAATGAAGAAATCAGAACAATTTATAGTCCTATAAAATATTCTAAATCATTATTGATTAGAGAAATGCAAGTTAAAACAACCTGGTGATATCATTTTACACCTACAAGATTGGTTAAAATATCTGAAGGGGGAAAGTGATAAATTTTGGAAGGGATGTGGAAAAAATTGGAATATCAATTTATTGTGGGCAGAATTGTGAATTGATACAAACATTTTGAAGAGTAAGCTGTAATTATGACCAAATATTAAACTACCTCTGACTCAGCAATAACACAACTTGTTCTGTTTCCAAAGATGATTGGGGTAAAAGGAAGAGTCTGTATATTTTTAAATGCTTATAATAGCTCTCTTTGTAATAGCAAGGAACTGGAAAGTTCAGGGATGTCCATCAAGCAGGGAATGGCTGAAAAAGTTGTAGTATATGAAAAGATTTATATTAAATAATGAAGAATGGAATGAACAGATCAAAGAAAACATTTTAAACAGTAGCAGCCATAATTTTTTAGAAAAACTTTGAGCAAATTGATTATTTTTTCTATTATAAATGCCCAAATATACAAATGAAGAGAGACACTATATCTAGAGAAAGAATGGATAGATATATTAAATTATATATGTACACATACACATATATATATGTACATATACACATATATACATATATATATATATATATATATATATATATATATTCTGTGTAACTATTTTAAACTTACGCACATTTCAATTTTTGTCTAATGATAGCCATCTCTAGGTGTGGGGGAAGAGAGGGAAGGAAAAAAATGGAAAAAAAGTAATTTATATGATAATTTTGTTGTATATTGGAAAAGAATAGAAAGTTGGATGCAGTAGATTTGCAGTTTCATTTGCAATATTTTTTATTGTATTGTTATTGAAATATGCAGTTTATTCCATGAATTGAAAATAAGATAAATATCAAAAGAGGGAATAAGTTAACTGAATAACATTTGAGTAATTGCAAAATGTTCCCAAGGATCTCGTCTCCCTTGAACAACAACAAAAAATATTTTTAATAGTTCCCTAGTGATTCTTTTTTTGACCAAGAAGTCATAGAAGCCTGCAAGTTCTTTATTATCAATTTATAATATGCAGTCAGATACAGTAAATATGACTAGTTTTTGCTGAACTGCTTTTATCCCCCTTTCTCCTTCATGCTTTTGTTACAATGAGTATGGAAAAGAATATATGTACAAATAAAGATAGAAAATAATATATATGAAAAATACCACAAAATCAAATTTAATGATCAAAAGAGCCATGCAAAAATACATAAAGGATGAAAATCAACAGTATATTATAAATATCTGATATAAAAGAAATGGTATTAATCAGAAAGTGTACAATAAGTAAGTGAGTTAAGTTTGCCAAATAGAGACTTAAAGAGATAGTAGATAACTCAACTATTGAATAAATAATCATGAAATATTAAGAGACCTAAAAGAAAGGCTGCAGGGGTGGCTAGGTGGTGCAGTGGATAAAGCAACAGCCCTGGAGTCAGGAGTACCTGAGTTCAAATCCGGTCTCAGACATTTAATAATTACCTAGCTGTGTGGCCTTGGGCAAGCCACTTAACCCCATTTGCCTTACAAAAAAAAAGCCTAAAAAAAAAAAGAAAAGAAAGGCTGCAAAAGCATTAGATCTATTTATACTGAATGTTTTATGCAAAGCAGGAAGAAAAATGACATAAGATAAAATGGCAAAGTTAGGATATGTTTCATTGGTGGATAGAGAAACCAGATTGATAAGATCTTTCACCTATTTTCAAATTGAATTAATACATTATAGCAGAAATGATTAGCAAGTCTATTACACCCAGTTAATTCCACTTGACCATATTGTATGGTTTTTCTCACTACAGAGTCTTCTCACCAAGACAAAAGACATTGAAAATATTTTTATTTCTTTTCATTTCTTGTGCTAAAGATAGGGTACCAAAACAGGGTGTATATATGAGTACAATTATGGGCTTTTTTCTGTTTTGTAAGCTTAGAAAATTACCAACTAAAGACCTATCCTTATAATTTCTGGGCAAGGCAAAATTACAGCAAAGGTCACAATAATGTCCAGTATCAGTTCATTTAGATGACTCTACTCTTTTATCCATTTGGTTAACACCATAATCTTACATTTATAACTGATGTTTTCACTCCAAAAATGATGAATGTTGATGAGTTCCCAGTGAACAACAGGGTTTTTCCCACAAATGACACCTTGGAAGACTGGTTACATTGAAATGCTACCACATACCACAGATGATATTGTGTGTGAAAATTTTTCATTTTTAAACATCCACTTGAAAATTCTATAGTTGCAAAAAAAATCCATCATTTGGGCTTTTCAAATGAGATGAAATAAAATTCCTGGAGCTCAGCTTGCCTCCTCTCTTACAAAATTGGACTTAGAAAAACTTGAGTCATCAGAAAAACTTGAGTCAGGAAAAAAGATTCTTCTTCAGACACTTAAATCTTTCGATCAAATCACTTAATCTTTCAATGTCAGTTTCTTCATTTTTTAAACTGGGGGTAATAATATGACACTAATTTTATAAGGTGTCTGTGAGGCTAAAATGACCCAATATGCAAAGTCTTTTGCAAACCTTAAAAACTTATGTAAGTGCTAGCTATTATTGTGTTAGTGTTGGGCTTTTTTAGAGCCAAAATGGAATAGCAATTCTGTGCAACATCCTGCGACTGGTAGATAGGCAAAAACCTAAGAGATATTGGTTATCCAAAAGTTAGTGCTTGTCTCCACTTGGAGACAATAGTTACACCCTGGAAAAATATATCTATTTCCTTTTTATCAAATCATAGTTGGTGAGTCTAATACTCAAAGGTCCAATGGAAAAGATCACCCTCAAAACTGTTAGGACCAAATATGGGGAAATTTCTTCAGAGTATTTTCTAAAGAAAGGTACCTAATGATATAAAGAAACAGTATAGGAATAAAAAGTAAAATTCTTCAAAAACCTAGAAAATCATGGATAAGTCTATGAAATATGACTATATAAACCTATTTCAGTCTCTAATAATATCTAGTACTATATCTAGATGAAGGGATATACCTCCCAAAGTAAATATTTTGGGCTTCCTTGCTTGATATGTACCCTTTTGATGATCTTGGGGAAAGTGTAACTTTCTTTGTCTAGTCTTTGACAATACTGTTTTCAAAGGAGAAGAATGATGAAAAGCCTATAAATATGATTATATGTTACTTTGGAATGTTTTTGCCCAGGTCTGTCACTTCCTTTGTTGAAAAGTCATGTTGTGGATAGTCTCTCCACCAAAACAAATATAATTTATAATCTTAAAAAGTTGTTAGAAGACACTGAGAAGTTAAGAAATTTGTCCATGATCAAACAGTCAGTGTTTTTAAAACACATTGTGTCAACTATATGGTACAATGGATAGAATGCTGGGACTAAAGGAGGGAAGACTCATTGTTATGAATTCAAATCTTAGGAAGGCCTCCAACACTTACCAGCTGTGTGACTCTATGTAAGTCACTTAAGCATGGTTACCTGAATTTCCTCATCTGTAAAATGAACTTGAGAAGGAAATGGCAAACCATTTTAGTATCTTTACCAAAAAACCCCAAACTCTCAAGAGCTGAATATTACTGAGAATGACTGAGATAAGGTCTAACTGATTCCTAGTCTGGTGTATTGTCATTTGGTAAATGCTGTTTCTCACCCCATATTTAGATGTATCTTTTTATTTGAATTATAAAGATTTCATTTATTTTGAGTTTTACAACTTTTCCCCTAACCTTACTTCCCTCCCTCCATCCCCCATAGAAGGCAATTTGCCAGTCTTCCCATTGTTTCCATGGTATACATTGATCCCAATTGAATGTGATGAGAGAGAAATCATATCCTTTAGGAAGAAACATAAAGTATAACAGATAGCAAGATCAAATAAAAAGATATCAGTTTTTTTCTAAATTAAAGGTAATAGTCCTTGCTCTTTGTTCAAACTCCACAGCTCTTTCTCTGGATACAGATGGTATTCTCCATCAAAGACAGCCCCAAATTGTCCCTGATTGTTGCACTGATGGAATTAGTAAGTCCATCAAGGTTGACCATCCCCTCCATGTTGCTGCTGGGGTGTACAGTGTTTTTCTGGTTTTGCTCATCTCATTCAGCATCAGTTCATACAAATCCCTCCAGGCTTCCCTGAATTCCTATCCCTCCTGGTTTCTAACAGAACAGTAGTGTTCTAAAACATACATATACCACAGTTTGCTAAGCCATTCCCCAATTGAAGGACATTTACTTGATTTCCAATTCTTTGCCCCCACAAACAGGGTTGCTATGAATATTTTTGTACAAGTGGTGTTTTTACCCTTTTTCTTGATATTTAGATGCATCTTTATGAATTAAATATTTTAAATACTTTATATCATTAAATATTTCAATATTACATGCTGAAATTTAAACAATATTTTTTTAAATCTTGAGTTCCAAATTCTCTTCCTCCCTCCCACTTCTAACGCTTCCTTATGAAGGCAAGAATATCAATATATTGTTTATACAGGTGAAGTAATGCAAAATATATTTCCATATTAAACTTATTGAAAAAGAAAGCAGAGGGGGTAGCTAGGTGGCACAGTGGATAGAGCCCCTGCCCTGGAGTCAGGAGTACCTGGGTTCAAATCCAGTCTCAGACACTTAATAATTACCTAGCTGTGTGGCCTTGGGCAAGCCACTTAACCACATTTGCCTTGCAAAAAACAAACCTTTAAAAAAGAAAACAGACAAAAATCAAAACATGAAAAAGTTTTAAAAATTGTGCTTTCATCTGTTTTCTAGAGATCATCACTGCTCTTTCTTGAGGCAGATAGTACTTTTTATTATGAACCCTTTGGAATTGTTTTTGATCATTTTCTTAATCAAAGTAATGAAGTCTTTTACAATTGATCATCCTTATAATATAGCTGTTACTATATACAGTATTCTCCTGGTTCTCTCACATTACTTTGCATTAGTTCATATCTTTCCAGATTTTTCTGAAATCATTTGATTTATAATTTCTTATACGAAACTTATATTTCATCATGTTACTATGCAGATATTCCCCAATTGATTAACATTTCCTCAGTTTTCAATTCTTTGATACCAGAAATTTTTTTTCAACAAATAGGTTCCTTTTCATTAATTTCTTTGGGATGCAGGCTCAAATGCTATGCAGAATTGTATAATTCTTTGAGCATAGTTCCAAATAGTTCTCCAGAATGGTTGTAATAATTCACAATTTCACCAATGTGTATTGTTAGGTTCAACTAATTTTTAGTTGATTCAATTGATTTCTCTAAGTATACAATCTAAGTATACAATCAAATTACTTGCAAAAAGTTATAGTTGTTTCCCCACTGCCACTTTTTCATTTTTTCAATTTCTTTTTCTTGTCTTATTGCTATACTTAGCATTTTGAATATTATATTGAATGATAACAGGGATAATGGACATCCTTGTTTCACCCCTGATCTTTTTGGAAAGGTTTTAGTTTTATTGCCAATGCAGATGATGCTAGCTCTTGGTTTTAAATAGATGCAACTTAAATAGACTCCATGTGTTCCCATATTTTCCAGTATTTTTTATTTTTGTTTTTTTTGTTTATTTTTGTTTTTTGCAAGTCAATGGGGTTAAGTGACTTTCCCAGGATCATACAGCTAGGTAATTATTAAGTGTTAAAGGTCACATTTGAAATTAGCTCCTCCTGATTCCAGGGCTGACACTCTATCCATTGCACCACCCAGCTTCTCTTCAGTATTTTTTAAATACAAATGGGTATTGTATTTTGTCAAAGGTTTTTTTCTGTATCTATTAATATAATCTTAAAATTTTTGTTGGTTTTGTTATGAATATGGTCTTATATTGATTGCTTTTCTAATATTGAACTAGTGCTGAAATCCTATTAAATCCTTAGTTCATTGAGTTATGTTGGGATAATTTCCTATTAAGTATTTTACTTAAAATTTGGGTATATATGTTTATTAAGGATATTGGCAACATTTTTCGTTCTCTATTTTTCTTTTCTCTAATTTCCTAGGACTCCTTTGTCTTTTATTTTTCCAAATAGTTAAAACAGTTTTGGAATTCATTGTTCTTTAAATGTTTGGTAGAATTCATTTGTGAATCCATCTGGTCCTGGAGATTTGTTTTTTTGTAGGAAACTCATTGATGACTTGTTCAATTTCTTTTTTCCAAGGTGGAGTTATTTAAGTATTTGATTTCATCTTTTGAAAATCTTAACAGTTTATATTTTTATTAATATTCATCCTTTAGGTGCAGGTAGGTGATGCCCTGGAGTCAGGAGTACCAGAGTACAAATCCAGACTCAGACACAAAATACTTACCTAGCTGTGTGACCTTCTGCAAGTCACTTTAACCACACTGACTTGCAAAAATCTAAAAAAAAACTCCATTAATATTAATCAATTTCATCTAGATTGTCAGTTTACTGGCTTATAATTAGGGAAAATAATTCCTAATAGTTGCTTCAATGTCATATTTATTGCTAACATTTAACCCTTTTAATTTCTGAGACAAGTTATTTGGTTTTCTTAATTATTTTTAAACAAATTAACTGATAGCATATCTGTTTTTCTTTTTTCATAAAACTAACTTCTAGTTTTATTTATTCAATTTGTATTTTCAATTTCATTAATATCTTCACTGAACTTCAGGATTTCCATTTAGATGTTTAATTGGGGATTTAATTTTTTTTTCTTTTTCAAGTTTTTTTTTTTAGTTGCATGCCCAGTTCACTGATCTACCCTTTCTTTTATTGATGTACCCATGTAGAGATATAAATTTTTCACAAAACATAGCTTTGGCTGCATTTCACCAATTTTGGAATGTTGTTTCATTATTCTCATTCTTTTTAATGAAATTAATGATTGATTCTATAATTTTCATCTTTGATGTATTCATTTCATATGATTAACTTCTTTGGTTTCCAATTATTTTTAATATATTTTTGATATTTAATTTTATTTTTCCAATTGAATGCTATGAAAGTTTTTGAGCATTCACCCACTTGCATATTTATGTTACACATATTTCTACCACCCACCCCTCAGCAGCAGTCTAGTAAAAGTTGTACATATTCATTTATGTTTAATATGTTCATAGACAGTTATTTTGTGTATGAGTGAGGATAAGGGAAAAGAAAGAAAACCATGGGATAGGAAGGAAAAACATAAAGAAAGTTTTTAAAAAGTGAGCATTCCATTCAGATTTTGTGGGGTTTTTTCCAATTTTATTTTCTCCTGAATGTGCAGGTGTTGTCTATAACAAGTCTCTCAGAGTTATCCTAGATCTATCTCTTAACTGTTAAGAGGAGCTGCTTCCATCAATGTTCATTTCACAATGATGTAATTATTGAGTACAATGTTCTCTTAGTTCTGCTCCCTTTGTTCAACAGTTCATGTAATTCTTTTCATGCTTATATGTTTATAGAATAATAGTACTCCTTAACTTTTCTCTGTTTCTATGCTTATGTTTCTATAGTACTCCATAACATCATATACCATAACTTGTTCAGTTATTTGCCAATTGCTGGGCATCCCCTCAATTTCAAATCCTTTGCCACTACAAAAAGAGCTGCTATAAATATTTTTGAATGTATAATTTTCCCATTTGTTCTTTTCTTTTGAATATAGGCTTTTGTCAGTTTATAACACCACCAATAGTGTATTAATGTTCCAATCTTCCCAAATCTTCTCCCACATTGATGATTTTTCCTTGTTAGTCAACTTAGTCAATCTGATAGATGTAGTAGATGTAGGGTAGTGTAGGTATACACTAGTATAGGAGAATTAAATCTCCAAATACACAACTCAAAAGATGCATAAAAAGATAAATGAAAAGGGGAAGGACAAAACAAAACAAATGGTAGTCAAGACAATCAAATTGTTTACAACCCTAAATGGTAAGATATAATGCTTAAAATGCTTGAGAATTGTACTTAGGATAATTAAAAAGTTGAATATAATTGAAGAGATTGGACTTAGAGGATATGGATGTAGTTGGATCTTGTCTCTCCAAAATGACATCACTTTGTTTGAGACAAAAAGCCATAATGAAAAGCAGGAATTTTTACTCTAAAGTGTCTTAGTTTCCTTTGACCTACTATAATTCTGCTGTGCTCACAAAGCTTAACACTTTCTCTGATGAGGACATCAGAAACTGGGCAGTCTTGAGTCAGTGTCTCCCAGAACTCAGTCAGTGGTAAAGTTCTTAAGTGAGACCTTCAGAGCATCCCAGTACTTAGAGCCTTTTGATATTCTTCTAGTTAATTAAATTAGGGTTGGCCTAAATCCATACTTTACTTAAGAAAGGGTTAAGTACACTGTGTGGTGGTGGTGGGGAGGATAGGAGAAAAGATGCTTGGGGGGGCAGCTAGGTGGCATAGTGGATAAAGCACCCGCCCTGGAGTCAGGAGTACCTGTGTCTCAAACACTTAATAATTACCTAGCTGCTTGGCCTTTGGCAAGCCACTTAACTCCATTTGCCTTGCAAAACCCTAAAAAAAAAAAGATGCTTGGGGGGAGGGGTACAAATAGTTCATGAAATGATTTGGCTTTGGATTATACTTTGGTCCATGAAGACTGTGTGTCCTTGGAGAGTATTTGAAAAGGGAGTAAGTTAAAAATGATTGTAATAAATGATTCCTCCTCAATCTATTTTCATTTTTCAGTTGTTTCTCCAACGAAATATTTTTACATTTTCTTCTATTTTTCATTTTTGACTATGTATGTTTTATTCTTAATATCTTACCAAGTCATTAGCTTCTACTTCCTCAATTTTAATTTTTAAGGAATTATTTTCTTTACTGATCTTTTTTACTTCTTTTACCATTTGGTCAATTTCATTTTAAGGTGTTATATTTTCAGTATTTTTGTTCCTCTTTTTCACAAGGTGATAATTCTTTTTTATGATTATCTTTTCTTTTCTTTAGCTAATTTTCTTCTACCATTCTTATTTGATTTGGAAAAATCAATTTTTGCTCATCCTGAAATTTTTATTGGGGTTGCGTCCAATTCACTTTTTCTTTGAGTTTTTCTCTACTTGTGGCTATTTTGGCTTCATTGTCTTTTGATTTTGTGTCTTGATCTACCCTGTCACTATGGCAGGTTCCTATGGTCAGGTTTTTTTGTTATTTCCTCAATTATTCATCTTATATCTTCATTTTAAATGTTTTTTTAAAGTAGCTCTTTGTGCCCATTGTGGGAAATGGAAAAGGCACTGTCTTCAGATTTTTTAACACTCCTGTTTTAGAACTAGTACAAGGGTTTTGGAAGTTTTCAATACATCTAGGATGGTATGATTTGGGGAAGGATGTGATCCCTGCTCTCCTGCTCTACACTCTTGTCCTTAGCATGAAAGGTCCCTAGTCCCTTAGAAGTACAATTCGTATCTCCCCAGGGGCCCTGATCCTTTGAGACCAGAAATGATACTGTTCCTCTGAGTCCCTATCTTTTTTTGTCCAAGAGTGATACTTCCCTAAGGGATTCTGCTCCCTATTGACTGAAAGTGTCCCTCCTCATCCTTGAATTATGATCTAAAAATGTGTATAGGCAATGGAGTTGCCAAACAGTTGCCTCTCAGAACACTCACTCTTTTGATCAAGTTCTTTCTCTGTCCTTTAGTTATGAACCAGAAATGAATATGTGTCTATGCATTTCCCCCTTCTTCTCTGCTTGTTGAAATTCTGACCCATTTCAATACTTAACTTTTCTATCAATAAAAACAAAAATTTAAAACAAAACAAAATAAATGAACAAACACCAAAAAAGAAACCTTTTTAGAATTCTCCAGCTGGTCATGGTCTCCTTTTTCTCTGAACTTTTTAATTTTTTTTCATTTTTCAGTATTACATCATAATTGGATCTCAGCAATAGATGGTTCTGATATTTGAATAAAGTTCCCCTTTATAGTATCTCTGAGAAGTAGTCACCTATGTTCCAATTAAAGATATCCATGAATGAGGAATTTATTGCTCCTGAGACAAATACATTCTATTTTTAGACAGCTCTAATTATTAGGAACGTTTTCTTTGCATCACATTAAAATCTCTTTACAACTCCTATCATTTTCTCCATCAAATACTTGAAAACAACTACCATTATGCCTCTCCTCCACTCAAATCATTTTCTGTTTGAGTTAAAAATTTTAGTTTGTTCAAGTAATATTCATATCTATCTCTCCACCAATCTTATTGCTTTGTACTCAGCTTATCATTTCCCTTACAAAAATATAGCCCCGTCACAGAATAAAGTGGATCAAATGTAATTCAATCAGGGAAGAATGCAGGAGTCTTGTTGCCATTCTCATTTGAAACACTTCTTTTAATGAATCCTAATATAAAAATAGCTTTCCTGATTACCATGCTATGCTGTTGATTTAGTCCAAAAAGTTCTTGAAATCTTAAAAACATTTCTATAAGACATTTTCATAAGCAATTTTATGTATTTTATCAACTTTTTTATATAACAGTAGTTTTCTGGTATATCTTTACTCCTATTTAATACTTTTCCCAGTAGCAACAGCAATTTGAGCAAAGTCAAAAAACATAGGAACTATATTTGACAGAAAATTCAGCATTTTGCATTGGTAGTCTTCAAACTTTCTCCTGAAAGGGGAAAATACATTTCATGACCATTTTTAGTATTATCTTTAGTAGGACCATTTTAGTGTTATCTTAATTTTACATTACTGCAATACTTTTGTATACTATTATCCTATTTCTGATTTTTTCCCTTTGAAACAAATCATACAGGTATGCCTATATTTCTCTAAACTACTTGCATTCATCATTTCTTAGGGAAAAATAATTTTCCATTGCCTTCATTTGTCAATTTGGTCAGTCATTTTCCATAATGACCATATCATGGTCATTTGTTTTATTTGCAATTTTTGCTACAGCCAAAGCAATTTTTCCTATACCAAAAGTTTTGTGATATTCTTGCCTTTAACCTCCTTTGAGTCTGTACCCAGAACTAGATTTTGTGAATCAAAAATATGGAGTTTAGTGACTGCTACTGTATAATTCCAAATTGTTTTCTAGAAGGCCTGAACTCCTAAGCCTTTTTCAGTGCTGTAGTTAAGTAACATCTTTCCCATTCTGCAATTGGGGTGTTGATTTTTAGAAGCTAATTTATCCACAGAAAATATCTTGTCAGATTCCTAACAGTATTCTAACTTGTTGTTATCTTCTGGTTTATCACGTTTTTCATCCAACATGATTTCTATTGTTGTTTACTTCAGTTTGTTGAACATTTTTGAACATATCAGGGTTGAGGAACCTCCAGCTGTTAGGTCATATAAGGTCCACTGTCCAGCAATGCCATGGCAACCACAAGTGGCACTTGAAATTTAATAAATCTAGGAGCATTTTAGGGATGAGTTAAATGTTTGATTGAATATAGCAGACAAATGATATTATAAATATTCAAATGGCCTTTGGTAGAAAAAAGATTCCTTAATCCTGATCTATTTATTTATCAATAAAAATGTTCAAAAAAATAATTAAAACCAGTTTTCTGCTGCTCTCTATGAGAGAATTTCCTTTATATTAATGTTTAATTTTACATTAATGATTATTAGCTATTATTATATTCATCAAATAATATGAAGATTTAGTCCACATGATCACCAAATTGATGTGAATTTGAAAAATGTCTTACAGAGATATAGATATCCAGTGTCTATGGTATTCCCTTGAACCACCTATCTTCTAATAACCTATTGCTAGCAAATTAATAGCAGCTTTACTGAATGTTATTTTACATAATATTCTACATAGATCACAATGCGTTCCATTAAATAGTAACCATTTATACTTTTGCTGAATCTGTTGAATGAAAGTAATAATGAAGAGTTACAGTATGACTTCTTAATGTTACTATCTTTCCCTATTTATATCATTAAATAATATAGAAAAACGAATGAGTTTTTGAACTTTTGAACTTTAAGAAGGTTTTGATTAATGTTTATATATTCCAATAAATATAATTTGAAACCATTATTTCCTTTCCAAACTCCTCCTTGTCCTTCTGCTCCTTCTTCTTCCTTACCCCCTCCTACTTATTCCCTTCCTCTTTTCCCTTCCTTTTCTCTTCCTTTTCTCTCTCTTAATATTATAATTTACTGAATCAGTCATTCATTCTTTAAGGACTTCGAATTATAACTTTTAAAAAAAAATCCTTGAAATCCATTTCATGAAATGAGAGAGATGTCTGTACTAATTAATTAAAATACTTTATCATGCCAACAAGGTCCTGTATAAATATACTGATGTAGATAGAATAGGATTCTAGAATATGCAGCAAGGGTACCTTCTAACACATTGCTAAAGGGAGACATTCTATAGATGGGGATTTTAGGAGAGCTCTTTCTGGTTTAAACTCTTCCTTGTCTTCATTCTACAGTGCCCTTTTCCACTTTTTGGGACCTTCAATGCTTTGAAGGTTCGAGAGGATGATTGAATTTCTAATTTTTCTTCTATGTCTTAACATTATCTCAGGATCAATGTATAGTAATATCCCCATAATAAACTAAGGACAGATTGGACTTGGAGTTCTATAACAAGCATTGCAAAGAAAATAACCATACTTCAGGAAAATATCTTAAATACTGTACAAGTTGGAGAAAGGGATTTCTGATAACTGGAAGTTTTTAGTCTTTGCTAAATGTACTCTTTTTTTTTTTGCAAGGAAATGTGTGCAAGGTCACACAACTATGTGATTATTAAGTTTCTGAGCTTAGATTTGAACTCTGGTCCTCTTGACTTCAGGGTCAGTGCTCTGCACCATCTAGCTGCCCTACACTGTACTACCACACTGCCCTGCACTGTACCACCTAGCTGCCCTTAAATGTACTCTTTAAAACTGAGACTATTTTCCTCAAGCCTCTGTATTTGTGTAAAAGTTTATCACAGACTTTCCAGGTAGTTATGATGGTGGTGGTGGTGATAGTGGTGGTGGTGGTTCTGTACTGTAAAACCATCCCATTACCTCTCATGACAGTTTAGGGTAGGTAGATCTCTTTAGAGCTTTAGAAGACAGGTATAGCCAATCTAGATCTGGGATTTCATCTCATCTATTAAAGTGAAAAATTGGAATAAAGACACGTGGAGTTTGTAGTTATTCAAATGTCGTGTCCCAAAAGTCTTAGTTTATTTTTAAGCTTGTTAGAACTCAAAACTTTTATTGAATCTTATTTAAGTTCATTAGGGGGAAAAAAAGGCTTTAAACTGCACTAATACTTTTGGGACACTATGTATGTATGTATGTACTGATCACCTACTCATAAGTTCCTGGAATACAGGACCTATTTCATAATTGCCTTCGTGTCCCCCGTACCTGAAATGTCACAAATGTTAATAAAGGTTTCTTTCTTCTAATCATTTATTCACTTCTTATCCTTTTCCCCAATCCTTTAGGCTGAGGCTTCTCTTGAGTGAACTCTCTATATTCTTTCCTTTGGTTACCCTACTGATCCTTTAAAGCTTCAACTACTACCTTTCAATAATCTCATTTTTGTTTAGAAACTAGAGCATTGGTCTGAGAATAAAGAGTTGGGTTCAAGTGCCCAGCTCTGTCACTTCCTTGTTTTATGATCTTAGGCAAGTCACAAATATTTTAAGTCTAAGTTTTTTCCTATGAGTTCTTTTAGTCTATGTTAAACTCTTTGGTTTTTGTTTTTGCAAGGCAATGGAGTTAAGTGACTTGCCCAAGGTCCCATAGCTAGGCAATTATTAAATGTCTAAGGTCATAGTTGAATTCAGGTTCTCCTGACTCCAGGACTGAGCCACCTACCTGCCCCTTATGAAAAACTTTTATACATGAATTTCTGATTCTATTTTCTGAACTTCAGACCTGTATTTCCACTGTATTCTGGAATGTTTTTGTTAACTTTCCCTTTCTGTTGTTTTACCAAGAGATACCTACTAATCATTTAAGCTACTAATCCTAGATTGCCAAGGATATTTTAACTTTATAGTTTTAAAGCTGGATTTGAAAAAAAAACTGCCATTCTACTGCTCTATGCCTGGTTGCCTACTTTTTTACAGGTTTGTAATCAATCTAATCAATACACATATTTAAATACTTTCAGATCTAGCAAAAATATTTTTTTGATTCTTTTTACTTCTGCTCTTTAAAAATATTTTTATTATCTTACATCATCCTACTCATATTCCTGTTATAAATCTGAGTATCTCTCTTCACTTCAAAGCTTTATCATTCATATTAAAAGACCTGAATAAGGGTTCTGAAGAATTCTTGGTTCAAAATTGTTGAGAGGGGAAGTTAGGTCTCAATTCCAAGAAATACATGCTGCAAACCACTGTAATACACCAATTGCTCATCTGGAATGCTGAGTGCCTCATTTAAAAGAAATATTTTTGGGGAAAGCACCCACAAAGTAAAAAGTACCTAGTGTTAAGCAAAGCAGCTTTTAAACATGTCCAAAATCTTGGATAGAAATTAATCATAAATACACTTGGAGAAAAATAGTGGTTATTTATTAATGTGAAATATTATCTTTCCTTCAAAAATTCTTTGGCTTCTTTTAAACAACATTGGTTCAATTGACTATCAATAGGCAATTTTCACTTAGTATCCCCTGCTTCCCTCTCAAGTAGAGTCAGAGTAAAAGGCAGAAGGGCACTTAGAACAGTTAGTTCTGTGGCATAGAACACTGGGCCTGAAGTCAGAAAGACCTAAATTCAAATTCAGCTAGCTATTTGAATCTAGACAAGTCACTCAACCTCCTCAACTGTAAAATGATGATAATAAAAACTTCTACCTTTCTATATTGTTGTAATATCAAATCAGTTAAAAACACAGTGTCTGATATATAGTGGGTATTTAATAAATGTTTCCTTCCTGCAAAAGCTGACTAATAGTCAATAAACAAATAAGATTGATTATTTTCACAAATAGGATCACTGATTTACAGTTGGAAGGAGTCATAAAGGTCAACAAGTCCATTCTTATTTTGAAAATGAAGTACTGATATAGAGAACTGAGACAAATTTATAAAAATTTCTCAATTGATAAATGGTCAAAGCATATGAACAGGCACTTTTCAGACAAAGAATTCAAAGCTATTTATTGAAAAATGAAAAAAATGCTTCAAATTGCTACTGATTAGAAAAATGCAAAATAAAACAACTCTGCAATACCACCTCATATCTATCTGATAGGTTTAATTTGACAGACTAAAAAATAATGATAAATGTTCAAGGGGTTGTGGGAAAATTGGGACACTAATACACTGTTGGTGGAACTTTGAACTGCTCCAACCATTCTGTAGAGCAATTTGGAACTATATTCAAAAGGCTTCTTTAAAACTGTGCATTCCCTTTGACTCATAAATGCCACTACTAGATCTATATTCAAAAGACATTTTTTAAAAGGCAGGGGAGGACCTTTTTGTGCAAAAAAAATATTTATGGCAGCTCTTTTTATGGTGGCAAAGAATTGAAAAATTGAGGGGATTCTCATCAATTAGAGAATGGATGAACAAGTTGTGGTATATAATTGTGATGGAATACTATTGTGTGATAAGAAAATATGAGCAGAATGATTTCAAAAAAAACCTGGAAATAATTACATGGACTGATGCAAAGTGAAGTGAGCAGAAGCAGAGAACATTGTACACAGTAACAGCAATATTGCATGATGATTAACTATGAAAGATTTAACTGTTTTCAACAATAAATCAATCATCCAAGATACTTCCAATGGACACATAATAAAAAAATACTATATACTTGTAGACAAAGAACTTGTTGAACTCTCAATGCAGTGCAAAACATACTATTTTTCACTTTATTTTTATTCATGATTTTTGGGGGGTGTCATGACAAATATAGAAATATGTTTTGCATGATTTCACATGAATATTGCTTGCTATTTCAAAATGAGAACAGGGAAGGGAGATAATTTGAAAATCAAAATTTTTAATGAAGGTTAAAAATTATTTTATATATAATTGGGAAAAATAAAATATTATTAAAATAAATAATAAAAATGAGATATCAAGTATGAGAGATATATAGAGATTTGCCTATGATCACAGGAGTATTAAGTAGTAGAATCAAGATTCTAATCCAGGCTCTCTAAATACCAAATCCAAAACTCTTTCCATTTTATTCATTGTCTTAGTTAACTCTACCACTAATTGGTAAAGCAGCTAGATGGTACATTGAATAGAACACTGCACCTAATGTCCAGAAGAACTAAATTTAAATCTGACCTTAGGTAATTACTAGCTGTGTGATTGTGAGAAAAACATTTAGTCTCTGTCTTCTTAAGTTATCCCATCTATAAAATGGAAATGATAATAATAGCAAATGAGGATTAAATTATAATAATACTTGTAAAGTGCTTTGTGAAATTTAAAGCTCTATATAAATGCTAGTTCTTATTATTGCCAGTTGACCACAGTAATAAGCTATTTTGCCCAGAGAGTATATTAAAACCCAGCCTGGTAATGGTAAAAATGGTAAAATGAGTCTCTCTCTCTCTCTCTCTCTCTCTCTCTCTCTCTCTCTCTCTCTCTCTCTCTCCCTCAGAATGGGGATGGTGAGTATATGTTTCTAATGAATAAATCAATGCAAAAGGATTCATTATGTACTTATTATGTGCCAAAACATAGCAATAAGTGATGGAAATAATAAAAATAGAAAATAGAAAAACTGAGATAATCCTTTTCACAAGGAGCTCATATTGAGATAATGCACAAAAAATTTAGCTGCAGGCCAGAGAGAAAGGACCAGATTTCCTAAGTATGTAGGTTCTTCGGCTACAAAAGTAGTTGGGCTGATAGTGGAAAGGGGTCTTGCTGAAATGGAAGCAAGGTAGATATTAAGGCAAGGAAGATTTTAGGAGTAGATGGTAAGGTTATTATGCCTGGTAATTCTTTATCTCTTGGGAAGCAATGTAGTTTTTGGTTCTTGTCTCATAAATGGTCAAAGCATAGAGAGAAGTCAAGGTAGGAGGTTACTCCTAAAGGGGTGAAAAAAATTATGATTAAATAATCTTTTATGGTGGGAGATCCAGGGTTTCTCCCCCTCCCATTTCCTAATTCTCTACTAGGTCAAGCTAGCATCTGAAGAATATTGCTGATAATGATATTGGATTAGCTTTCTTCCAACTCTTCGTTAGACACCCCCCCCCCCACAAGTGGGGAAGTCCATTGTGTACTGTTTAGGCTTTAGTCTGGTGGGTATAAGCCTACCTTGCCCAAGGCTGAGAGTGGTCCAGGAGTAAGCCATCAGTCATCATCCCTAGCTCCTAATTAGAATAGGACTGCCTCTCATTATAATAGTTTGTCTCCAATTCATTGTTAAGCAATGAATTAGTTGTCAGGAACACAAGCTCTCCGATCAGCACATAAATATCCAAAATTCATCATGATCTGTCTTAGGCATTTGAGAGTACCACTGATCCTTTTTTATTAATTAGCTGCTAGCATAATTAATAAATGATTAATTACTCAGAAATTATGTCTGTGTAACTTTTTATACATCACAAGTGGCAATTTTTCCTGTGGTCTGGTTGTCCTACAGGAGTTCTAGGATGACCCTGGTCTAAGGGAAGAGTTAGGGAGTGGAAAGTCCATAACAATGAATGTACATTACATTTTTTGTGATTTTAATTTTATCAACATGAATTCAGGATAGGATTGGGTGTGGGTGGAGAAGGTAAATGACTAGAAGTTCAGAAGTATAAAGGTATTTCTATTGGCTTTAGGAAGTAACTCTAAGCTTAGCTCTGCCAAATGGAAGTAAGAGTAAATCTACTGTCCTATAACTTGAGAAACTTTGTGGAGGTACGAAGTCATGAAATAAGTTTCTGAGGGCTGGACCATGAAGGGCTTGTCGACTAAATAATGAGTACTGATGATGATCTGGAGTGATTCTTCCATCAAGGGTTCAACCAGTCTAAAGAAACAGTATGTTCTAAAGGACTAACTAGAAAAAAAAACATTAAAGACAAGGTGGGAAGGTAAGCAGTTTCCCAAGGGGCCAAAGATTGAGGCCTTCCTAGTAGTTTGAAGAGGGAGGATTCAAGGGCTGAAGCTTGAGAAAGTATAAGGATGCGTTCTTTTTTTTTTTTCCTAATGAATATTTCACAAGGATTTTGGATCCAGGAAGCATAGAGTATTTTCCTAATGTAACCATTCAATTGAAGGTAACTCTTCTTTGAGATGTCCAGTTGGATAAGGACAGTATAGCACTTTAGTCTATGCTTCTTTTATCACATTTACCACAAAAGCAAATTTGGAGCTCTAAAAATGAAAGACTCAGACATATAATCAAAATCAAAGACAATTAAAAAGCAGGTATAGAAACTAAATTATTAGCATTAAATTATAGATTTAGTACAAATGCAGTTACAAGAGAGCTAAGGAGAAAAGATCAGATGTTCCATAGCTACTGTTCAGTACTAGGAGAAGGGCATAAACATCTTTGTAAACATTGAACTGCTTCCATTTTTATCTGTTGCATCCTTCTTCCTTCCCTCTTCAGCCCACTTGATCATTTAATGCTTTCTATTGATCACTTTAGAATGATAAAGATACTTGTTTGTTTCCATCCATGTTCTGTAGAAGGAAGACAAGATTCCCTCATCATTTATTTTTATGAGATCCCTGAGTTTGGAGAGTATCACAAAACTATGGACAGTGGAAGTAGCTTGACACATTTCAGGAATATTAATGATTAATAATAATTATTAATTATATTCCTATTATATTTGCATTATATTAATGTAATATAATTCTATTATATTAATATGTTACATTTTATTAATGATTAATAATAATTACCAGTAGGGAAAACAATAATGTACAAATTGTATATGTAATAATACTATGCAATTCAGGGAAACTAAAAATGGTAAATAAATTAGTCAATCAACTATTCAAATTCAAATTCAAAAATATTACAAAATACTAACAATCCACACTCAATCTTTCAATGAACTAACAAGGTTTCATTAAGAACCAATTATGTGCCAGATACTATGCTAGGCCTACAGATGTTAAAACAAAAATGAGACATCCCTTCCTTCATATAACCTACTATTTGTTAGGAGACATATACGATAAATATAAACAAATATAGCTACAAGGAAGCCAAGTGGCATGATAGTTAGAGTACTGGAATCTGAATCAAGAAGACCAGTATCAGAAACTTACTTAACTATTTGGTCTTGGGGAAATCATTTAATTTCTCTTAGCTTCATTTTAATTTCTCTTAGCAGCACCTACCCATAGTGTTGTTGTGAGAATAAAATGAGTTGATATATGTAAAGCCCACTGTAATTGTTAAAGCACTATATTGTTGCTATCTGTTATAGGAATATACATACATATACATATATAGATAGATGAATATAGTAAATTGTAAATTGTCTTTACTTGAGTATTTATTTAGTGTTAAATAAATGAACAAATTACTCCTATAACAACTCCAAAATTGAATCTCAGTGTTCCTTTACACCTTCAAAGGGTTTAGGTTCTACTTCAAACTAGGGAAACATAGAGCTTACTCCAGGAAGCTAGGCAGCAGAGTTTGGAGTCAGGAAGATTTATTTTTGGAAGTTCAAAACTGACTTCAGGCACTTGCTAGCTGTGTAACCCTAAGCAAGTCACTTAACTTTTTTCGCTTCAATTTTCTTATCTGCAAAATGAACTGGAGAAGGGAAATGACAGACCACTCCAGCTTCTTTGCCAAGAAAACTACAAAATGGTGTCACAAAAAGTCAGACACAATTGAAATGCCCAAACAATAATAAGAGGAACTAAAAGTTTCCTAGATAATAGTAGACATATCCAGAAGCCCTAGTTTTTATTTATTGATTCCAAGTAGGGTCCCCATCTCTATTCTTTGCTTAAGCACAAGGCTTACACAGCTTCCAAGAGTAAAACTCTCTCTGGTTACTGATTGGTACTGAGAGTCTATAATTCAATTTGTTTCATCTTCTAGTTTTAAAGCAACTACCACCAAAAGAGCATATATTTCTTTTGACCTTATGAGGCTTGTTGCACCTGTGGTTGATTGCTCCTCAGATGCTGACTTCATAAAGGCCATCTGCAAGATCAAAAATTATATCTGAGTTGATTGTCAGGAATGTTGGGACTTTCCTGGAGTATGCACCAAATATTTACTTTCTTTTATCCTTGAATTAATCTACTTAAGCTTACAAAAGTAATGCAAATCAAACATTTCAATATTTTTAACCATTGTACATCACTAACCAAACTTCAGGTTCTTAAAACATACAATCTCTACATAAATCTACAGCTTAGTTTTTAAAGGTCTTCACCATGTCTACTGAAACTTGAACCTAAAAAAAGCAAATCCCATGGATTAAGATGGGTGCTATGTCATGTTAATGAGCCCCAATTCCATTTTATTCTTTTTTTAAATTTCTTTTCCTTTATCTTATGCTTTTAATAATGGACGAGCTGGTTTCATACCACTTGCTTTTTTATTCCCTTGCAGTTTCTCAAGACATTTGAAAGCCAAGGGGTAGATTGGCCTGACTCCTAGGAACAGAGGCAAGCTGACAATTTGGAATCTAAGCAGGAATGTGAAAATGGAGGTCTAGATTAACAGCAAGGCTGCTCTATAAAAGAAGTCTTTAGATGGGAAATTTCATTGGCAGGGATGGAGGTGGGGCAATGTGGAAGGAAAATGATTATCAGAGGATATAGCAACTTCTCACCAAATTTTTAAATAAGAATAAGTCATTCTCTCAAACCATGCCCTAATTACATCACATGAAAACTATGGTCACTCAATGATACAGATCATACTCTAATGAAGCAGACTGCAACCCATCCATGCCTACCTTGTGACCCTTGTCTTCTCATAAGTTGACAAAGTGGTACTACTCAATGTTGGGTAATTTGTAGCAGTATGGAAAAGTCACCATGAAGCACAGAATTCATTCATCAATTATTCTTGGCTCTCACTATCCTCTATAATACAGGAAATCTTTGATGTCTTCATCTCTGCTCCCCCCAATACTCTCCCTTTCTCCAATTTGCCTTCTGTTTATTGTGAATAGATCTTGTACATAACCATATATATATATATATATATATATAATTCACAGTGGAATGTAATTTCCTTGAGGGTAGAGACTTTCACTTTTGCCTTCTATTCCTAGGGTCCAATAAAATACATTGGGCAAAATAGGTGCTTAATAAATGTTTGTTTATTGATTAATCCATTTTTTTGCTTATATATTCTTTCATGACATCTTTTATTTTGTTTTTTTTCTTCACAACTCCCCAGGCTAATGATTAGTAGATTTCAAAGGTCCAAATGGAATCTAGGTCTTCCAACTCTAGCACTAACTAGGTGGTGAAATGTATAAATATAGAGTGCTGGACCTAAAGTCAGGAAAATTCATGTTCCTGAATTCAAATTTAGCCTTAGATACTTATTAGTTTAGATAATTATTAGCAAGTGTCGATCTGTTTGCCTTTGTATCCCTCATCTATAAAATAGGTTCTAGAAGGAAATAGCAAACCATTCTAGTATCTTTACCAATAAAACCCCAAATGGGGTGAAGAAGAGTTGGGAATGATTAAAACAACTCAACAACAGCAATCTAGCACTCTATACACTATAGCAGTGGTTTTACAAAGTAAAGTCCAGAAGATTCCTAGGGATCAATCCTTGAAACCTTTTCAGAGGGCCAATAAAGTCAACATTTTTCATAATAATGTTAAGATCCTTTCATTACTAAATATTGAGAGATAAAATCTCTTTAGAAAACTCTCAATTTTTGAATCTAAAGACCAAAAACTTTGAGAACTGTTGCCTTGTTATATGTTATATAACAGGGGTGTCAGAATCAAATAGAAACAGGGACCACTAAATCATACATAAAGATCCATGTGGACCACACTTTGAATTAGAAAACAACATGTTTATATATTTCTTTTTTATTAATATATCAACATGTTAACATTTTAATCTGAATGTCTCAAAGGAGTATGGTGGGCTACATATAACTGTTGTTTATGCATGAAAGCTATTTTCAAATATGTGAGCACTGGTGTATTGTAGAAGGGAAGAAGTACTTATTTCAAATATATAACATGTGCCAGACACTGGGCTAAAAATATCATCTTATATGATCATTACAACCCTAAGAAGTAGGTGCTATTATTATTCCTATCCTAAATTTAGGACAACTGAGACAAAGAGCGGTTGAGTAACTTACCTTGTATGACAAGACAGGAAGCCTTTGAGGTAGAATTTGAACTTAGATCTTCTTGACTCCAGGTGTAGAGCTCTATCCATCGTGCCACCTACTTTGTTGCTTTGACTATTAGTAATAAAACTCTGGGTAATGTATAGAAACTAGAGACAAACATATAGACTAAAATATGCAAATAATTAGAGGTTTAATAGTCAAATGAATAATCTTAGGAGGTAGTGCATTCTTCATTAGAGGTAATCTGGGTATGATTGGACAACGACTTAGTACTGATGTTCTAGGGGCAATCAGGAAGCCTTTAAGAGAATATCTACTCCATATATGTGAAGACTTTCTGCCTGTGGAATGGATGGATGAGAATTACTTCTTCCAATGACTATGAAGGTGGCTAAAGCAGGTGTGTGGAGCATATACAGCTTGATTCAGATATCAAAAATACAAACTCATCCACTGTATCCTGGGTCATCATTAGACATCCTGACTTTTGTTTTACCAGTGGACTTTGATGACTCTGGAAAAGAAAGTGAGGCTAATGACTTTGCCTAACTATGTCTCACTAATTCCAATTCAACCGAAAGCCAAGACAATACCTCTTAGGGTCAGTGTTCATCTTTGAAAATGGAACAACACCAATAAATTGACCTGTGACTTCTTGATCTCTTCTAGATCCATGGTTCTGTAATTCTGGGTAAGGGAGAGAATGATGCCTGGGATGCAGGACACTGAGACATGATAGGTTACTTTGGAATTCATTTACCAAGTTTAAACTATTTTATTTAGAATGTATAGGAAAGAAGTAATAAAACTACAACAGTAGTCAGGAATGAGATTTAGGAGGAACAATTTAAGAAATTAAGATCAAATGTTTATTGAATTGAAGTGCTCCTATGGGTAATAGACAGCTATTAAGAATTTTTGAGTGTGAGAACAAATTTCACATACTTCTCATTCCCCAACATTCTTAAAGTAGGCTTCATACTTTTCAACTGGTCTTGTGGCTTTTCCTGATCATGTCTTGACAATATCATCTACTAATAACCCTCAATAATCCCTCTCTAGTTCTAAGCCCTTTCACTTTTAAATAGGTTAATATCAATGTCTCTTCTAGTTTTAATTTTTGTAATCCTTATCTGATATTAATTGTAAAAAATTTATCTTCATTAGAATACTGGGTTTGAATTCGAGCAGACCCAAATTCAAGTCCTGGTAGAGGTACCTATCCTCTATAAAATGAGAGTGTTGGGGATTGCTTTAGAAGACTTTCAAGGTTCTCCCCAAAGTCTAAATCTCTGATACTTTAGTTTAATTTTGTTAGATTTTTTAATATTTTTGACATGTCATTATCATTGATATTGCCTTCAAAATATTTTTTCTGATTCTTTAAAACACCTTTTAATAAAAACAGCTTAATATATAGACATAGATATATACATATACTAATTGTTGAAGACAAATACATATATCTTCAAAGGAAGGCATCATAGGAGAATTTCTATGTCATCACTGGTAATATAAATTTTAAAGGATGTATGGTCAGAAGGACTGCCAAAATTTTTCACTCATTCAACAAACACATATAAACTATCTTTTGTGTATGAGACATCATGAGTATTGTAATGTTTCATAGTACCTTCTTGCAGATATTGAGGTTAGTAGAAATAATAGGGCTAAGAATACCTGCTTCTACTTAAATGGCCCCCATCCATTTTGGGCTTTCTGAAGAATGGACCATGTAAGACCTGTTTATTTCCCCTGTTCTTTGTTTTACTTTTCTTTGGAACAACAGATATTGATCTATCATTTTCCTTATTGGAAATCATTACTTCCACACCTTATTTTGCTTTAGAAGAAATAGATCTTTTTTTACATTTTCAAAGATTCAGATATTAAAAATTGCAAAGGGCTTGAGATCATTGAGTCCAAATCCACTCCTCCTCCAATATTACATAAGAGAAAACTGAGGTCTGATAAGTTAAATGACTTGTTCCACACAATTAGTATATTATTTAAAATCCATTTGTTCATTCATATTTTACATTCTTGAAGGCAGGGATTATTTTTTCCTTTTCTTGGTATCCCAGAATTTAGCACAAGGCTTTGAACATAGTAGACACTTAAGGGTTGCTTGTAACATTTTTCATTTATTAATTCATTTGTGTACTAATTTATTTATTTTTCATTGCAAGTCACTATGGGGAAGTACATCAGTGTTTAAAATAATAAAGTGAAAAAAGTTAAAAAGAATCTAAAGTCTAATAAAACTAACCCTGATTTTCCAGGCAATTGTAATGGAATTCTAAAAATTTAAGGTTTACAGTATCAAAATTACTTTAAAGATAAAATGACAATCAGTAATTCCTATCAACAGTGAGAAAAAACATCATTTTCCTTCAAAGGATCAAACACTGTCTTTCAATGGAGACGTTTAGTAAGTGTGAGGTACTTTCAATAGTTATTTGAAAAAGTTACAATAAGGCGCATCCATTTTGCAGGTGGCAACTGAGTTGTGATGAATTTAAGTGTATAAAATATTAATTAATAGTGTTCCCTGATCAAAGTGATGAGTTTACTGAGAGAGTCACAAATTAAATGGCATGCATAGGATCAGACAGGTAGTAAATGTCTGAAGTTGTTTTTTTTTTAACTGAGTTTTTTCTGATTCCAGATCTGGCAAGGTGAACAGTATGTTGGACCACCAATGAGAAAGACTTGCTTGAGTTCAAATCTTGCCTCTATCAGCTTCTTAATTATTTTATCTTAAGTCACTTAATCTCTTTTGACTTCAGTTTCCTCATATGTAAAATGAGATAATTAGACTGGATGGTATAAAGGTAACTTCCATCTCTATAGCTATGTATGATCTTACAAGTGTTGTCTGTCTACTTTTCTTTTTTATCTACTTTTAATCTGAGGAGATTATAAAAACACAAATGTCAAAGGTTTCCTCCCATTCTTGCCTGTACAAGAGCTGTTAATATCTGCTCAGAGAAGTATTTTCCAATAATGGCAAAAAAGAGAGTTCCTGGAACTATTTGTTTCTTCACTGTAGACTTCTTATTAAAACATGAGAAAGTTGCATAGTTCTGAAGTCCAGTATTCTCTATAAAAGAAGGGGGATTTCTTTATTAGTATCAGTCTCAGAAGTTGTTTAATGAATAGCCAACCTAACAAGTGATTGAAAATGAGATAAAAAAAAGGCAGTGGCTAGGTGGTGCAGTGGATAAAGCACCGGCCCTGGAGTCAGGAGTACCTGGGTTCAAATCTGGTCTCAGATACTTAATAATTACCTAGCTGTGTGGCCTTAGGCAAACCACTTAACCCCATTTGCCCTTGCAAAAAACCTAAAAAAAAATGAGACAAAATGACAATAGATAACACCTTTGTATTTCACAACTGTTATGAATTTCTAATAGGAAAGGAAGTTGACTAAGTAGTAGCCCCAAATGTACTTCTTTCTCTTTTTGGGAATTTCATTTGCTCAAAGAAATGTTTATGGCTGAATGTCTATACAGGTCACTATAGGATCAAAGAAAGACGCACTGGAATGTTTGGATATTGAATGCCCAGTAGCTCCCTAATTCATTTTCTTTCCAAGGTGAGTACAAATTTAAGAGTGAAAGTGATGTTTACTATAGAGGTCTTTAGGATTTTGGAAAATGGGGAGAGAGAGAGAGAGAGAGAGAGAGAGAGAGAGAGAGAGAGAGAACAGGAAGAAGACTATGGACAAGGAGAAGAAGACTCAGGAAGTCTGAGGAAGAGGAGGAGGAGAACAACAAGAACAAGAACAAGAAGAAGAGCAAGAAGAAGAAGAATAACACAAACAAGAAGAAGAAGAAGAAGAAGAAGAAGGAAGGAAATAACTTTTATTGTCCCATTGTACATTCCAGGTATCATCAGTGTTTAGGGACATCATCAAGATTGTGAAAGCCTCTAAGTAACATGTTTCACTCAGAGATTCACCCCTACTAATTGTCAGAGATCAGATTTCCCACCAGTCTTTCAGATATAAAATCCAGAACCCTATAAAATATGCCATGATTCTAGAAATCTATTCCAATATCTGTAACACAGGATGTAGAAAAGTTTGAAATGATAATAATTTTAGAAGATCCTTTGAAGACATATTGGGGGAAAAGAAAAAATTGCCTTAAATATTTTATAGTAAGATAAACTATATATAAATAAAAATTTCCACAATATCTTTGCTTTTATATCACTCAACATATCAAGGACTCTGGAATTTTGTCTTCTCAATTTATCTATAATTTAGTATAAAATTTATGAGAGCTCTCTGAGACTCAGAAAGCTCAAATCACTTGTTCCTAGTTACAGAGTTAATATATATCAGAATGAAGATTTGAATTCAGGTTTTCATCCAAATCTAACACTTTATTTGCTATAACACATTAGTCTTTCTTTGCCAGTTAGAATTATTTCCTCTTTAAGCTAAAGAATTATAAACAGAATTCTTCAAATTGAAAATGACATTAGAAATTGCCTAGTCTAACCTCCACATTATATAGGTATAGAAAATGAGGTCTCTAGAGATTAAGTGACTTGCTCACGGTGATACACACAATTGATTAGTTTTTTTCAGAACCAGTTAGTAAAAAAATCCTCCCTCTTGATCCAATATTGTTTCTCTCCTTTGAACAAAGAAAACGAATCATTTTTAAGGGACCAGACCTCATATACGTAGCTTTTTATTTTTTTAAATATCTGTGATGTCAATTTGCTTTCTTAAAAAATGATGTCATTATGAAAGAATGGATTGCTTCACTTATGAGATGATTCAGTTGTTGTGTGTAAGTTTATTGAATACAATGCCTTTTAATGGACATTAGTTGTTGTGGGGGAAAAAATACAGCACACACTTTGGAATGCACCACATCTCTTTCCTTTGAATCCTCATCTGTTCTTGATTACTGTCTGTTCTCGGCCTAATCTGCCAGGCTGACTCAATGACTGAAACCAGATCAGCTTCTGTACTAAATGTTGAGTAGGCAAAATTGGAAAAACTAGAACTTTTCAACCCTAGAAATATTGGGGTGCTTGATCATTATTTTATATATCAATCACAATTCAATTGTGTTTAGAAAGTTCTAAACACTTTAAAAATATTCCTTTAAAGATAAAAATAAACCTCTAATGGATTTCTATTTTTGGTAAATATATATTCAAATAATGTATATGGTCTACCAACTAGACTAGTTGTCAAAGCTCCTGAAAACTTAAATAATTTGTTGACTTGGAGAGTGAGTAGTTCTTTAAAATTTATTGTAAGTCTCCCAGTCAAGGTTACCCCAGGATAAAGAAACCCAGTGGTAATAAGTCGACTCAAACTGTATCCCACAAACCTCATCAATGTGTTTACTTATACTAAGTAGTCATTTATCCAGAGCAATTATTTCAAAACAAAGGCATTTAATGAAAAAGCACAGTAAGAGAAGTTAAAAAAAACCTTTATTCCATCCGTAAAAATGGGATAAAATCTTCCCCAAATAGAATCACTGTAAGTATGAATAGTGAACATACCTAGAGGAAATATTCATAGAAAGGTAATTGCATTAGAATGATATATGTTCAAAGTTATGATTAACTCAGGTCTCTATTTCAGAGTAACTAGTATCTAGGTGATATCATGTCAGTCCTACTACTTTTGTATCCTGCTGCTCTTATATGAATCGTAGTCATTCTTAGGCTTGTGATCATGTTATATAATCCCTGTGGTATATGGTTCTCTGTTGATAGTTTTTGTTTGACAATATCTCAGTGCTCCTATGTTTGTTGACAGGTTTAACACCACTGGAAATGAGGTTGTATAACTTCTTTCTAATTCCAGTTTTGGACTTTAGCTCAACCACTTAGGTGAGATTCTCATTCTTCCTCCAAAGAGGAAAAGTGGATTCTGCCACATATCTTTTAGACTTTTTAGCAAGGTATGTCCTATCTTAAAAATCCATGATTTAAGTTATAGCTTTTGTAGAAAGGCAGAGTAATAACACATCCAATCACTGGACTAGGAAAAACCCCTTAGCAATATTTATTCCTGTAAGGTAAGTCTGTCTATTCTCAGATCCTTGACTTGAAAAAAAAAGTTTACTCTCCAATAAGGAGATTCTTCTTTTTTATAATTAGGGAAAAATTCTTTGGAATTCAGGATAGTACCAGTTAAATAGTAATGATAAAAATAATAATACTTGTCCTTCATTCTAGAAGAAAACCATGGTATCAGGGAGGTGATGTTATGACAAGCACATTATTTAGATTTAAGTAAAGGGGAACTGGTTAGGTATGAATCAGGATGACTGGAGTTGGTCCTGAATTTGAGACAATCAGGGTTAAATGTTTTGCCCAAGGTGACATAGCTAGTAAGTATCTGAGACTGAATTTGAACTCCTGTCCTCTTGACTCCAATGCCAGTGCTCTATCCACTGCACCATCTAGCTAATTTTTATTATTATAATGCAAACTCCTGACCCCTATAAACAAGATCTCTAATTGACACTTTATTTTAATTTAAATTTAGAAATTATGTCCAATTACTATTCTATGAGTAGTTAGAATCAGGCACAGTTTTTCCAAAAATTCAGGAAGGCTCTCTAAGTCTAGAATTCTCCAGGTTTTTAATCCCCAAATTCTTTTGAGTTCACATACAAATAAACCTAGGGACCTAGCAGCATTCTTTCAAGGGCAGACTGAGCTCAGATACCTTGAGTAACAACCCCCAAAACACAAGGAGACAGAGGCGGCTAGGTGGCACAGTGGATAGAGCACTTGCCCAGGAGTTAGGAGTACCTGAGTTCAAATCTGACCTCAGACACTTAATTACCTAGCTGTGTGGTCTTGGTCAAGCCACTTCACCCCATTTGCCTTACAAAAAAATTCCTAAAAAAATTAAAAACAAAAAAAAACCAAGGAGGCAGACTGAGATATCAGCCAAATAGGTACTATCATCAATGAAGCTTCTGCAATCTACTCTACAGAGTAGGATGCATCCTGCTTACTGGGTCCACTCAACTTTATTCTACCTAATCTTATCTTGGTGCTTTATATTATTTAGGAAATATTTACCTGGTAGTTTTAGGTTGTCAAAGAATTTTTCATTCATGATGTTTCTCATCTACCTCTTTCTCATTCTTTTCCCTTTCTTCTTGATTCAAGTTAGCATTAGAGCCATGGGCAGTTTGGTGTAGTGGATATAGATCTGATAGTAAAGGCAAGAGACTTCAATTCAAGTCTTGCCTGTGTGACCTTGGGAGATGTGACCTTGCTAAATAGCACTCTAAGACCATACTTTGCAGAAAAAGTGTTGCTCTGTCCTGGTAAGGTTTCCTCTATGCCTTTGCCTATGAAACTGGAGGTCCCTACACCTATAAAATCATATGACCAAATCCTGCTAAACCTCTAAACAATGGGGTCATATGAGAAATCCAGAATAATCTATGTTTTCAAAAAAGGTGGTATTCTTAAAAGAGAGGAACCATGCACATATAGACATATAAATACTTGCAAAAGAAACACAAGGAAAACATGAAAGGAAAGTTCAAAGCTGTGAATTTGAAGGAGGGGAAGAGTAATTAGCTCTGGTTGTACAAATTGTGAGTTTGATATGCCTTTGGGGAATTTTTGCAGAAATATAATAGACAACTGGATGTTGCCAATTGGAATTCAGAAGAGAAACTAAGGTTACATGGATATAAATGAAAACCATCTATATGGAATTCAAAATTGAGCCTTTGACTACAACTATCTTTTAAGATAAGAAAATTCCTTATAAATCAGTTTTATCCCCCTTCTTGTAAGCTTTTGACCCCCAAACTCTGTTTTACAACCTCTTCTTTTAAAACCCAAAGCAATGATGCAGAAGCTACATCACTTAAAAGGTGAAAAAATTTCACTAAGTGAAATAAGCATTCTTGTCTTAATTAGCTTTATCTACTTACTACATTCCATCTATACCTATTGCTCTTTTTATAATAAAAATTGTTAATTTTATTTCAAGTTTATCTCCTCTAAAGTCTTCTAATACCTCATCTAATTATAGAGGCTACCTCAGATTTCCTTTCTTTCTTCTTTTTTTTGGTAAGGCAATGGGATTAAGTGACTTGCTGAAGGTCATGTAGCTAGGTAAATATTAAGTATCTGAGTCCAGATTTGAACTCAGGGCCTGCTGACTCCATGGCCTATGCTCTATACACTGTGCCACTGAGCTATCCACCTATCTCAGATTTCCAAAGAGTGTATCAATAGAGATCAAACTCTATTAGGTTCCATTAATCTGGGAAGGGTTAAGGGTAAGGGTGGGAATAATAATCAGAAGTTTTGAGTCAATGGTAAAATAAATATACATTCATGGAGTTACATAGATTGTATTTTAATGTAGTTTTTTCTATGTATTCCATGGTGACCACTCACCTTTTAAGTAGATTAATAAAACATTGTTCTGAATAGAATTAAAGAAAAATAAAAGAAGGTACATCTACAACTATGGGTAATTAACAAAATGATAAAGGTTATTCTAAAATAAACAAAAATAATTTTCAGCAATGTGAAATTTTAAAGACCTTCATAATAAAATAAATTTAGTTAGAATAAAAAGGAAAGTTATTAATTGTATAAAAATATTCACATTAAATATATTTGATATTGCTCTGATATCCAAGATATGTGAATGTATGAACAGGGTCCATTCTTAGTAAATAAATTGGTCAAATGTTATGAACAGGCAATTTACAAAAAAAATACAAACCATAAATATTTATATCAAAGGCACTAATAATCACTAAATGCATTCATTAACCAAATCACTAATAAGAGAAAGAAATATTAAAGTTACTCTGCGGTTTCTTCTTATGACCATTAGGTTATCAAAAAAGACAGAAGACAAAAATGTCACATGTTGGTTGTTCTGAAGGGAAGCAAGATTGTGATTTGCACTAGTTGAATAGAAAATGTCTTTGGATCTATTTTAACAAATTACCATTTTCTTTGCCTCCATAATAATTTTAAAGGACAAAGAACTAAAAGGCAAAGGGAAAAGTTTCATCTATCACAGTATTTTTTTGTGTTAGCAAAAGTACAAAACAAAGTCGGCATTAGCAATTAAAAATGACTAAATAAATTTCAATATGTGAAAATAATACTAGTCATTATGGAAACAATTTGGAACAATACCCAAGTAATTATAAAACTATGCAAGGCAATTGACCCATCAACACAGTTATGAAACCAAAAACTTGAAAAAATAATGAAAAGAGAAAAAGTGTTGGTATGTACAGAATTTATAGCAAATCTTTCCATGGTAGTCTAAATTAGAAATGGGATTCCCTTCTTTTATTGATAAATGACTAAGCACATTGTGGGATTTAAATATAAATGGAAAAAATATGCCATTAGAAATGATGAAATCAACAATTTTAGAGGAAACTAGATGAACTTTTATGACTCAAAACAGAGTAAATTGAGTAGAACTAGGAGTACTTACCATAATTGGAGAATTATAGGAAAAAAATCCAACTTTGAAAGAATTCAAAATTCTGATCTATGTAATGATAAATCACCAGTTTAAAAGAGAGAACAGGCCACTCACTTTTGTCATAGAGATAATTAACTTAAAATTAAGAAAACAACACACATTTTTGGATATGACTAAAATGAGATTTTTTGGTCAAAATATATAAATATGATAGGGGGATTCATATTATGGGTTTGTTCTTTAATAATAATTGTTTAATGGAAAGAAGAAGTTGTAGAGAAACAGACTAATTTAAGAAACTTATTACTTGAAAAATAAAAATTTTAAATAAAGTAGTATGATATTGTTGCACCATAAAAACAATGAATAAAAACAATTAAAAGTAGAAATACTTGCATAAAATGATGCCTAAAACATAGTACCTAGAAAATAACTTGTGCAGTGACCAAAATAATGTATTGTAGAGCATCAATTAAAAATGTTAAAACACTGTTAAATACTAATGGCAAAGCTTGCCTTTGACTTTGGCATTGAAACAAACATAACTCCCTTATCTTGCCAAAGAGATGTCTGGCTATAGGTCCAGGTTGTCACATCTGACCAATGTGTTGGATTTTGTAGAGTAACTATATTTTGGGGGGCAAGGGAAGTTTCCATTTGTATATTGGAGGGAAAGTCATTAGAGAATTTTATTTTTTTAAAAAAGCTACAATTTTTCTTCAAAAATAAAATAATAAAATGTGGAATAATTGGGGCATTGATTCATTGTTGGTGGGCACCATGAACTGATACAATCATTTTGTAAAGCAATCTAGAATTATGCCCAAAGAGTAATTAAACTACCTATACCTTTTGATCCAGCAATACCATTATGATGTCTATTTACAAAGATTATTAGGGAAAAAGTAAAAGATCCTATAGCAGCTCTTTTGGTAGTGGAAAATAATTGGAAGTCATAGGAATGCCCACAATGGCTGAGCAAATTCTAGTATATGATTGTGATGGAATACTACCATGCTATAAGAAATGATGAGCTCAATGAATTTAGAAAAAACATCAAAACACTTGCATGAAATAATGGAGAGTAAAATTAGCAGAACCAAGAGAATATTTTATCCAGTAACAACAATATTGTTTTAAGAATGATTTTGAGCAAATAAGTTATTTTGACTATTGTAAATACTCCAATTAATTGAAAAGAATATATAAAAAAGTTATCTTCATTCAGAGAAAGAACTGATAAATAGAATTATGTATAGAAAAAATTTACATGCACACACATATACCTATTTGTCTAATGATAACTGACTTTAGGGTGGGAGGAGGGAGGAGAGAAAGAAAAGAAAAAAATGATAATTTTGTTATATATTTGAAAAGAATAGCAAGTGGTGCTTAAGAATTGCAGTTTCATGTGCAATCATCTCTTTTATTGTACTATGCTTGCTTGTTTTATTCCATAAATTAATTTTTTTAAAAGATGAATAAATAAAAAATAAATAAAATGACTGTAAATCAGGCTACAAGTAAAATGATAAGTCAATGGATACAACTATACATTTGATGTCTGCTGTAGTAAATGAAGGAGAAATACTTATTAGGCAATGACTGAAGCAAATACTAGGAACAATATCTTTCACATAGGCTAACAAAAACACCTCTGTATTATTTGTGCTACTTTCTGAGATATTTCTTCTCATTCCTTTTCTCCTAGGCTTTCTTCTCTCTTTCTTATCTTCATCTTGACCCTTCTTTCCCCAACTATACCTTAAACCTGATGATAGCACCTAGTAGAACTTACAATTTTTACTTAACCCAAATTTTATCAATGGGACTTAAAATGTATCTGGTTCTTAACTAGATAATCCATGCTTAAATAACTAATGAGATGTGGCTAGGATATAAAAGAGTAAAAGCCAGGTCAGAGTCAGGAAAACCTAGTATAAATTCTAACTTTGATAATGATTAACTATGTGACCTTAGGCTTATAACAATTTCTCAGTAGCTTGAAAAAGTTTCTAAGACTCTAAATGGAGTGTCAATCTGTTTAGATAGAAGCACTGTCCTCATTGTGGTTTTACTATTCCAGTAGAATTAGAAAAGCAGTAAAAAAGAAATATAATTCTATTAAGTGATAATTTAATATCTGCATTTGTGCTGGTATTAAATATTTTAATGGGCATATTTTTCAGTGATCAAGTTTTACATGTTTCAATCTTAACATCAACTAATGCCAATTAAAACTTGTTATATTACCTTAGTAAGTTTTGCAAATTTTGCCCACTGACAAAGCTCACTAATTTTAGTAAAGCAGATATCTAAGTGTGCGAGCAGGCTTCATTTGTGCCAAGAAGGCATCATAAATTTGGCTAGAAATATTTATTCTGTTCAAGAAATATTTGACAGAAAAATACAAATTTCTGAAATAAAACATTAGTAGGATGAAGAACTGTCAAAAAAGAGACCCACTGGTGTGTTTTACAATTAAAGATCTAAAAGGGACTTCAAAGATATATACTCAAATTTCACAAATGAGGAAATCCAGGTCAGGGAAAATTTCACAATTCCACAAATTTGATGCTAACAAGCATCAAAGATAGGTTTTAAATTTTAAGTCTTCTGTGTTCAGAACAAGTAATTGTTTCATGACATTGAGTTTTCTCTTCACCCAATGTTATTCCATTTTGGCTCTTGAGAACATAAGGAAAGGGATAAATGCATCTATAAACTCAATCCTTTCTACCTGCTCGATTTTCCATTTATTCTCCTCTGTAGTGAGTGGTTTTTTTAATCCATTGCACAGGGGAGAAAACTGAAACTGAGTGTAGCCTTTCTCAAGACACATTGCAATTCTATAATGATGCCAGTAGACTAATGTTGAGTTTCTATTTGCTAGGTCAGCTCTCAGACAGTTATGAACAAAGCTTTTGGGGACCATTTTGGACAAGACCAACAGATGCTGGAAATGCTTCAGAAATGGATGTTCTCCATTTATTTCCAAACCATGGGTATGTTCTCATAAACAATTGGGAAAAAAAGAATAAGCTCTCCTAGAAATGTATCCAACACATAGGAAAGTTAGAAATTTCATGAAAATAAAATACTTTGTGTATGTTTGATTAAAGAATATTGATTTTCTTGCTTAAATACCAGAGGATTAATGCAGTACCTTTGCTAGATATCCTATTTCCCAAGAGGAAGTTTTCTTTTAAAATTCTCCAGGACTAAAAAAAATGTAGCCTGGAGCAACATCAGATTCCCAAATAGTTTCTAAAGATTCACAACATAGCCTAGGTCTGAAGTATTAAAATAAGTATTGTGAAAGACATTCCTCTGGCTCTGTACATATCCTGTTTTTAGCTGCCATTTGAAGAAGAGCTTGAAATATACCTGAAAATGACTTTTTCTTTTCAGAGATGTCAATTTAGTCTAAATGTAAATTGATGATAATGGGAAAAATATATTTAAATCAGTCATCAAAACTCAATTGAAGTCTTTTGCTATTCCTGGGTAAACATGGAATTCTCTTTTAGCAGACAATAGGAATTCCATTCAAAGTCACTTTTAGCTATACCATGAAGGAGGTAGTTAATTGTTTCTTGGATAGAATACTGGGCCTAGAGTCAATAAGACCTGAGTTCAAATCTGGCCTCAGAGACTTGCTAGCTATGGGCAAGTCATTTACTCTCTATTTGACTTAATCCATTGGAGATGAAAATGGCAAAACACGCTAGTATCTTTGCCAAGAAAACCCCATAAATAATATATAGTCCAAGGAGTCAGGGAGGCCTCAAACAAAACTGAATGACTGAACATCAACAAAAATGTGAATCATATCTGAATTTTATGCTACCAAGAATTTTGGTTGCTTTATAGTCCATCATCAAGACTTTCAGACATGTCTTGGGAGCACTAGTAAATTTCCAGGACACACAACGAGGATAGTAAAGATATTATAATTTTACCTTGAGTATTTAAACTATAAAAGATAAAAGTTATAATTCACAATTATATAATAATAACAATTAATAAAACCCTTGCATTCACAAGATTCTATATCTAGAAGGGACAACAGAGTCCATAAAGCCCATATCCTTCATTATATCAGTGCAGAAACTGAGGTCCAGGAAGGTTAAGTGATTTGTCAAATGCTACATAGGTAATAAATATCAGAAGTGGAATTAGAACTCATATTCTTTTACTCCACCATTAGTAATCTTTCCACTATACCCTACTGCCACTCATATATTATTTCATTTTTATTTTCACCTAAACCCTGAGAGTCAAATATTATACTTTCATTATTTTTGTTTTTGAAATGAGGAGACTGAAGCTTAGAAAGTTTAAGCGATTTGTTCAGTTTCACTCAGCAAGTAAATGAGAGGAATTCAAACCCAGGTCTTCCTTTAGACCCTAAGCTAACCCCTAAGCTATACTAATTCTTGGTTATTATAAAAATAATATGATCATTTATAATAGTGCTTTAATGCTTGCAACACTATATACATTATTTCATTTGATTCCTTAACAATTCTTGGAGGTAGATATTATTATTAAGCCCACTTTCTATATGGAAAAACTGAGACTGGAAAAGACCATAAAGGCAACCAATATCTGAGGGAGGATTTGCACTAGGATCTTCTTGTCTCCAAATCTTGTTATTTTACATATTGGTCCACTTAATTGCCTCAAAAGGGCCTGGAAGTAATAGATCTCAAACCACAAAGCTTAATTAACAAAATAATTTCAAACTGGATATATATAGAGAGATTGATCACTGGACACATTAGATAAACAATATACAGAAGTAAATTAAATAGGAAATAGAAAATCTGCCAGTCTACTTTACATTTTCATAAAACAACATCTCATACCATATACCAAAATAAGCTCAACATGGATACATGATTTAGACATAAAGAATATTATCATAAGTGAGTTAATGTAGCATAGAAGCAATTACCTGTTTGATCTATAGATAGGGAAAGTGCTCACGACCAAAGAAGAGAAAGAAAAGTTCAAGAGAGGTAAATGGATAATTTTGGTAACATGAGTTTAATTTTTTTTTCCACAAACAAAATAAATGCAGCTACAATTATTAGTCTAGCAAGAAACAGTGGAAAATATTTGCAGAAAATTTCTCTGATAAATGTCATATTTCTGTTTTATATGTATATGTGTGTCTATGTGTATATACATGTATTATGAACCAAGTCAAATTTACAAGAATAAGAGTTATTCCTCAATTAATAAATTGTTAAAGGATACAAACTTCAATTGTTCAGAAAAAAACAATCAAAGCTATCAATGATTATCTGCACAAAAAGCTCTAGATTCCTAAAAATTTGGAAAATGCAAATTGAAAAAACTCTGTGTTACCATTCTATTCATATCAGATTACTCAAGATGTCAGGAAAAAATGGTGAATAGGATTAAAAAAGCTAAGTATTCAAATATATTTCTGGTAGATCTATGAATCAATCCAACCATTCTGGAAAGCAATTTGAAATTATGACTATAAATCCATTAAACTAAACATACCCTTTGACACAGTTGATACTGCTACCAGGTGAATACCCCATCAGAAAACAATTGATATTTGTACTCACTCTAAGTCATCAAAACCTGAACAGTGAGAAAAGGCACAAAAAACTGAAGAAAATAATATTTTTTTTTTTGAGTTCTACTAAAGATTTTATTTGTTTTGAGTTTTACAATTTCCCTCCTAATCTTACTTCCCTCCACCCTACCCCCCCACAGAAGGTAATTTGTCAGTCTTTACATCATTTCCATGTTATACATTGATCTAAATTGAGTGTGATAAGATAGAAATCATATCATTAAGGAATAAACAAAAAGTATAAGAGATAACAAGATCAAACAATAAGACATCAGGTTTTTTTTCCCTAAATTAAAGGAGATAGTCCTTGGACTTTGTTCAAAATCTGTGGTTCTTTACCTGGATACAGATGGTATCCTCCATTGCAGACAGCCCAAAATTGTCCCTGGTTGTTGCACTGATGGAACGAGCATGCCCATCAAGGTTGAACATCACCCTCATGTTGCTGTTAGGGTGTACAGTGTTTTTCTGGTTCTGCTCATCTCACTCAGCATCAGTTCATGCAAATAATTCCCTCTAGGCTTCCCTGAATTCCCATCCCTCCTGGTTTCTAATAGAACAATAGTGTTCAATGACATAGATATACCACAGTTTGCTAAGCCATTCCCCAATTGTAGGGTATTTACTTGATTTCCAATTCTTTGCCACCACAAACAGGGCTGCTATGAATATAGAAAATAAAATCTTTAAAAAACATTATTTCAGAGTCTTCTGAATTTGTGTTTTGATCTTCCCTGTAACTATAGAAACATTTTATGGTCAGGTTCTTTTTTGTTTGTTGCTCAATTTTCACACAATTTCTTGATTTTTAGTTTTCAGTTAAAGTTGGGTTCTGTTTTGCAGAGATGGAATGGAGTGAGATTGGGATGGGGAGACTATTCCAAACATCATGTTTTTATGCTACTCTTTTAGAAATAGCTCTAGGGTTCTGTATTATTTCCATTCTTCTAGAGGGGTATGATTTTTTAATTGGTATTTCATTCTATTTTCCAAATTACATGTTATGGAAGTTTTTCAACATTCATCCACCTGCATATTTATGTTACACATTTTTCTACCACCCTTTTTTCTCAACACTTCTCCTTCACAAACAGTCTGATAAAAGTTGTGCATGGGCTTTTGTGCTTAACAAATTTAAATAGAAGTCATTTTTAATGAGGAATCAGAACTAAGGGGGAAAGAAAGAAAATCATGGGATAGGAAGGAAAATCATAAGAGAAATTTCAAAAAAGTAAACATGTTAGTAATCATAACTTTGAATGTGAATGGTTTGAACTCTCCCTTAAAAGGTAAGCGAATAGCAGAGTGGATAAAAACCAGAATTCTACAATATGTTGCTTACAAGAAACTCATTTGAAACAGAAAGATACATATAGAGTAAAGGTAAAAGGTTGGAGCAAAATATATTTTGCTTCAGCTGAAGTAAAAAAAAGCAGGGGTAGCAATCCTCATCTCAGACAAAGCAGCTACAAAAATGGATAGCATTAAAAGAGATAAGGAAGGAAACTATATCCTCCTAGAAGGTACCATAGACAATAAAGCAATTTCAATACTGAATATATATGCACCCAATGGGACAGCATCCAAATTCTTAGAGGAGAAGATTAAAGAACTACAGGAAGACATAGAGAGCAAAACTGTACTAGTGGGAGACCTCAACCTTCTGCTCTCAGATCGAGATAAATTGAATCATAAAATAAACAAGAAAGAAGTTAAGGAGGTAAATAGATTGTTAGAAAAACTAGATATGGTAGACATATGGAGGAAATTGAATGGGGATAGAAAGGAATATACCTTTTTCTCTGCAGTACATGGAACTTATACAAAAATTGATCATGTACTAGGACATAAAAACCTAATGATCAACTACAGAAAGGCAGAAATAGTGAATGCATCTTTCTCAGATCACAATGCAATAAAAGTCATATGCAATATTGGGTCAAGAAAATATAGACCCAGAACCAATTGGAAACTAAATAACCTCATTTTAAGGAATGAGAGGACGAAAAAACAAATTAACGCAAGAATTAATCATTTTATCCTAGGTAATGACAATAATGAAACAACATACCAAAACCTATGGAATTCACTCAAAGCGGCTCTCAGGGAATATATTATATCTTTAAATGCTTACATGAATAAATTGTAGAAAGAGGAAATCACTGAACTAAACATGGAACTAAAAAACTTAATGAAAGGATAAATTAAAAATCCCCAGTTAAATACCTAATTAGAAATTCTAAAAATTAAAGGAGAAATTAATAAAATAGAAATCAAAACAACAATTGAATTAATAAATAAAACCAAAAGTTGGTTTTATGAAAAAAATCATTAAAATTGATAAACATGTAGTCAATTTGTTTAAAAAAAAGAAAGAAGAAAACCCTATTGCTAGTATCATAAATGAAAAAGGTGAACTCACCACCAATGAGGAGGAAATTAAAGTAATAATTCAAAATTATTTTGCTCAACTCTATGCCAAAAAATTTGATAATCTAAGTGAAATGCATGAATATTTACAAAAATATAAGTTGCCCAGGTTAAATGAAGAGGAAATTAAATACCTAAACAACCCTATCTCAGAAAGAAATTCAACAATCATTGAACTCCCTAAGAAAAAATCTCCAGGGTCTGATGGATTCACAAGTAAATTCTACCAAACTTTTAAGGAACAATTGCTTCCAATTCTATATAAACTCTTAAGAAAAATAGGGAAAGATGGAACTCTACCTAACTCTTTCAATGAAACTAATATGGTGCTGATAACTAAACCAGGAAGAGTTAAATCAGAGACAGAAAATTATAGACCTATCTCCCTAATGAATATAGATGCAAATATCCTAAATAAAATCTTAGCAATATGATTACAACAAGTTATCACTGGGATAATATATTATGATCAAGTAGGATTTATCCCAGGAATGCAGTGTTTGTTCAATATTAGGAAAATTTATTATTACTCAATTATATCAACAACAAACCTATCAGAAATTATATGATCATATCAATAGATGCTAAAAAAGCTTTTGACAAAATACAACACCCATTTCTACAAAAAATACTAGAGAGTATAGGAATAAATAGACTATTCCTTAGAATAATTGGCAGTATCTATCTGAAACCATCAACAAGCATTATATTCAATGAGGAGAGGCTAGAAGCATTCCCAATAAGATCAGGGGGGAAACAAGTGTGCCCATCATCACCACTACTATTCAATATTGTATTGGAAATGTTAGCATCAGCAGCAATTAGAGAAGAAAAAGAAATTGAAGGAAATAGAATTGGGAAGGAAAAGAGAAAACTCTCATTCTTTGCAGATGACATGATGGTCTACCTAGAGAATCCCAAGAAATCATCCAAAAAACAACTAGAAACAATTAGCAATTTTAGCAAAGTTGCAGGTTATAAAATAAACCCTCATAAGTCCTCAACTTTAATACATACATATATATATATATATATATATATATATATATATATATATATATATATATATATATATATCTAGCAAGATACAGCAGGAAGAGCTTGAAAGAGAAATCCCATTCAAAGTAACCTTAGACAATATAAAATACATGGGAATCTATTTGCAAAGACAGATTGAGAAACTTTTTCAAAACAATTATAAAATACTTCTCATACAAATTCAATAAGATTTAAATAACAGGGCAAATATCAACTGCTCATGGATATGTTGAGCTAATATAATAAAAATGACAATTCTACCAAAACTAAACTACCTGTTTAGTGCCCTATCAATCAGAGTTCCAAAAAGTTACTTTGATGAGTTAGAAAAAGTTGTAAGCAAATTCATATGGAGAAATAAAAAGTCAAGAATTTCCAGGAATTTAATGAAAACAAGTATAAAACAAGGGGGCTTAGCCCTACCTGATCTAAAATTATATTATAAAGCATCAGTCATTAAAACTGTTTGATATTGGATAAGAAATAGAGTGGTAGACCAGTGGAATAGACTAAAGCCACAGCAGGAAATGATTCTAGTAATCTGCTTTCGATAAACCCAAAGAGTACAGCTATTGGGATAAAAACTCTCTCTTTGATAAAACATGCTGGGAAAATTGGAAGTTAATATGGAAGAAGCTTAGATTAGACCAACACCTCACACCCTTTACCAAGTTGAGATCCAAATGGTTACAGGATTTAGACATAAAAAACAATACTATAAGTAAATTAGATGGTCAAGGACTAGTTTACCTGTCAGATATATGGAAAGGGGACCAGTTTATGACTAAGGAAGAGTTGGAGAATATCACCAAAAACAAACTAGATGATTTTGATTATATTAAATTAAAAAGCTTTTGCACAGATAAAGCCACTGTAACCAAGATAAAAAAATGTAATAAATTGGGAAACAATCTTTACAATTAAGAATTCTGACAAAGGACTCATTTCTAAAATATACAGAGAACTGAGTCATATTTTTTTTAAAAAAAACTTTCTCCAATTGACAAATAGTCAAAGGATATGCAAAGGCAATTTACAGATCAGGAAATCAAAGCAATCCATAGCCATATGAAAAATTTCTCTAAATCACTAATTATAAGAGAAATGCAAATTAAAGCTTCTCTGAGGTAGCACCTCACACCTCTCAGACTGGCCAATATGACCAGAAAGTATAATGATCATTGTTGGAAGGGTTGTGGGAAATCTGCCACATTATTACACAGTTGGTGGAGCTGTGAACTCATGCAGTCTTTCTGGAGATAAATTTGGAAATATGCATAAAGAGCAACAAAAATGATCATACCCTTTAATCCAGCAATATCACTACTGGGTCTCTACCCTGAAGAGATGATGAAAAAGGGCAAAAACATCACTTGCACAAAAAGTTTCATAGCAGCCCTGTTTGTGGTGGCAAAGAATTGGAAATCAAATAGATGTCCTTCAATTGGGGAATGGCTTAGCAAACTTTGGTATATGTATATCATGGAACACTATTGTTCTCTTAGAAACTAGAAGGGAATGGAATTCAGGGAAGCCTGGAGGGATTTATTTGCATGAACTGATGCTGAGTGAGATGAGCAGAACCAGAAAAACACTGTACACCCTAACAGCAACATGGGGGTGATGTTCAACCTTGATGGATATGCTCGTTCCATCAGTGCAACAACCAGGGACAATTTTGGGCTGTCTGCAATGGAGAATTCCATCTGTATCCAGATAAAGAGCCATGGAGTTTGAACAAAGTTCAAGGACTATTCCCTTTAATTTAGAAAAAAGCCAGATATCTTATTGTCTGATCTTTTATCTCTTATACTTTTTGTTTCTTCCTTAAGGATGTGATTTCTCTCTCATCACGATTAATTTGGACAAATGTACAACATGGAAACAAAATAACGACTGACAAATTTCTTTCTGTGGGGGTGGGGTGGGGGAGGAAAGTAAGAGTGGGAGAATAATTGTAAAACTCAAATAAAATCTTTAATAAAAAATAATTTTAAAAAGTAAGCATGGTGTTCCTTCAGATTCAGTAGTATTCCCTTCCCTCCCAGATGTTGATGGCATTGTCCAAAACAGGTCTTCAAGGGTTGTCCTAGATCTTTGAACTTCTGAGAGTAGCTGCAACTATTCATGTTGATCAATTCATAATGTTATTGATAATGTGCATAATGTTCTCTTCTTTTAGCTCCTTTTGCTCTATATCACTTCATGTAATTCCTTCCATGCTCCTTAAAATCTGATCTTTAATGGGTTCTTATAGAACAATAGAACTACATAACCTTCATTTACCATAATTTGTTCAGACATTCCCCAATTAATGGGCATCCCCTTAATTTCCAATTTTTTTTCCATTACTGAAAGAAGTGCTATAAATACTTTCAAACACATGGGATTTTCTCTATTTTTATGATTTCTTTTGCATATAGGCCTGGTATTGGTATTGGTGGGTCAAATTCAGTTTTATTGCTTTTTGGACATAGTTCCAGATTGTTCTCCAGAGTGATTACATTATTTTGCAACTCTACCAACAGTGCATTAATGTCTCAGTCTTTCCACAGTCTTTCTAACATTGATCATTTTTTGGTCATCCTAGCCAATCTGATAGGTTGAGGTAACACTTCATAGTTGTTTTAATTTACTTTTATCTAATCAATAATGGTTTGGAGCATTGTTTAACATGACTATATATAAATATAAGCTTCGATTTCTTTAGTTGAAATTGCCTGTTCATATCCTTTGATCAATTGTCATTTGTAGAATGACTTGCAACTTTATAAATTTGATTCAATTCTTTATCTTTATCATAACCAGTAACTGGGAAAATTATTTCTCAGTTTTCTGTTTTCTTTCTAATCTTGGTGGCATTAGTTTTCTTAGGGCAAAAGCTTTTTAATTTAATGTAGTCAAAATTATCCATTTCATAATTTATTATTAATTTTAATTTTTGTTTGGTCATAAATTTCTTCCCTTCCCAACAGATCTGAAAAATACAATATTTCTTCTTCTCTTAATTGGTCTATGGTATCACAAGGTGGTATGAGGTTAAGGAAAGATGTGTTCTCTTCTCTTCTGGTCTGTATTCTGGTCTATGAGTGACCATAAGCACTCTTCTCCACCCTGGGAGCTGTGACAAGGTCACAAGACTTGCTACTATTACTCCTCCCCTAGGATTATGATCCAGAGTCACATCTAGGAAGTATAACAGAGTCCCTTTATAAGCAACAGATTCCATGTAATCTCTTTTTGACCAGTGGTCCAATCCCATATTATTTTGGGTTTATATTTCCAGAAAACACAACTGTGAAAAAATAATTCAACACAAAAGGTATGCTATTGTCTTATTAGTGTGTGGCCTGCTTTGCATGACCTGGGCTTCTCCTCTCTCACCCCAGAGTAACATCTGTATCCTTCTGACCTTCTAAATTCTCTTGGGCTGAAAAATTGTTTTTCTTTATTCCTTTTTGGTTCTGCCAATTAGAATTGATTTTTGATGTATTATAGTGTTTGGAGAAGAATTTGGAAGAGATTAGACAAGTCCTTTTTAAACCATCTTGACTCTACCCATCCCCTCTTCAGATGGTCCCAGAAATTTTGGTTATCCCCTCTCAGAGTGATACTTTTGTGGTGGGAAATTGTGTGATCTTTGGACTTGACTATTGCCTAGCTTTAAGTTATCGAACAGACATTGCCTCAGACAAAGTTAGATTTGGGAAATACTTTAATTAAAAAAACAAAACAACAAAGCTCTTATGGACAATGTTATCCCCATCCAAAGGAAGAAAAACAGAATAAAACAAAGCAAAAATGCTTTCAGAAACTGATGAGTACTTTATAAAAATTATCTCATATCTCTTTCCCTTAACCCTAATTTTTCATACTGAGAATGACTAATCTGTAAACATATTTATCAAAAATATGTACCTACAATGCTAACCTGACTGTTTGCCACTGAGGGGAGGGGGATGGGAATGGAGTGTGAAAGAAAATTTTGTAACTTAAATATATACATGTGCATATGGATAAAAAATAAGTATGCTACTCAAAAACAAAACAAAACAAAGCAAAACCAAGTTCAACTACTTCATTCATCCTTGATTCTTATCTTGCTATTGGACTCTGATTGGAAGATAGATCGAAGCTGATGACTGTGAAGCTTTGTCTCACTTAAATTCAAATCTCTTCCAAAATAAGACATCAAATTTGTGATGTCATCAATCCTCTTTGAGAATGAAGGACAAACAACAAGACCCCAGAGAGATCAAAGAAAGAGGAAAAGGACTGATTTGTATAAAAATATTTATAATTTTTGTGGCAAATAATTGGAAACTGAAAGTATGTCCATCAGTTGTGGAATGGATGATTATGGTACATGAATGAAATGTGCAATATGAAATAATAGAAATAGTTTAAAAAACTGGGAAGAGTTGACTGAATACTTGATAACTAACTAAATAAACAAATACGAAGTGAGCAGAATTGGAATAAATTAAACTGCAATAACAATATTGTAAAAATGATTAACTTTGAAAGACTTTATAAATAATCAAAGCAATTGTCAATCACAATTTCAAAGAACTCATGTTAAAACATCCACGCATGTTTTCCTCTCCTCCCCTCTCCTCTCCTTCCCTCTCCTCTCCTCCCCTCCTCTCCCCTCCCCTCCTCTCCTCTCTTTTCCTTTCCTTTATTCTTTCCTTTCCCTTTCCTTTCATTTTTCCCTTCCTCTCCTTTCTCCTTTCCTTTCTCCTTTCTCCTCTCCTCTCCCCTCCCCTCCCCTTCCATCCCCTCCTCTCCCCTTTTTTCTCCTCTCCTCTCCTCTCCTCTCCTCTCTTCTCCTCTCCTCTCCTCTCCTCTCCTCTCCTCTCCTCTCCTCTCCTCTCCTCTCCTCTCCTCTCCTCTCCTCTCCTCTCTCCTTTCCTTTCTCTTTTCCTTTCTCCTTTCCTTTCTCCTCTTCTCTCCTTGCCTTTCCTTTTCCCCTCGTCTTTCCTTTTTCCCCTTGCCTTTCCTTTTCCACATTCTTTCTTTTCCCCTTGCCTTTCCTTTTTCCTTTTTCCTTTCCCCTTCCCCCTTCTCCCTTCCCCTTTCCCCCTTCCCCCTTCCCTTACAAATCCTGCAGTGTGGGAGAGATAAATATGCTTATCCAAACATAGTCATATCTGTTTATTCTAATCTAAAAGACACTCTTCTGCCAATTTTATGAGCAAAAGATAAACCAAACTATCTGAAATTTCTCTATAAGTGAAATTGCTACAATAAAATAAGTGAATCAAGTCAGTCTGGTATAATTCACTACCATCCTCTTGTTGTCAAGGCCTAGAATTATGAAATGTAAAGCCATGATATTTCCATTTTTGTTGCTTTTCCTTTTTTATTCTCTTCATAAAAGAATTCTAGGTTATACTTTTGCACTGCTGGCTTCTGCTTTTGGAAGCTCATGAAAAATGATCTGTAAGTGGTTAGTAGCCTTTGCCAAAATCAATATACTTTCTGTTCTGAAAACCTGAAGACTCAAAGAATTATTTTCCCCTCTCATAAAGATTTAGTCAAGGATTTATATATCCTGGAAATCTTGGCTCCAGTTATATTATTCTTCCATATTTTTGGAAATATGTGTTTAAAATAACATGCTGTGCTACCAAAAAAAAAAGCTATGTTGAAATAAATTCATGTAACTTTCTAAGCTACCTTTATCCTTGTAAAATTACATTGATGAGAGAGTGAATCTAGTTATATTCATCTGCTTGTAGCATTGCCCTGACTGGAAATCCTGAAGCTTCAGGAATATTGTTAAAACATGTTTAACGTTCACTATCCAAGTAGAACCCAACTTAAACAAATAATTTTTGCTTTGCTGTGATTATTGTTTTTCCACAACTTTTAATATGCTGCCCTTTAGGTATCAGAGGAATTTGGAATAAACATGTTTTGAAGAATACTAGCTATTGAAGCTTAAAAATGTTTTTTGATTTTTTTAAAGATAGAAAATAAAAATGCAGGTAGTACAGTAGACAGAAACAAGAAGATCTAAATATAGAGATATGAAGCACAGAGTCATAAAATTTTAGATAAAGAATCGGGTTGAAAGCATTAATTAAATACCAATAGTATACAAGAAACTGGTGTATATTATGAGGTAGTCCTTCATCTAAAAGAACTTAAATAGTACTAAGAAGGGGATTTACAATTTACTTGGTCCAGAATACCTTTGCCCAGAATACCAAAGATCCATTTTAAAGATAGGGAAGTTATAGTCTAGAAGAATTATGTAATCAATCAATAAATTAATTGACCAATAAACATTTTCTATGTACCAGACAATCTGCTAATTGCTGGATCCTCTGTAATTTGACTGTAACATTCTTCACATTTGTTATTTGGCATCTATTTCAGGAGGTGATTAATGGATTCTTTCAGTTTCTATTTTATCCTCTGTTTTAGGATTTCAGGGCAATTGTCCTGAATTATTTTTTTCCTTAGAAAAATTTTACTTATTTTGAGTTTTACAATTTTCCCCCTAATTTTGCTTTCCCTGCCCCCCACAGAAGACATTCTGCTAGTCCTTACATTGTTTCCATGGTATACATTGATCTAAGATGAATATGATGAGAGAGAAATCATATGCTTAAGGAAAAAAATAAAGTATAAAAGACAGCAAAGTTGCATAATAAGATACTGGATTTCTTTTAAAAAATTAAAGGTAAGTAGTTTTTGGTCTTTCTTCAAACTCCATAATTCTTTCTCTGGATGCAGATTGCATTCTCCATCACAGATTGCCCAAAATTGTCCCTGATTGTTGCACTGATGAAATGAGCAAGTCCATCAGGATTAATCATCACCCCCCCCCCCCCCATGGCTGTTAGAGTGTACAATGTTTGTCTGGTTCTACTCATCTCACTCAGCATCAGCTCATGCCAATCCCTCCAGGCTTCTCTGAATTCCCATCCTTACTGGTTTCTAATATAACAATAGTGTTCCATGACATAGATAGATAGATAGATAGATAGATAGATAGATAGATAGATAGTTTGTAAAGTCCTTCCCCTATTGAAGGACATTTGCTTAATTTCCAATTCTTTGCCATCACAAACAGGGCTACTATGTATATTTTTGTACAAGTGATGTTTTTACCCTTTTTCATAATCTCATCAGGGTACAGACCCAATAGTGGTATTGCTGGATCAAAGGGTATGCACATCTTTGTTGCCCTCTGGACATAGTTCCAAATAAGTCTCCTGAAAGATTGAATGAGTTCACAGCTCCACCAACAATGCATTAGCTTTCCCACATCCCTTCCAACATTGATCATTGTCCTTTCTGGTCATCTTGACCAGTGTGAGAGGTGTGAGGTATTACCTCAGAGATGCTTTAATTTGCATTTCTCTAATAAGTAATGATTTAGAGCAGTTTTTCATATGACTATGGATCACTTTCATGTCCTCATCTGTATATAGCCTTTGCATATCCTTTGACCATTTGTCAATTGGGGAATGTTTTTGTTATTGTTGAAAATTTGACTGAGTTCTCTGTATATTTTAGAAATGAGTGCTTTGTCAGAAATACTAGTTGGAAAAATTGTTCCCCAATCTATTACATTTCATTGGATCTTGGTTACAGTGGTTTTGTCTGTGCAAAAGCTTTTTAAATTAATGTAATCAAAATTATCTAGTTTTTTTTAATGATGTTTTTCATCTCTTCCTTGGTCATAAACTGCTTCCCTTTCCATATATCTGACAGGTAAACTACTCCTTGATCTTCTAGTTTGCTTATAGTATAGCTTTTTGTGTCTAAATCCTGTATCCATTTTGAACTTATCTTGGTATAGGATGTGAGGTGTTGGTCTATGCTAAGTTTCTTCCATAAGAACTTTCAATTTTCCCAACAGTTTTTATTGAAGAGAGTTTTTATCCCAATAGCTGAACTTTTTAGGTTTATGAAAGAGCAGATTACTATAATCATTTCCTGCTATTGTATCTAGTCTATTCCACTGATCCACCACTCTATTTCTTAGCCAATACCAGACAGTTTTGATGACTAAAGTGTTGAGTCCAGAGGAGGGAACTCAGTGCGGACATCAATATGATGCATAAGCTGGTTCCTTTATTGATTACAGGATACATACTTTTATACTCTACATTTACATAACCAATTACATAAGCATTTTAGCAAGCATTTTTTTCACATGCATACCTTGTGTATGTCTTAGGTGATTGTTTTGAGAACCAAACAGAGTTTTGATAAACAGAGTGAAGATTGTTTTGAGAACCAAACAGTGATTTGATAAACAAAGTGCAGAAGGTAATTATCTCAGAATACGCTATCTATCTGATCCTGGGAATATACCTTGTTAGCTCAGACATGCAGCTACTCCCTTATCTAAGCTCTAAAGTACATCTTGCTGGTTAAAGCACATAACTATTTCTGTGTTAACCCTTCATAGCTCTTAGCCTGGAATACATATGAAACAACACTAAAGCTTTATAATATAATTTTAGATCCGGTAGGGCTAACCCACCTTCTTTTGCACTGTTTTTCTTTGAATCCATGGAAATTCTTGATTTTTTTATTTGTCCATATGAATTTACTTACAACTTTTTCTAACTCATTAAAATAATTTTTTGGAATTTTCACTGGTAGGGTACTAAACAGGTAGATTATTTTTGGTAGAATTGTCATTTTATTATATTACTTCAACCTATCCATGAGCAGTTGATGTTTCCTAAGTTATTTAAATCTGATTTTATTGTGTGAGAAGAATTTTGTAATTGTTTTCAAAAAGTTTTGAATCTTTCTTGGCAGATAGACTCCCAGGTATTTTATATTATCTGAGGCTACTTTGAATGGGATTTCTCTTTCTAGGTATTTCTTCTGCATCTTGCTAGTCATATATAGAAATGTTGAGGATTTATGAGGGTTTACTTTATATGCTGCAACTTTGCTAAAGTTGCTGGGGGGCAGAGCCCGGATGGAGAAAGGAGATAAACCTCTCTTGGATGATCTTTCTCTTTATAATATTTCAACTCATAAAATAATGACTCTAACTAAATTTTTGAGAAACAGAACCCACAGAAAGATCCAGTCAGGAAATTCTTCAGCCCAAGGTAACCTGGAAAATAGTGTAAATGCTCTTTTCCATGGGGTTAGGAGGGGCATCCCACCAGAGTGAATGACCTTCAGCATCCTGGAGGCAGCCCCAGGGCACCTGGCAACCACAGCTCATGGCAGCAGGGGCATTTTCCTGACCTACACCCCAGGGAGCACCAGGCACAACTTGGAAGATCAGTGGGGGGAAGCTCTTCTAGAGCAAGCATGAAGCCTAGCCCTGAGGGCACTCAGCAAGCAGCATGGCCTTGGCAGCCCAAATACAGGAAATAGAAGCAGGCTGAAACAGTAAGCAGGAGCCCCAGGCAACTGAGCCTTGAGTGCTCAGCCTAGCAGATAGGGGAGTGGAGAGAGACTTCTGAGATCTATCCTCTGTACCTGTAACAGGATTCCAGGCTCTGACCACATTCAGATCCTGATCACAGTCTAGGACCCCCATAGAACAGCAGAGCCCCCCACCTCAGCCCTGTGGCAGAGGGGTATACTTGTGGTCATTCACAGTCTAGGAGGGAAGACAGAGCCTCACACACTGACATCCTTGTGGAGGGTGTCCCAATAATACTCAAAAGTTAAGGAAGCACCCCAAAACCAGTCACAAGCTGTAGAAATAAGTAAACAGAGAAAAAATAGGACCACCGTTGAGAAATACATTGTCTATGATCCCAAGAAGAATCAAAATACTCAATCTGAATATGAGGAAGTACAAGCTCCTGCATCTAAAGATTGCAAGAAAAACAGAAATTGGGCTCAGGCTATGACAGAGCTAAACAAAGATTTTGAAAATCAAGTAATGGATGCCAAGATGGCAGAGAGAAGACAGACACTGTGATAGTGCTCTCTCTCTCCCCTCAGAAATAACATGAGAGAAACCTCTTAATAGAAATTCAATCAACAAAACCCAGAAAGAGAAGCTAGGAGAAGATAACCTGCCAAGAAGGTCTGTCTCAGGGGATGGTGGGTGAACTGGGAGAAGAGAACAGGGGAGAAGAGAACAGAGGATCAGCATTGGGTGAGGCCAGAGGGTCAGCCTCAGCCTGGAAAATTCAGTGAGTGGCAGGTGCGAGATCCAACTTCAGCTGCACAGTCTTTGGCCAGGCAGAGAAGAGCTATAGGAAGGTGAGTTCTAGCACAGAGTCTCAGAGCATGCCTGGAGAACAACCAGCTGGGCCAGGGACCTGAGCTCCATACTTTCAGCTGAGCCCTTTGCCCAAAACAAACAATCAACAACCCTCCCACCCTTACCCACTCAGGGTAGCAGAGCACACTCAACAGAAAGAGATTACTCCCTCCCCCAGGGCCCAGTCCAGTTTTCAAGGACAACTCAAACCCTGCTGCTGAGGACCTCATGCCAGAGAAAGCAACTACTGGCTGGCCCTTGGAATTACTAAGTCAAGTGAACAAAGGCTCTAAGGATCCTCAAAAGAAAACCTCTGAGAACCAGCTCTCCACCCCTCAACATAAGATGAATAAAGGCCAGGAAAAAGGGGGCCCTTGGAGAAATACTTAGAAGTGACACATCCTAATGCAGAGAGGTCTGGCACTGCTGAGGAGAATATGAATTTCCCAGAAAGACTTCCTTGAAGAAAACAGGAAGGAGTTTAAAAATCAATAGGAAAAATTGGGAAAAGAAACTCAAGAGAAAATTAACACGTTGCAAGAGAAAAATTAACATCCCTTAACAAGAAAACAAATCCTTGGAAAAAACAACTGGACAAATGCAAAATGAGAATAACTTTCACAGATCTTCAATTGGGCAAATCCAAAAAGAAAATGATTCTTTCAAATTCTCAACTGGGCAAATGCAAAAAGAAAATGACTCTCTCAAATACTCAATTGGGCAAATGCAAAAGGAAATAATTTTCTCAAAACTGCATTTGGGCAAATAAAAAAGTCCTTCAAAAATAGAATGGAACAACTGGAAAAGGAGGTGCAAAAAATAAAGGAAGAAAAATCTCCTCTAAGAAAAGGAATGGAATTGTCTGAAGCTAATGACTTCATGAGACAACAAGATTGTGTTAAACAAAACCAAAAGATAAAAAACTTGAAAAAAATGCCAAATACCTCATCAGCAAAACTATTGACCTCAAGAATTGATTGAAGAGGGAGAATCTGAGAATTATTGGCCTTCCTGAGAACATTGAAGAGAAAAAAAGGCTGGACTTAATATTACAGTGTGATGGAAAATTGCCCTGATATCATAGAACCAGAGGGCAAAAAAGTTATTGAAAGAATACATTGATCCCATCCAGAAAGAGATCCTAAAATGAAAACACCAAGGAATGTTTTGGCCAAATTCCAGGACTATCAGATAAAAGAAAAAATCCTACAAGCATCCAGAAAGAAAAAATTTAAATACCGAGGAGCTACAGTAAGGATTACTCAGGACCCAGCTGCAGCAACATAAAGGGATTGAAGGGCATGGAATGAGATATTCTGATAGAGCAAGGGAACTTGGAATGCAGCCAAGAATCCACTACCCAGCAAAGCTGAACCTTTTCTTCCAGGGAAAAAGATGGACATTTAATAAAATGATTTCATAATGAAAAGATCAGAGATAAATAAAAAATTTGGACATCCATCATGAGGTTCAAGAGATACATGAAAAGGTAAAAAAAATACTGCCATACAATAAGATGAAATTGGCTATATACCTACTTGGGAGAAAGAGTCTCATGAATCTTGAGAATTGAACTCTATTAGAGAGAATGAACATACCCAGAAGTGATGGACATTCATGTCTTTTCTGTGACTCAGATAAAATGATTTAAAAAGAATAACTCCTTAAAAAGGAGGGGGGAGTAAAGAAAAGGGAGGTTGGAGGGAGATTGAATTGGGTAAATCTCATTACATCAAGAGGTACAAAAGACTCATTGTAATCAAGGGGAGGAAGGGAGGAGGTGAGAACTACCTGAATCTTTATCTCATCAGACTTGGTTTAAAGTTAACTTAGATAGGCTTAATCAAGTTAAGAAACTTATCTTACCTTTCAAGCATTAAAAGGGGAAAATGGGAGGAGGGACAGGGAAGGGGAGAAAAAGGGGAACTAACAGATGGAGGGGAAGAAGGGCAAAAGGGAAAGGGGTAAAAAAAGAGAGGGGAGTCACTTTAAGAGGGCAAACACATTGAAGGTGGCAGTATTCAGAAACAGAATACTAGGGAATATGGATAAAGGAGAAAACGGGAAAATACAAATCTAAGGAAGATAGCATGGAGGGCAAAAAAGAGTTAGTAATTTTAACTTTGTGAATGGGATGAACTCTCCCTGAAAACTTAGGCAGATAGCAAAGTGGATTAAAAGCCAGAATCTTACAATATGCTAATTACAAGAAACTCAATTGAAGCAGAGAGATACATAGAGTGTAATGGTAAAAGGTTGGAGCAAAATATATTTTGCTTCAGCTGAAATGAAAAAAGCAGGGGTAGCAATCCTTATCTCAGACAAAGCAGCTACAAAAAATAGATAGCATTAAAAGAGATAAGGAAGGAAACTATATCCTCCTAGAAGGTACCATAGACAAAAAAGTAATTTCAATACTAAATATGTATGCACCTGATGGGACAGCATCTAAATTCTTAGAGGAGAAGTTGAAAGAACTACAGAAAGACATAGAAAGCAAAACTATACTAGTGGGAGACCTCAACCTCCTGCTCTCAGATTTAGATAAATTGAATCACAAAATAAACAAGAAAGAAGTTAAGGAGGCAAGTAGATTGTTAGAAAACCTAGATATGATAGACTTAAGGAGGAAAATGAATGGGGATAGAAAGGAATATACTTTTTATCCTGCAGTACATGGCACTTATACAATAATTGACCATGTAATAAGGCATAAAACTTAATGATCAATTGCAGAAAGGCAGAAATAATGAATACCTCTTTCTCAGATCATAATACAATAAAAACCATATGCAATACTGGGTCATGGAGATATAGACTCAGAACTAACTGGAAACTAAATAACCTCATTTTAAAGAATGAGTGGATCAAAAAACAAATTAAAGAAAGAATTAATTATTTCATCCTAGATACTGACAACAATAATGCAACATACCAAAACCTATGGGATACACTCAAGGTGGCTGTCAGGGGATATATTATATCTTTAAATGCTTACATTAATAAAATAGAGAAAGAAGAAATCAATGAACTTAATATGCAACTAAAAAAATTAGAGAAAGAACAAATTCAAATTCAAAATCCCCAATTAAATACCAAATTAGAAATTCTAATATTTAAAGGAGATATTAATAAAATAGAAAGCAAGAAAACTATTGAGTTAATAAATAAATCCAAGAGCTGGTTTTATGAAAAAAATAATAAAATTGATAGACCTCTGGTCAATCTGATTTAAAAAAAGAAAGAAGAAAACCCAATTGCTAGTTTCATAAATGAAAAAGGTGAACTCAGGGAGGCTAGGTGGTGTAGTGGTATAGAGCACAGGCCCAGGAGTCAGGAGTACCTGAGTTCAAAGCTGGCCTCAGACACTTAATAAATTACCTAGCTGTGTGGCTTTGGGCAAGCCACTTAACCCCATTTGCTTCACAAAAAAACCCTAAAAAAAGGAAAAAAGGCAAACTCACAACCAATGAAGAAGAAATTAAAGTAATAATTTGGAAGTATTTTGCCCAACTATATGCCAAAATAATTGACATTCTAAGTGAAATGGATGAATGTTTACAAAAAATAAATTGCTCAGATTAAATGAAGAGGAAATTAAAAACTTAAATAATCCTATCTCAGAAAAAAAATTCAACAAGCCATTATGTGAACTCACTAAGAAAAAATCTCCAGGGCCAAATGGATTCACAAGTGAACTCTATCAAACATTAAAAGAACAATTGATTCCAATTCTACATAAACTATTTGGAAAAAATAGGATAAGATGGGCACTCTAACTCTTTCTATGACACCAATATGGTGCTGATACCTAAACTAGGAAGAGTTAAAACAGAGAAAGAAAATTATAGGCATATCTCCCTGATGAATATAGATGTGAAAATCTTAAATAAAATCTTAGCAAAATGATTACAAAAAGTTATCACTAGGATAATACATTATGATTAAGTAGGATTTATCCCAGGAATGCAGGTATTGGGAAAACTGTCAGTATAATTAATTATATCAATAACATACCTATCAGAAATCATATGATCATATTAATAGATGTTGAAAAAGCTTTTGATGAAATACAGCACCCATTTCTAGTCAAAACACTAGAGAGTGTAGGAATAAATGGTTTGTTCCTTAGAAAAATCAGTATCTATATGAAACCATCAACAAGCATTATATGCAATGGAGATAGGCTAGAAGCATTCCCAATAAGATCAGGGGTGAAACAAGGATGCCCATTATCACCACCACTATTCATTAATGTATTAGAAATGTTAGCAACAGCAATAAGAGAAGGAAAATAAATAGAAGTAATTAGAATAGGGAAGGAGGAGACAAAACTCTCACTCTTTGCAGATTACATGATGGTCTACCTAGAGAATCCAAAAAATTCATCTAAAAAACTACTTGAAATAATTAGCAACTTTACCAAAGTAGCAGGATATAAAATAAACCCTCATAAATTCTCAACATTTCTATATATGACTAACAAGATACAGCAGAAAGTGAAGTTCCACTCAAAGTAACTTCAGACAATATAAAATACCTGGGCATCTATTTGACAAGGTAGACTCAGAAACTTTTTGAAAACAATTACAAAATTCTTCTCACACAAATAAAATCTGATTTAAATACCTGAGCAAATATCAACTGATCATGGAGCGGTTGAGCTAATATAATAAAAATGACAATTCTACCAAAACTAAACTACATTTTTACTGCCCTATCCATCAAAATTCCTAAAAATTACTTTAATGAGTTAGAAAAAATTGTAAGTAAATTCATAAGGACAAATAAAAAGTCAAGAATTTCCAGGGATTCTGTGAAAAAAAGGCAAAAGAAGTTGGCTTAGCCTTACCAGATCTAACATTATATTATAAAGTATCGGTCCTCAAAACTGTCTGGTATTGGCTAAGAAATAGAGTGATGGATCAGTGGAATAGACTAGGTGCAATAACTGGAAATTATTATAGTAATCTTATGTTTGATAAACCCAAAGAGTCCAACTATTGGGATAAAAACTCTCTCTTCGATAAAAACTGTTGGGAAAATTGGAAGTTAATATGGAAGAAACTTAGTTTACAACAACACCTCACACCCTATACCAAGATCAAAATGGACACAGGATTTAGACATGAAAAACAATATTAGAAGCAAACTAGAAGATCAAGGAGTAGTTAGTCTGTCAGATGTATAGAAAGGGAAACAATTTATGAGCAAGAAAGAGATGGAGAACATCATTCAAAACAAACTAGGTAGTTTTAACTACATTAAATTAAAAAAGCTTTTGTACATACAGAAACCACTGTAACCAAGATCAAAAGAAATGCAGTAAATTGGGAAATAAGTTTTACAGCTAGTATTTCTGACAAAGGACTCATTTCTAAAATATACAGAGAACTGTGTCAAATTTTCAAAAACACAAACCATTCCCCAATTGACAAATGGTCAAAGGATATGCAAAGGCAATTTACAGTTGAGGAAATCAAAGCAATCAAAGCAAAAAATTGCTCTAAATCATTACTTATTATAGAAATGCAAATACCTCTCACACTGGCCAATATGACCAGAAAGGATAGTGATCATTGTTGGAAGGGATGCAGGAAATCTGGGACACTAATACAATGTTGGTGGAGCTGTGAATTCATCCAACCTTTCTGGAGAGCAATTTGGCATTATGCCCAAAGGGCAACAAAAATGTGCATACCCTTTGACCCAGCAATACCACTACTGGGTCTATACCCTGATGAGATGGAAAAAAAGGGTAAAAATATCGCTGGTTCAAAAAGATTCATAGCAGCCCTGTTTGTGGTGGCAAAGAACTGGAAATCCAGTAAATGTCCTTCAATTGGGGAATGACTTAGCAAACTGTGGTATATGTATGTCATGGAACACTATTGTTCTATTAGAAAACAGGAGGGATGGGAATTCAGGGAAGCCTGGAAAGATTTGCATGAACTGATGCTGAGTGAGATGAGCAGAACCAGAAAAACATTATACACCCTAACAGCAACATGGCAGTGATGATCAACTCTGATCGACTTGCTCATCCCTTCAGTGCAACAACCAGGAATAGTTTTGAGCTATCTGCAATGGAGAATACCATCTGTATCCAGAGAAATAATTATGAGCTTTGAACAAAGACCAAAGACTATTACCGTCAAATGGGGGGGAAGAATTATATTATAATGTAATTTTACTAACTCATACTTTATATTTCTCCATTAAGGATATGATTTTTCTGTCATCACACATTCAACTGAGATCAGTGTATAACATGGAACTCATGTAAACACTAACAGTATGCCTTCTGTGGGGGATGGGGGGAGGCAAGCAAGAATGGGGGGAAATTTGTAAAACTCAAAATAAATAAAATCTTTCTTTAAAAAAAAATCTGCCATGCCAGTGTTGAGTACAGTGCTCAACACACTGCATACACTTTTGTAATGGGTGGTGGTGGTGGTGGTGGTGGTTTTTTGTCTTCTTTTTTACTACTACTACTACTACTACTACTACTACTACTACTACTGCTACTGCTACTGCTACTACTACTATTACCACCACCTACTAGTACTACTACTGCTGCTGCTGCTGCTGCTCCCACTACTATTACTACTACTACTACTACTACTACTACTACTACTACTACTACTACTACTACTATTGACCCTTCTCCCCCCTCCTCATATTCTTGAATGAATTAAAAATCATTTATTAAACACTTTGTGTAAAGTTTGTTCTTAATTCTGAAGATGCAAGTAGAAATATAAAACAATTCCTTATCTAACCTAAGCATTTAATGGGGGAGAAAGAAAATATAGTGGCTTCTATTTCAAGTCAGATGGAAAGACCCCAGTGTCTTTAGGGTGCAGTAACAAAATGTATGATGATACATCTTTAATGTCATGATCACTAAGAAAACCATATTGTTTTCTGAATTTGAATCATTTCACAGCATCAAGGACTTTGATAGCAGGTATTTTTTCCAGGACTTTGGTAACTGTGACTTCTGTAGGAAAATCGGTTGAAGCACCTGCAAAGCTCCTGCCATGCAACATACTAGGGAAAATTGATTATATAGTACTTTATATGGAATATGTATATATATATATATATATACATATTTAATATATATGTACTATATAAGCATATATATATATATACATTTATAGTACTTTAAGGCTTGCTTTACATATTATTTCATTTGAACCACAAGACAACTTTTTGAGTTATTTTTATTTTTGATTATTATTATAACTATTGTATAGATGAACAAATTTAGTATAAGAAAGGTTGAGTATTTTCCATATATTACAGCTGGTTTCTAATATAAAAAGTGAATTCTGATCTTCCTGTCTCCAAGTCTAACATTCTGATTCCTGTATCATCATATACATCTATTACATAACGACTGATTTTTTGAGCTGACTGCAAAATTCTCAAGGACAAAAACTGTTTCACTTTCCTCTTCATATTCCCATACTTAGTGCAATGCCTGGTATACAATAGGTAATTAATACTTATTGATTGATTGTAAATTTCTTGATTAATGTGATTGTGAGTCTTTCAAGAAGATGAAATGTTTTCAATTAGTAAAATATTGCATATGCTGCATTTATTCTGCTAGATGATTTTAAAAAAAATTTAAATATTGAAAACAGGTAGGGGCACCTAAATGTATGTTTGTGTGAAGCACTGTCTTATACCTGAGAAAACATAGATTAAAAATATTATAGCGTTAAACTTTAACGAATTGATAACCTAGTCAAACATAAATGTGTTGAGCATTTTGAAATCAGGAATAGGGACCTAGAATATATTCAAATCAAGAGCAATTGTCAATGACAGGAAAGCTCTATCATGGACAACCTTTGGCAAGAGATGTTTTCCTGTACTTTCTGGTTATCTTAATGATATGCTACACACAAAAAAAATGGTAATAGTTTTTATAATACCGTTCTTTGTCTTAATATAGTTCTGCTAAAAATCTACAGGGCTTACAACATTGTCCATATGTTTATAGAAGGGATAATTATTTCTGTGACCTGGTCTCAGTGCCACTGACTCTTCCATTCTGGTACAAATATTTGAACCCTATACAAGGAGATTTTTAATTTCTTTCTTAAGATAGGTTTTTGCTTCATACATTAAATATTTTCTTCTTTTAAGAAACAAAGCTTACATGACTCTTCCAGCTAGTGTTATGTAAGCATCATCTTGAAGTCAGACAAATGATTTTAGGAAACCTGTCAGAACTCTTCCAATGGGATTTATGTTGAACTACAAATGTCAACACATATAGTATGCACTTAAAGAAAGACGCTCAAAGTGCAACAGGGACACCAGAATCAAAACAGCTAACTGCCGGGACCTACAAGAAATCAAGGTTTTCTATCCCTGTCTCTATTAATGAAAAATGCATATTATCTTTGTGTGTGTGCGTAGCAGAGGTATAAATAATAAAATGACACTCCATTTTCAAGAATGACATAATTTTAGATTCAAGTCATGATTCAGCGTGGGAAAATTCCTTTTCTACTCTTCTCAGGAGCTTCATTTAGTACCATGTAAGCATCCTGTAGTGAGGAATCTACTCACATAAAATAAATAAATAAATAAAATTTCTTATGCTCAAACTTGATATCAACAAAAAAAAATCTTGCCTCAGGTTGCTAATAATGATCCAATGAATTAGCATATCTTTGTTAATAGCTTTATAGTTACAAGTCTACCATCCCCAATTTTTAATCTTTTCCCATCACTTCCTTCCAACTTCCTTTAAACAGACTCTAATCCTAAAAATAAAACATCCCTAAAAAATAAAACAAAAGAAGAATTTGCTAGATTCAGCTATGCCCACTGGCTTTTATCCTCTCCCAATCAACCTTCTTGAAAAAAAACAACTACATTCTGTGTACTGCACTATCTTTCCTCTTACTGTCCTCTAAATCCTCTATGGCATATAATCTCACTTAAATGAAACTGAAAAGTTGTAATAATTCTCTATCATCTTCTATTATTAATTTTCATTTACTCCATATATTCAATCAGTTCCCAAATCTTATCATTTCTAATTTTTGGCAAACCTATTCTTTTCCTTCCTATCACAACCTAGTTCTAGTCCGTATAATTTCTCTTCTGTATTATTACAATATCCTACAATATTACAATATCCTACAATTTGATCTCCTAGAATAAAACCTTTGCCAACTCCAATCTTGTTTATTATCAATAATCTCTTAATTGTAAAATCTAATGATCTTTTCTCAGTTCTCATCTTCCTCGACCTCTGTATAATATCTGATCAAGTAAAAAGCTATCTTTTCCTCCTGGAATTCTCTCTCTATTCTGGGATTTAGTGATATTGCTTTCTCTTTTCATTATTCCCATCTATTTCTCCTCCTACCTTCTCCCTGTCTGACAATTCTCAGTTTCCTTTGATGAATCATCATGTATGTCACATCAACTAAATGGTTGTATCCAAAGGCTTTATCCTGGGCCCTTTTCTTTTTTTACCTACATCGTCTCACTTATTGACATCACCAGAAATTAGAAGTTCAATAATCATCTCTTTAGATGATTTCCACATCAATATTTCCATTCACATTATCTCTTCTGAAATCCAGTCCTGAATCACAAACTGTCTATAAGACTTTTTGAACTCATGATCCATAAATATCTCAAACTCATCATATCTACTTCAAAAATCCACCCATCCACCAATGGAACCATGATTCTTTAATTGATTATTATTCACAAGCTCCATATAATTTTCTGCTCTTTATTCTTTTTTGCTGTCTGTTAGCTGTTGTTATATTTATTTTATTAAATATGCCCTATTATATTTTAAAATTTTTACCAATTATTTTTTAAAAATTTTGAGTTCCAAATTTGCTCTCTCCCTCATCTATCTCCCTTGAGAGGGCAAGAAATATAACAATTATACATGTAAAGTTATATAAAAATATATTTTGTATATTTGACATGTTGCAAAAAATAATACAGAAATACACAAAGAGAAAAAATAAAGTGAAAAAAGCATGCTTTAGTATGCATTTCATAGTTAATTAGTTCTATCTCTGGAAGTTCTATCTCTGGATGACATTTTTCATTATGGATCCTTTGGAATTGTCTTCAATCACTGTGTTGATAAGAGTAGCTAAATCTTTACAGGTGATCAATCCTACAATATTGCCATTGCTATTGGATCAATGGAATATATTGGAATTATTAGAAACAATGCACAGTAGTAAATGGCTCCTGGTTCTCCTCACTTTACTTTGCATCAATCCATGTAATACTTCTAGATTTTTCTGAAACCATCCTGCTCATCATTTCTTTTATTTAATTTTATTTATTTAAGGCAATGGAGTTAAGTAACTTGCCCAAGGTCACACAGCTAGGTAATTTGTAAGCATCTGAGGCTGAATTTGAACTCAGGTGCTCCCGAATCCAGAACTGGTGATCTATCCACTGCACCACCTAGCGATTCCCATCATCATTTCTTTTTATTAAGAAAAATATTATTTATTTTGAGTATTACAATTTTCCCCCATTCTTGCTTCCCTCCTTCTACCCCCCCCCCCACAGAAGGCATTCTTTTAGTGTTTATATTGGTTCCATGTTATACATTGATCTCAGTTGAATGTGATGACAGAGAAATCATATTCTTAAGGAAGAAAAATAAAATACCATCATCATTTCTTTTTTTATTTATTTTTATTTTTTAATAGGTTTTTGCAGGGCAAATGGGGTTAAGTGGCTTGCCCAAGGCCAAATAGTTAGGTAATTATTAAGTGTCTGAGAACGGATTTGAACCCAGGTACTCCTGACTCCAAGGATGGTGCTTTATCCACTAAACCACCTAGCTGTCCCCATCATCATTTCTTAAAGAACAACAATATTACATCACAATCCTATATCACAATTTGTTCAACCATTTCCCAATTGATTAAAATCTCAATTTCCAATCTTTTTGTAATCACAAATGGAGCTACTATAATTTTTTTTATTTAACATAAAGGTCCTTTTCCAATTTTTTAAAAATTGCTTTGGGATGTAGACAACTACTGCTATTGATGGGCAAGAGTGTATACAGTTTTATAGCTTGTCTGGAATAGTTCCCAATTGTTCTACAGATTGGTTGGATCTGTTCAAAACTTCATCAATAGTGCATTACTGTCTCAATTGTTACACATCTCCAATATTTTTATTTTCCTTTTCTGTCACATTAGCCAATCTAATAGGTGTGAGGTGCTATCTAATTTTCATTTCTCTAATCAATAGTGACTTGGCATACTTTTTTATGTGATTAATGATTACTTTGATTTCTTCTTTTAAAAAATTGCTATTCACAATCTTTGAACATTTACTAATTTAAGAATCTCATACTTTTATAAATTTGACTGTTTCCAATATATTTGAGAAATGAGACCTTTATCAGAGAAACTTACTCTAAATTTCAGTTTCTTGTTTTACTTTTAATTTTTTCTACATTCATTTTGTTTCTGCAAAAGCCTTTTCATTTCATGTAATAGATATTATCTATTTTACCTCCTATGATGCTCTCTATCTCTTGTTTGATTATAAATCCTTCTTTTATCCATTAATCTAAGTACATTTTTCCACACTCCAATTTATTTTTATTATATTACCTTTACAAACCCTTAGTATATGAAGTGAGACATTGAAATATCCCTACATTTTTGCCAATGTGCTTTTCAGTTTTACCAGCATTTTTTTTATCAGATGATGAATTCTTAGCCCAAAAGCTTGAATCTTTGAGTTTTTCAAATGCAAAATTAATTTAGTCATTTACTGCTGTGCATTGTTTCTAATAATTCTAATCTATTCCACTGATCCACCACTATGCTTCTTAGTCAAATTGATTCGATCATTTGTGTTTTGTGTTATGGTCTGAAATCTGGCACTGCTAGACAACTTTATTTAATTTTTTCCCCACTGATTCCCTTGAATTTTTTAGTCTTCCAGATAAATTTAACTTATTTTTCTAGCTCTATAAAATGTTTCTTTGATAATTTGACTGGCATGGCACTGAATAAGGAAATTAATTAGTACAAATTATTGTATTGACTGGGCCCACTCATGAATAATATTTCTCTAATTGTTTAGATCTGTCTTTATTTGTGTGAACAATTTTTTTATAATTGTATTCATATAAATCCATGGGGTTGTCTTAGCAGGTAGGCTCCCAAATATTTTATTTTTTCTGCAGCTATTTTTAAATTGAATTTCTCCTTTTATTTCTTCCTGGTAAATTTTGTTGGTAGTATGCAAAAATGCTGATGATTTATATGATTTCATTTTTACATCCTTCAGTTTCAGTAAAATTTTTCATTGTTTCAACTTGTTTATTACTTGACTCTCTAGAGCAGATGTGTCCAATATGAGGCCCATGGGTCACATGTGGCCCTCAAATTCCATTACTAGGGAATTATTATATTTTATTATTATACTCATTGGTGATATGAGTTACATTGAAGTCATAAATACATATTAAATTCTACATATGGTCCTTAACAAGATTTTGCTGGGTGATGCAGTCTAGAAGAGTTAAAATGTGGATACTCATTCTACTGAGTTTTCTTCTGCTCTTCATTCTTATTCATCCATATTTCCTATCAGTCTCCAAAACTTGTTATTTCTATCTTCACATATTTTTGACAGTCTTTTCTTTTCTCCCCTAACATATCCACTACCTTCACTTAGGCCCCTATCATTTCTCTTCTGTGCTATTGCAATAGTTTATTTTATCTTCTTGGCTTAAGACTCTGTCAACTTCCATCTATCCTATACACAGCTACCAAGGTGATTTTTCCTAAAGCATGTGTCAGATTATGTCACACCTTCCCCCACATTACTTATAAAATCTAATGTTTCCCTATTATGTGTACGATCAGATATAGATTGTCCTGAAAATCTTAGTGCAGTTTTAAAGCATGAAAGCTTATTGTTTAAAACTGTTCTGCCAGTTCTTTATATTTCTGATTCTAGTCTTACAACATATTACTTTCTTCCATACATTTTATAATTCATCTATACTGTCCTACTTAATAATCCTCATTAAAGTTTTCTATGTCCAGTCTCTTTACCTTTGCATAGGTTGTCTCAAACACAGGATTTCCATCTTGCATTGATTTCTGGAAATACTGGAGTCCTTCAAATGTCCACCCTATTAGACCAAATATGGACAATTCTATCCTCAGAGGAAGAAAAAGAAACAAAAGAAAACAAACAAAAAACCCCTTGGGAATCTGATGAACATTATTTTTAATTTCTAAAATGTTTTTAAACTTTTTTTTTAGGTTTTTGCAAGGCAAATGGGGTTAAGTGGCCGGCCCAAGGCCACACAGCTAGGTAATTATTAAGTGTCTGAGACTGGATTTGAACCCAGGTACTCCTGATTCCAGGGCTGGTGCTTTATCCACTATGCCACCTAGCTGCCCCATTTTTTTAAACTTTAAAAAAATACTTTTATGTATTTCTTTCCTATCCATTGGTTTTCTTTCTTTTCTCTTAATCCTAATTCCTCATACCAAAAATGACCAATTTGTAAACATGTTTTTTTTCTTTTATTGTTCATTTATTTAAAATTATTACAAAAATCTTGGTGTAAAAGTAAGCATAAACCCTCTCCCACCAAAGAAAGATGTAGAAAATCAAGAATAATGGGGGGGGAAGGGTACTCCAGTATGTATTCAGATTTCATTGGCTTTATCTCTGGAATGAGTTGCCTTCTTTATCATATGTCCACCAAAGAAGTTGCTTTGATATCTTTTCCCACAGTCACCATTACAGGCTGTATTTCCCTCTATTCTTTTCCTCTCCAATCTCATTTATTCTATTCTTTTTCTCCTTGCACCATGTCTCTGCTCAGAAGTGTATCTGATTACCCTCTCCCACAATATTCCCCTCTCTTCTACCACCCTCTCCCTCCTCCCCACCCCATCCCCCTAATCCCATCCCTTTCCTCTCATTTTTCTCTAGAGTAAGATAGATTTGTATACCTTATTAAGTATGTATATTATTTCCTCTTTGAGCCATTACTGTTGAGAATGAAGGCTCACTCATTTCCCCTCACCTTCCCCCATTGCACTCCATTGATAAAGCTTTTTCTTGACTCTAATGTGAAATATCTTAACCCCTTCTTCCTCTACTTTCCCTTCCTCCCAGTACTTTGCTGGGTAGGACTCCATCATTTTACTATATTACACCATTATATTCAACTCCTTCCTGTGCCTTGACTACATATGCTCCTTCTAACTGCTCATATAAATAAGAAGATTCATATGAGTTATCAGTATCTTCTTCCATGCTGGAATACAGGCAATTCAACATCAGTTTTGGTCATTTTGAACAAGAAAGTTTGAAAGTCCCCCTGTTTCATTGAATGTCCATCTTTTCCTCTGAAAGAGGATGTTCAGGTTGCTAAGTAGTCAATTCTGAGTTGTAAATCAAGGTCTTTTGCCTTCTGGAATATCATATTCCAAGTCCTATGAGGCCTTAATGTAGATGCTGCAAAATCCTGTGTAACCCTTACTATAGAGCCATGGTAATTGAGTTGTTTGTTTCTGGCAGCTTTTAGTATTTTCTCTTTGACTTGGGAGTTCAGGAATTTGGCTATAATATTCCTGGGAGTTTTTCTTTGGGGATTTCTTTCAGGAGGTGATTGGTGAATTCTCTCAATTTCTATTTTACCCTCTTCAGGGCACTTTTTCTGCATTATTTCTTGGAAAATGAAGTCTAGGCTCTTTTCCTGGTCATGACTTTCAGGAAGCCCAATTAGCTTTTAAATCATCTCTCCTGGATCTAGGTTTTCTAGGTCAATTGTTTTTCAAATGAGTTATTTCACATTTTCTTCTAATTTTTTGTTCTTTTGGTATCTTTTTATTGTTTCTTGATTTCTCATAGTCATCAGCTTCCTTTAGTTCCATTCTACATTTGAAGGAGTTTTCTTCAGAGAGCTTTTTTTTAATCTCCTTTTCCAGTTGGCTAGTTCTGCTTTTTAAGACATTCTTCTCCTCATTTGCCTTGTGGGTTATTTTTTCCATTTGGCCCAAACTGGTTTTTCACGTTGTTTTCTTCAGTATTTTTTGGTATTTCTTTCACCAAGCTGCTGACTTGGTTTTAATTATTTACCTGAATTGTTCTCATTTCTCTTCCCAATTTTTCCTTTACCTCACTCATTTTTCAAAGTCTTTTTTGAGTTCTTCTATTGCCTGAGCCCATCTTATATTTCTCTTGGAGGTTTGGGTACAGAAGGTTTGATTTTGTTAATCTTTTGAGTGTGTATTTTGATCCTCCATGGGACCAAAGTAATTTTCTATAGTCAGATACTTCTTTTTTTGTTTTTTTTTTTAGATTTTTGCAAGGCAAATGGGGTTAAGTGGCTTGCCCAAGGCCACACAGCTAGGTAATTATTAAATGTCTAAGACCAGATTTGAACCCAAGTCCTCCTGACTCCAAGGCTGGTGCTTTATCCAATATGCCACCTAGCTGGCCCCAGATACTGTTTTATCTGTTGTTTGCTCATTTCCTCAGCTTATGACTGATTTACTGTACTTCCAAGGTTTTTGGGGAGGCTGGTTTGGGATACCATACAGGGACCTTAATTCCTCCAAGGTCTCTGACTGCTTTGATATGGTGTTGTGGGGGCCCAAACTGTTGGATCCAAGTGTGAGCAAATAGCTGAGTCCTGGCCCAGGGAAAGCAGACAGACTTCTGCAGGCTACCTTGATCCCCTTACAGTCTCTGGGCTGTGAGCTCTGGAAGTGCTAGGTGGCTCCATTGTTTCCCACTGCAGGTTGTCACCACAAGGCTGCTCTGACGCCAGGCTCCACACTCATTCTGGTGCTGCAGAGTTCTCTCACCACCCCTTCAAGCTGTTCTCAGTTATCCCTGTGCCAGGAGGTCTGGAAACCACCCCCCTACCATGGACCCAGGTGTCTACAGGGACCCAGGTGCCCCACAAGCTTTTCCTGGAAGGTTGGAGCTGGTTTGCTCAGACCTGGCTCTACTGCTATGCTGCAACTACACTGCAGTTCTTTTCAACCCCCACTCCAGATGGAACAGACCTTTCCTGTGGATCTTCTAAATTATCTTGGAATGGGGAATTGTATCACTTAATCTTGCTAAGCCCCCCCCCCACTAAATTTTGGCCAGAATAATAATTTAATAACTTTTGGAATTTGGGGGGAAGGAGTTTCAGGGAATTCTTGCCCTCACACAGTCATCTTGACTCTACCCCTCTGTAAACATATTTAACAGAAATATGTGTGTATGATATTCACCTGATTGTTTGCCACTGAGGGGTGGTGGTGGGAAGGTAGGGTGGAAGGAAATTATGTCATTAAAAATATGCATATGCATTTCAATGACTATTGAAAAACTTTCATAATATGTATATGGGAAAAATAAAGTACCAAAAAGAAAAGAAAAAGAATAGCACATTCAGAGAAGCTGTGAATAGAAATTAAGCTAGCAGTGGTCAATAGTATGGACTGATGTGGGATAAAGTTATTACAGTAGTCAAGTGAGATAAAATGAAAGCATGAAATTAAATGAAAGGCATGTGAGTAGAAAACCTACAAGAAAGCAACAAATATTGCATAGTATCATGAGTAGACTTTGGTATTTAATACAATATTACAGACTAAAGGAGAAAACAGAATTAATGTTAAATCTAACCTTGGAGGACTGGGGGAGAATGATACTAGAATTAACAAAGTCATGATGTGATCTTGGTTTATTTTTACTAATTATTGATGATGCCATTATATCATTTTCCCTTATTATATTCAGTGGAATTCCAATAGAAATTGTCTTAAGTGTGAGTCTCATTACTATCATTAATCTTTCTGTAGTTAATATTTTGTGAACAATTTCACAGGCTGATAAAACAATTGTTATTTTGAAATTGAAAAAGACTGGGTTTTTGTCTGGTCCTAGTTTCATGATCCCAATTTTGTTTTCTTAGCAAAGATACTGGAGTGGTTGGCTGTTTCCTTTTCCAGCTCATTTTATACAGAAGAAAAATTGTACAAATCAAGTTAAGTCACTTGTCTATGAACACACAGTTAATGTCTGAGACCAGATTTGAACACAGGGAGAGGAGTCAGAAAGTCTTTCCACTGTACCACAAGCTTTCCCATATATCAAATTAAAAACTCATCTGCTATAGATCTAACAAAAGGATCTTTGGGAAACTTCAACAGTAGAGAGGATGGAAATTCTCTTACCGTATGCTACTGATTTATTTGACTAAGTTTCTAAACTGAATTCTTAATCTGCTATCCAATAAGTCAACAACTCTTAGTGATTCTAACTTCTCTATATCTTTTGAATGATTGCTTCTTACCATTCATATGGCCACCACAGAAATTCAAACCTTCAACACCTCTTACCTGAATGACTTCCATAGCTTGTACATTGACATGCTCTCCCTTCTCTTCTCTTTTTTTTCCTAGAAAGATTTTATTTATTTTGAATTTTACAATTTCCCCCCCAATCTTGCTTCCTTCCCCCCCAGCTCCCAAAGAGGGGAAGTCTGTTAGTCTACATTCTTTCCATGGTATGCATTGATTCAATTTGAATGTGATGAGAGAGAAAACATATCCTTAAGGAAAAAACATAATGTATGGGGATATAGTAAAATTACATAATAAGATAACATTTTTTTAAAAATTAAAGGTAATAAAACCTTGACTTAATATTACAATATATAGTGATGGAAAACTTCCCTGATATTATGGAACCAGAGGACAAAATTGTTATTGAAAGAATGCATCAATTCCCTCCATAAAGAGATCCTAAAATGAAAACACCAAGGAATGTCATGGCCAAATTCCAAAACTATCAGACAAAAGAGAAAATTCTGCAAGCAACAATTTAGATACTAAGGAGCCACAGGAAAGATTACACAGGACCTGGTGCAGCAATATTATGGAATCAAAGGGCCTGGAATGAGATATTTCAAAGAGCAAGGGAGCTTGGAATGCAGCCAACAATCCACTAGCCAGCAAAGCTGAGCCTTCTCTTCCAGGAGGAAAAGATGAATAAAATGAATGACTTACAATATTTCATGATGAAAAAAAAACAGAGCTTAATAGAAAATTTGGACAGCAAACAGGAGGATCAAGAGACACATGAAAAGAAAAAGAAAAAGAAAAAAAGCTGCTATCCAATAAGATGAAAATGACTATATCCCCTCCTGGGAGAAAGATTCTCATAACTTTTGATAATTGTTATTCTATTAGAGAGAATATACTTAACCAGAAGTGATGGACACTCTTGACTTTTCTGTGACTCACATAGAATGATTATAAACAATAGCTCCTTAAATGGGGGGGCAGTAAGGAAAAAGGGAGATGGAGGAGATTGAATGGAGAAAATCTCATTAAATTAAGAAGTACAAAAGACCTATTGTAATAGAGGAGAAGGGAAGAGCTGAGAATCACCTGAATCTTCCTCTCATTAGACTTGGCTTAGAGTTAATTTATACAAACACTCAGTTAAAAAAAAAAGCTTTTCTTACCTTTCAAGTGGAAAAGGGGAGGGAGGGACTGGGAGGGGGAGAAAAGGGGGAACTAACAGAAGGAAGGGAGGGAAGAAGGAGAAAAGGGAAAAGCGAAAGAAAGGGGAGTGGGCTTGATCTAGGAGGGAAAACATACTGAAGGGGAGGTGTTCAGAAACAAAATACTGGGGAATATGGATAAAAGGAAAAAAGGGGAAAATACAAAGAGAGGGAAGATAGCATGGAGGAGAATAAAGAGTTAATAATTATAACATTGAATGTGAATGAGATGAACTCTCCCTTAAAACATGAATAAATAGCAGAGTGGATTACAAACCAGAATCCTACAATATGCTGCTTTCAAGAAACTCATTTGGGAACAGAGAGATACATATAGAGTAAAGGCAAAAGGTTGGTGCAAAATATATTTTGCTTCAGCTGAAGTGAAAAAAGCAGGGGTAGCAATCCTTATCTCAGACAAAGCAGATGCAAAAAGAGATAATGTTAAAAGAGATAAGGAAGGAAACTATATCCTCCTAAAAGGTACCATAGACAATAAAGTGATTGCAACACTGAATATATATGAACCCAATGGTATAGCATCCAAATTCTTTGAGGAGAAGTTGAAGAAGCTACAGGAAGTAATAGACAGCAAAACTCTAATAGTGGGAGACCTCAACCATCTGCTCTCAGATTTAGACAAATCTAACCAAAAAAAAAAAACAAACCAAGAAGTAAGTTAAGTAGATAAATAGATTGCTAGAAAACCTAGATATGATAGACTTATGGAGGAAATTGAATGGGGATAGAAAGGAATATGCTTTTTTCTACAATACATGGTACTTACAGAAAAATTGACCATGTACTAAGTTATAAAAACCTAATGATCAACTGAAGAAAGGAAGAAATAGTGAATACATCTTTCTCAGATCATATTACAATAAAAATCATATGCAATACTGGACCAGTGACATATATACCCAAAAGTAAGTGGGAACTAAATAATCTCATTTTTAAAGAAATGAGTGGATCAAACAACAAATTCTAGAAAGAATTAATTATGCCATCCTAGATAATGACAATAATGAAACAACATACCAAAACCTATGGGATTCAAACAAGGCAGGTGTCAGGGGATATATTATATCTTTAAAAGCTAGCATGAATATATTAGAGAAAGAGGAAATCAATGGACTAAATATACAACTAAAAAAATTGGAGAAAGAACAAACTAAAAAATCCCCAATTAAAAACCAAATTAGAATTTCTAAAATTTGAAGAATTAATAAAATTGAAAGCAAGAAAACTATTGAACTGATAAATAAACCCAAGAGTTGATTTTTATGAAAAAAACCAATAAAATTGATAAACATCTGGTCAATTGATCAAAAAAAAGAAAGAAGAAAACCAAATTTATTACTGTAATCACTAGCATCATAAATGAAAAAGGTGAACTCACTACAAATGAGAAGGGATTTAAAGCAATAATTCAGAATTATTTTGCCCAACTCTATGCCAATACATTTGACAATCTAAGTGAAACGGATGAATATTTACAAAAATATAAGTTGCCTAGGTTAAATGAAGAGCAGATTAAAAACCTAAGCAATCCTATCTCAGAAAAAAATTCAACAGGCCATTATGTGAACTCCCTAAGAAAAAATTTCCAGGGCCAAATGGATTCACAAGTGAATTCTATCAAATGTTTAAAGAACAATTGGTTCCAATTCTGTACAAACTCTTTGCAAAAATAGGGGAAGATGGAACTCTGCCTAACTTGCTATGACACCAATATGATGCTGATACCTAAAGCAGGAGGAGTTAAAACAGAGAAACAAAATTATAGACCTATTTCCCTGATGAATATAGATGCAAACTTCTTGAATAAAACCTTAGCAAAATGATTTCAAATTATCACTATGATAATAAATTATGATCAAGTAGGATTTATCCCAGACATTCAGGGATGGTTCAATATTAGGAAACTGTTAGTATAATTAATTGTATCAACAACAAATATATAAGAAATTATATGATTATATCAGTGGATACTGAAAAAAGCTCTTGACAAAATACAGCACCCATTCCTACTAAAAGCACTAGAGAGTGTAATCATAAATTGTTTGTTCCTTAGAATAATAAGCAGTATCTATCTGAAACCATCTACAAGCATTATATTCAACAGGGAGAGGCTAGAGGCATTCTCAATAAGATCAGGGGTGAAACAAGGATGCCCATTATCACCACTACTATTCAATATTGTATTAGAAATGCTACCTTCAGCAATAAGAGAAGAAAAAGAAATGGAAGGAATTAGAATTGGGTACAGAAAAAACTCTCACTCTTTTCAGATGACATGATGGTATACATAGAGAATCCCAAGAAATCATCCAAAAATCTACTGGAAACAATTAACAACTTTAGCAAAGTTGCAGGGTATAAAATAAACCCTTACAAATCCTCAACTTTTCTATACATGTCTAGCAAGATACAGCAGGAAGAGCTAGAAAGAGAAATCCCATTGAAAGTAAACACAAACAATATAAAACACCTGGCAGTCTATTTGCCAAGGCAGACTCAAAAAATTTTTTGAGAACAATGACAAAACACTTCTCACACATATTAAATCAGATTTAAATAACTGGGCAAACATCAACTGCTCATAGATAGGCTGAGCTAACATAAGAAAAATTATAATTCTACCACAACTAAGCTACCTGTTTAGTGCCCTACCAATGAAAATCCCCCCAAATTACTTTAATGAGTTAGAAAAAGTTGTAAGTAAATTCGTATGGAGAAATAAAAAGTCAAAAATTTCCAGGGATTCAATTAAAAAAAAGTGTAAAAGAAGATGACTTAATCTTATCACATCTAAAATTATATTATAAAGCATCAGTCATCAAAACTGTCTGGTACTGGGTAAAAAAGAGAGTGAGGGGAATCACTGGAATAGATTAGTTGCAATAACAGGAAATGCCTGTAGTAATCTCCTGTTTGTTAAACCCAAAGAGTCCAGCTATTGGGATAAAAACTCTCTCTTCAATAAAAACTGTTTGATAAATTGGATTTTCGTATGGAAGAAACTTAGATTAGACCAACACCTCATACCCTATACCAATATAAGATCAAAATGAATTTAGGATTTAGACATAAAATCATTATTTTAATTAAACTTGGAGATCAAGGTTAGTTTACCTATGGAAAAGGAAGCAGTTTATGACCAAGGAAGATATGGAGAACATCATTAAAACAAACTAGGTAATTTTGATTACATTAAATTACAAAGCTTTTGCACACGCAAAACCATTGTATCCAAGATCAAAACAAATGTAGTAAATTGGGAAACAATTTTTGCAACTAGTATTTCTGAGAAAGGACTCATTTCTAAAATATACAGAGAACTAAGTCAATTTTAAAAAGAAAAGCCATCCCCCATTTCACAAATGCTTAAAGGCAATTTATAGATGAGGAGATCACAGTGATCCATAGTCATATGAAAAATTGCTCTAAATCATTACTTATTAGAGAAATGCAAATTAAAGCATCTCTGAGATAACACTTCATACCTCTCAGACTGGACAATATGACCAGAAAGTACAATGATCCATGTTGGAAGGGCTGAGGGAAATCGGGGACACTAATACATTGTTGGTGGAGCTGTGAACTCATCCAACCTTTCTGGAGAGAAATTTGGAACTACTCCCAAAGGGCAACAAAAATATGCATAGCCTTTGATCCAGCAATACCACTACTGTGTCTAAACCCTGAATAGATTAGGGAAAAGGGTCAATACGTCACTTATACAAAACTATTCATAGAAGCCCTGTGTGTAGTGGCAAAGAATTGTAAATTAAGTAAATGTCCTTCAATTATGGAATGGCTTAACAAACTATGGTATATGTAAGTCATGGAACATTATTGTATTGTTCTGTTAGAAACCCAGAGAGATGAGAATTCAGGGAAGCCTGGAAGGATTTGTATGAACTAATGCTGAGCAAGATGAGCAGAACCAGAAGATAATTGTACACCCTAACAGCAGCATGGGGGTGTTGATCAATCTTGATGGACTTTCTCATTCCTTCAGTGCAACAACCAGGGACAATTTTCTGCTATCTGAAATGGAGAATAGCATCTGTATCCAGAGAAAGAATTGTGGGGTTTGAACAAAGACCAAAGACTATTACCTTCAATTTAGGAAAAAAAACCCATTATCTTATTATGTAATTTTACAATCTCTTATACTTTATTTTTCTTCCATAAGGATATGATTTCTCTCTCATCACATTCAGCTGAGATCAATGTATACCATGGAAAAAATGTAAATATTAACAGAATGCCTTCTGTGGGGGGGGGGTAGGGGAGTGAAGCAAGAATGGCAGGGAATTGTGGTACTTAAAATTAATAAAATATTTCTAAAGAAAAAAAATATAAAAAATTAAAAAATAAATTAAATGTAATAGTCTTTGGTCTTTGTTCAAACTCCACAATTCTTTCTCAGGATGCAGATGACATTCTCCATGACAGATGCCCCCAAATTGTGCCTGATTATTGCCCTATTGGAAAGAGCAAGTGCATCAAGGTTCATCATAACCCCCATATTGCTTTTAGGGTGTACAATGAACTTCTGGTTCTGCTTATCTCTCAGCATCAATTCATGCAAATCCTTCCAGGTTTCCCTGAATTCCCATCCCTTCTGGTTTCTAATAGAACAATACAATAGGGTTCCATCACATACATATACCACAGCCAGTAGGGGTGCTAGAGTCTTTGCTCACTGAGTTTAATAAGTCTACCCGGTCAATAGGGGGTGCTAGAGGCTGCAACTCACCCTTCAGCCCTTTCCAGTAAGCCCCAGACCATCTGTCCCACTGCCAATGACTCCACTCTCCAGTTGTTTCTCAGAGTGGTTCCCACAGTGAAAGTCTCTAAGGCTAATCTTGAATTAGTCTAGCTCTCACCCTGCCCCCACTGGCTCTCTGCTCTGTGTGTCCAGTTAATACACAATCCCTAAAGACAGACCTTGAGGTAGATGTTCCCCTAGCTTCTCTTTCTGAGTTTTGTCAATTGGATTTCTATTAAGTGGTTTGTTTTATATTATATATGAGGGAAGATTAGGAGACCTTAGCACAGGGTCTGGTTTCTCTCTCTGCCATCTTGGCTGGAATCCTAAATTCTTAATCCCTCCTCATCTCTTAAATCAAATAGATTAAGTAGTTTCCTATTGTAGTTGGCACAAGGAATATAGAGTGATAGAGTTAAAAAAGATATATGTTCAAATGCCACCTCAGATTATTTGAGTGTTGATCTTGGACAAGTTACTCATCCTGCCTTGGTCTCAGTTTAATTATCTGTAAAATTTTGCAAAATGGGAATAATAACAACACCTACCTTAAGAGCTGTCATGATAATATGAAATTATATATGTAAAGTATTTTTTGAAACCTAAATCTTTTCCTTAATCACTAAGTAGTTTATAACTACCCCCATTACTTTGCATTTGTACTATACATATATATGTATATGTATGTATATATGTATGCATGTGTGCATGTATAATTTTCCCAACTAGAATATGAACTCCTAGAAGATCATATTTTTGCTTTTGCATCCCCTATAGGTAGTAACTGATATATAGCAGGTGCCAAAAAGTGTTTATTTATTGATTGAATTTTAAATTACAATTCATCTCATCCTTTATTATTTAGCATCATAGTAAATAATAGTATTTGACAGTCTTCCTTAGTTGTCAATGTATTGAAATAAAGTCAAGACATAACAATCTATTATGTTTTATAGGATAGTATTGCTTTATCATAACATTTTTATTTTTTCCTTTAAAAATGTGAACAAAATATTTTGCATGGTATGTTACAGATAGTAGGTACCTAATAAATGTTCATTGATTGATTTCTGCCTTCATAATTATTTCATTCATACTTTTTCCCATTTTGCTAATGTCCATTTAATTTATATCAATGAATATTCATCAATAATTTGATGATATATCTATTGCATAAGATAACTTGCATATGATCTCCACAAGTGAAACTAAACTTAAACATTTAATCAGTGTGAATTCATTTCTTTTCTTCATTTGTCATGCTCCAAATATGCTACTTTTTTTAAAGAAAGTCTGTGAGTTGTTTTTCAGTTCTTTCTAACTCCAATAAGGTTTTTTGGGGGCAAAGGTACTGGAATGGTTTGCCATTTCCTTCTCTAATTCCTTAAGAGATAAGGAAATTGAGGTCATCAGGGTTAAGTGATTTGCTCAAGGTCACATAATTGGTAATTGAGGCCTTTCTTTCTCTAAGCTTGGCACTCTACTCTGCCACATAGCTACTTTCCCAATAACTACCTAAAATAGAAGGACCCAATAGTGATCTCCGTGACACAAAGATCAAGTCACAGTGTCTTCCACATTTGGGTAAATGGCAACATTAACTTCTGATGCTTCATAAAATGATTTCTTAGAATTCAAAAATATTTCTGTATTCCACTTGCTGGGAAAGAGAAGACATTCCATGCAAAACCAGTCAACACCCTCAATCATTATCTGTCGACACAGAATCATGGAATATTTTTGCATGGCCTTTAAAACATAATTTGTAAAATAGGCCATGCATAATATTACTCTTGGATTTTGGCAACTAGTACATTGAAAATGGTTGGAAAATTGGTCAAACTTTCCATTTAATTGCAATGCAAACTATTAATGTACACAGGAATAATGAGAAGGGGACTCTTTTTACATTTACATTATAAGCATTTTCCTGAGAGGTAGCAGGTTTCTTTTCATTGGAGATCTTTGAGAAAAGACAGGATGACTCCTTGTTTTCTCTAGAACTTGATTACTGATATCACATTCATTTGTACATTTGTGTGTATGTGTGTGTGTGTGTGTGTGTGTGGGGTGTTCTGGTAAATGTTTAACAACTTACTCTATAAAAAAAAGTATAGCACAATACATTATAAAGTTTAAATTATTTTCTCCATTACTTTCATAAGACCATCAACAAAACAATGAATTATACTTTGATTTGTCAATTTGTCATTTGTCAATTTCTGAGGTATAAATTCTCACACTGACATTTTAACAATTAGTTCTCATGAGCCCTTTCAAATTGACCCTATCATAGGCCTGATTTATATTATAAATATGTGGATTTTTAATAGATCTGTGACCTTATAATTCATAAATTGTCCCTCCCATACTGAAGCTTATCACACCCCAACCATTCACATCCCTACTGCACAACCATGTCCTCCCAGTAGTTCATCCCAGGGTGAAGGAGGGGGCTTTACCCAACACGCACACACACACAAAACACACTGATAAACCCCGCCTTTGTTTTTACTAGAAACTTGGATCAATGAAGCAATCCAGCTTGCTCTTCTTTTTTCAATTCATGGTCTCATTGTCTATCAATATTATCTGTATCAGATATACATATTGTTGAACAAATTGTATAGGATATTTATTCAGGATAAGCCTCTAATGCTAATATCCTCCAAGCTCAGTTTCAAAATGAGATGAAATAAGGCATTTCAAGTCATTGAATAATTAACAAAAAGTGGTTTGCTTTGACCAAACAAAGTAAGGTTATTCAACAAGGATATAGACATTTAGATTCTCCAACAGTTTCCCCTTTCTGTAAGAAAACTTGACTATGCAGCAGGACATGATAAAGTTATTTAAATGGGCTGCAGAAATCACCAAATTTGAAGGTCCTAGACTCCACATGATCAAAGACATTTTCTGCCCTTAGATGACCAGGACATTGATTGAGGGAAACTGAGCCCAATTAAGTCCCAGGGATGGTTTTGTTCTAGGTCTATTCCAAGTTGTCTGGGAGCAAGAAATGAAAGTAGGCAGGAAAGGAAGCCTCTGAAAGCCAAGATCATCAAATTCTGGAGGAACTTTTGTCTTCTTTTAGGGAAAGTCCTCCTATATTGTTTGTGGAAAGAAAGAAGCTGTGTGAGAGTTCCATTGGTCAGATATATATGTTGCATGGAATCTGTGCAATAGATATTCTTCATTTGTTTGGTCTTTCCAATGTGAGTAGAGAGGTGTGATTTCAGTTCTTTTCCAAGAAGTTGTACAATCTTGTGCTAGACATATTCAAAACAGTATCATTCATACCAGTAATATTAAACTCAAATAGAAATACATTTTTTTCAGGTTGCATATCAAATTAACATTATCTGTGTTATATTGGACTTTTTATTTATTTTATAAAGCATTTCCAGTTACATTTTAATCTGGTTCAGGAAGCACTGAGGAAAGACCCATCTAAAGCTTGACACCTCTGATTCATATGAAATTTATCATGTATATTTATGAGAATCATCTATACACAAATTGAGTGCATCCTCAATGAGTATACACACAGGAATCAAGAGGACTTTTTCAGGCAGAATCTAATAATGGACTATATCTTTTCTACTTTGCAATTTAGTAAATTATATAAAAATAATATCCTATTATGTTTAATAATTATGAAAAAGCATTTGATTGAGAACAAGAGTGAATATTATCTATGACTGGGATAAGCTAGAAAACTGTCCAATGAAAGCAGGATAGATTAAGTGCTAGAAATGCTAGCTAAAGCACGAAAAAATGAAGAAAAGAAATTGATAGAATATGCAAAAAGAAGAATAAAATTATTCTTTTTTGAAGATAAATGATTATTTATAGAGCTCAAAAGAATCAACTAAAAAAAGAAGAAAAAGAGAATGTCACTTTACAAAATCTTTTGCAATGTCATATAAGAAAATATAGTGTACTTTATGTTTTTATAAAATTCACTTTACCACAAATCTTATAAATGACCCCATATTATAATAGACACCTAGATTTTTTTGAAAAAATATTTTATTAAACAAATGATCCAGTGTTGCTTCCCAGTGAGCTGTGTCCACACCCCTTTTTACAAAGAAATCCCAAAATAGTTCTGTCTATTTAAGACTATCTTAATCAACCTTCATTTTTAATAAACAAAATTGCATTAGTATATATGGCATTGTGGCTACTCCTCTAGAAAATAACCCATGGAGATAATCTTTAAAATTTAAAGGTAAAATCGATGGTTGAGGGGCAGCTAGGTGGTGTAGTGGATAAAGCACCAGCCTTGGAGTCAGGAGTACCTGGGTTCAAATCTGGTCTCAGACTCTTAATAATTACCTAGCTGTGTGCCCTTGGGCAAGCCACTTAATCCCATTTGCCTTGCAAAATCCTAAAAAAAATTGATGGTTGAACATGTTAGTTAGCCTGAAACAAAGAGAAATCATTATTAATAGTTTATTTCAAACTGGAAGGTAGTCACTTAGAGATTGTCTCAAATATCATTCCATTTCATATATTTATGTAATGAATTAAATGAATGCATAGATACTGGGCATACTTATCAAATTTGCAATTGATATAAAGCTAGGAGAAAAAGCAAACTTACTGGATGACGTCTAATAGCCCTCATCTATAAGATTAAACTTAATAGAGATAAATAAAATTATCCTTGAGTTCAAAAAATGAACTGCATTATAACAGGGAAAAATGTGCCTTGAAACTGAAGAGCTCAGTTAATTGAAAGCTTAATATTAATGGTATTTTGTGGCCAAAGGCAAATTGGAGCAACCCATTCTACTCTTCCCTGCCCAAATTAGACCATATTTGGAAAATTCAAGGGCCCATAGATTTTAGAAGTGTAGGGTATATTACAAGTCATTTTGTCTAAGATCTAGTCCTTTATTTTACAGATAAAGAATTCCAGATCCAAAGGAAATCAACAGGGATTGTATTGAATATATGATATTTCAGAAAGACATTGATATGCTAAAGACTATAAAGCAGGGCAATTAATATGGTGAAGAACCTCAAATGCATATCATCCAAAAATTGGCTCTATCACTTACTGTCCATGTAACTCCTTTATCTTTCTTGGCCACAATTTTCTCATAAATATAATGAAAATGTTGGACTAGATGATCTTATGAATCCTTTCCAGCTTCAAACATATGATCCTATTGTCCTAGGAACTTAAGAATATTTTAAAAAATAAGAATATTTAACTTGGATTAGAGAAAAGTTAGGGGGAAAATGATAGCTATCTTCAAATATTTTTAAAGTTAGTAGATGAAGAGATGGATCGGACTTGTTCTTGGCCTCAGAGGGCTGAGATAGTTGCAGCTGGTAGAAATTGCAAAAGGGCATATTTGAACTTGTCTGGAACAGCTTCATAAAAATTAAAACTATTTCAAAGTTAAATGGCTTTTATTAAGAGAAAATTCTTACTAAATATTTTAAGCAAGGATTGGATGGTTACTTTTTTTAGTATGTTATAGAATTTTTTTTCAAATTAGATAGCATGACCCTTTCATGTAGGTGAAGACCCCTTCCAACTCCGGAATTCCATGATTCTATATTAGAACAGAATTAAACACTGAATTATAAGACATGATGTTTCTTCTACTGAAAGCAATTCTTCTGAATCTGAAGAACTTAATTAACTGTAACTTTAATAAAATTAATATTATATGACAAAAAAAGCAAGCTGAAACAATCCATCCCACTAGATTCTGTTCTCAAAAGACAATATTTAGAAAACTGGGTAGAACATAGGTTTTAGGATAGTAACATAATAACTCACCTAGTCTTATTCTATTATTTGAGAAATAAAGAATTTTATGCCCAAAAAAGAATTAATTTAGAGATAAAATTTCTAAAAGACATAGTAATACAATATTAGCAGGAGGCTACGTTGTTCCTCCCTGAGTGTTGCAAATCTCCTAGGAACAAAAACAAGGGGAAATTTATAACAATAATCTATTAAAGAATTTAAAAATTAATAGATTTATCTTGTTTTCTGAATAAAAATATTAATGAACATACTTATTTCAAAGTACCATATTACAAGTTCATAAGATAGGCCATATACAATACAATGTAAAAATTATAAAGAAAAATGAAAAAAGTAGAAATACTAAAAATATCCTTTGAACAATGTAATTCATTTTTTGGAACATGTACACATGTATTGTTTTTTTATTTTTATTAAAGATCTTATTTATTTTGAGTTTTACAATTTTCCCCTAGTCTTACTTCCCTCCCCCCATCCCCCACAGATGGCAATTTGTCAGTCTTTACATTGTTTCCATCGTATACATTGATCCAAATTGAGTGTGATGAGAGAGAAATCATATCCTTAAGGAAGAAACATGAAGTATAAGAGATAGCAAGATCAGACAATAAGATATCAGTTTTTTTCCCCTAAATTTAAGGTAATAGTCCTCACTTTTGTTCAAACTCCACATGTCTTTCTCTGGATTCAGATGGTATTCTCCATTGCAGAGAGCCCCAAATTGTCCCTGATTGTTGCACTGATGGAATGAGCGAGTCTATCATTGCCCCCATGTTGCTGTTGGGGTGTACGGTGTTTTTCTGGTTCTGTTCATCTCACTTAGCATCAGCTCTTGCAAATCTCTCCAGGCTTTCCTGAATTCCCATCCCTCCTGGTTTCTAATAGAACAATAGTGTTCCATGACATAAATATACCACAGTTTGCTAAACCATTCCCCAAATGAAGAATATTTACTTAATTTCCAGTTCTTTGCCACCACAAACAAGGCTGCTATGAATATTTTCATGCAAGTGATGTTTTTACCCTTTTTCATCATCTCTTCAGGGTGTAGACCCAGTAGTGGTATTATTGGATCAAAGGGTATGCACATTTTTGTTGAACTTTGGGCAGAAGAGCAACATAATTCAATAAATGTCTTAATTAATACAAGTGGGGGTATGCTGGAGCCAGTCATAACAATGTACAGGAGTCAATTGTTAAATTTTCAGTGTAAGCACTAGTACCTCAAAATCAACAAAGAATACAAATAAAGACTTTTTCGGTTGATAGTCTAAATTTAAGAAGGTGTTAGAGAAAATGTTAATTATGGGGGTGCCTAGGTGGCACAGTGGATAAAGAACTGCCTTTGGAGTCAGGAGTACCTGGGTTCAAATCCGGTCTCAGACACTTAATAATTACCTAGCTGTGTGGCCTTGGGCAAGCCACTTAACACCATTTGCCTTGCAAAAAACTAAAAAAAATGTTAATTATGTCAAAACATATTTTTACAATCATATAACTAGTGAAACATTTACTAGCACATACCCCTGAAAGTAGATAGCAAAAAAAAAAAGAAATCACAAACCTAAATGAAGATTTGAGGTAGGGGGAAGTTTACTCTATTTTTATTTAAATATAAGTAGTTTCCTTTATAATCTTGAACATTTTATTTTAAAGAATTTTTTAAAAAATTACTTTGTTATGATTTTTTTCTTTTCTTCTACTTCTCTTTGAGAAGACAAGAAAACTAGTACCCATTATATATCTATGAATTCATGTAAAATGCATTGTTATGTTAGCATGTTGCATAAAAATGGCAAGAAAAATAAAATTGAAAAATATGCTTTCATTTGCATTCAGTATTCATTAGTTTTCTCTCTAGAGGGAAATAGGATTTTTCATCATGAGTGTTTTTGGTACTATTATGAATCATTTTACTAATCAGAATAACTAAATCTCTTATAGTTGGTCTTTCTTACCATATTATTGTTACTGTGTACTACGTTCTAATACAGATTAAGTAATGAAATCTTGTACATATATATTAGCTAAAAAGATCAAAGACAATAAGGGAAAAATCCATATACAACAAAATATTTCTAGTATCACCTTTTGGAAAATCATAACTTTATGGAAAAACATAGTTAGCTACTGCTGATTCGATGGTTTAATGAAGTCTTCTAATCAACCTGCTAAGAAGTCTTGGTAGAGTTGAGAAGACAGTTGAATTTGACTATGTTCTTAGCTGAGTGTCCCATGGGGGCTGAAACATTTACTTTGAAAATATTTGTGTTCAAAACCATCCCAAATCGCTTGAATAACCAAGCTAAGAAAAATGGATTAAGACTTCGGCTCTATTTTGTTGATTTTTAGGCCAGAGTGAATGCCATTTGCCAATAAATAGTTTCATTAATCAAGAACAAAAATCAGAGACTTGAAATCAAATCAGATACCTTCATAGTTCTGACTATAAATGATGCTGACTCACTGGACTGTTTCCAAACAACCAAAGTCTTTGAATTCTGGGGCAGCATAGTAAAGGTGGAAGGTCTGAGAGGAAAGGCCATGCTGATGAGAGACAGGTTTCAATGTATCGGATTGTCACATTCTGTTGCCAGATGTCACATACTGGTACTTACCAGTGTTGATGGTGCAATGAAGTCTGTCCTAGATACTGAAGGAAGTAAAGCCAGTTCAAAAGCCAGGAGACTCCTGCATCATTCAGACTATTACCAATAGTTCTGCTTCCTATCAAATCAGAGCATGGGTAGAATGGTTCTGAAAGAGGCAAATGAGAAAGATGTTTTTTACAACATACCCCTCACTATAATAAACAAAATATGCAAGTCATGCCACCATTAATTTGATTAATGTGGTCCTTTCTGAAATTGAAGGACCACTATTGATGACTGGGATACAGTTAAACTAGTGGAGGAAGAGGAATATGAAAGTAATGAAATTTTTCTATGATATTAGAAACAATATGATGAATTCAGGAAATTATCAGAAGACATACTATAAAGGATAAAATATGAAGACAAAGTGAAATAAATAGTATTAGAAAAACAAGATTTATAATGACTCCAATAAGGTAAATGGAAAGAACAAATATCACTGAATGTTGTAAAATTATAACAATCAAACTTGACTCCAAAGCAGAGCTAAAAGAATGTACTATCCCCCACACATTTATTTGTTGCAGAAAAAGGAAGACTATAGGTGTATAGCACTGCATAACACATAATTTTTGCTATTAGTTTTGCCGAATTTTTTTCTTCCTTCTTTTAGTCTTTAAGGAATTGATAACAGGGAGAGAAAGGTGTACTTTAAGAAATGTATTTAAGATTAAAAATGATATTTATAAATCACTTTAAAAGATATTGATACCTTATGTACATGATGGAACACTATTGTTCTATTAGAAACCAGGAGGGATGGGAATTCAGGGAAGCCTGGAAGGATTTGCATGAACTGATGTTGAGAGAGATAAGCAGAACCAGAAGAACATTGTATACCCTAAGAGCAACAGATTATGATCAGCCTTAATGGAACTGATCATTCCATCAGTGCAACAGCCAGGCACAATTTTGGGATATCTGTGATGGAAAATACAATCTGTATCTAGAAAAAGCATTGTGGAGTTTGAACAAAGACCAAAGGCCATTTATCTTTAGTTTAAAAAAACCGTTATCTTATATAATTTTGCTATCTCTTATACTTTATTTTTTTTCCTTAAGGATATGATTTCCCTCTTATCATATTCAACTTAGATCAATGTATACCATAGGAACAATGTAAAGACTAACAGACTGCCTTCTGTGTGTGGGGGGGAGGGAAGAGAGATTAGGGGAAAAATTGTAACATTCAAAATAAATAATATTTTTTAAAAAAAGATATTGGTACCTTAAAATGGTACCCCTTCCAGAGTATTTGGCTATTGAAACTTATCATGTATATTAGATTTGTCAAACACATAAGATTCCTGGATCACATGTGAGTTACAATATTATTGAGTAGGATCTGAACAAGAAGAAATTATAATTGGAAAATATTTAATAAAATAAAAAATAGTATAAATATATTTTTAAGTCAACATAGGTCCACAAGGTTTAGAGGTTCTCATTCATTTCTAATAGAATTTGACATTACTGACTAATATAAATGTAAATTTTTTGACCATGTCTTAAAAGCCTATGCTTTATTCTTTTTGCAGGGATGTGGGAGGTATGACATTTTTTTTTCCTTTTACTCCAGAGGAATAAGTGGGCCAAGGTCCAATAAATAGTTGATTATTTCTATTGAATATAGTTTCTGAACTCCTGTGCTAACTCCCAAGTTCTTAACTTTATTCAATAGAATAATTATTTCTTTCACAATGCCTTTGATAAGTTTTCTTATAAGCACATATGGTAGCTGTTTTAGGGAAACAAATCCAATTGGACATCTGCATCATTTGGCCAGTTCAGTAAATTTGATACTCTGAAGAACAGCTTAATCTTTGTGGTGTTTAATGCTATTAGTCTGTTGGTTTCTCTGCTGCATTCAGAGGGACTTTTCCTGGAAGTTTTGATAGCAAAGAAGTCTTTAGAGTCACTTTAGGTTCTATGCCTTGAGTCAACAAACTACAGCTTAAGGTCAAAACCATGGTTGCTACCTGTTTTTTTGTTTGTTTTTTCCCCCATAACTTTCCCTCCTCCCCCGCTATATTTTAAGCAAAATGAATAATTTAAAAATTAAAAAAAAACTCTATTCTTAGTTAATAGATAGTGTGATGGATTTGGCCCATGGTCAAAACCTTATTGATTCCTGTTCTGACCATATTTCAACATCATTTATTAGTTTATCTCATCATACATCAGTCACTGCAAAAAAAAAAGGAAATCATATTAGGATGAGGTCATGACAATAATCAAGCTAATATATATTATGCAATAACCATAAAAATAGAAAAATTGATCTTTGGATTAATTCCTTTTGAAAGAAATTTGACAATAAAAAGATACTAAATCTCAAGAAATATACTTGGTCATCTACCACAAAGTTCCCTGACAGATGACTTCTACAGGAGACTATTGTCTTTTAGTGCAGAATGAGCTGCAATAGCTTATTTACATTACTATGCTCCAAATGATTCAAGAGATGCCCCAGTTGGATGATTTCCTTGTTAACACATGCTCTTGAAATCCTTAATCTTGATTTTAATTTCCTATTCAGTAACCCAAATAATAGATTTTTGCTAACTAAATATGGCTGACGTTTTCTTTTCGGAGGACTTTTTTTTAAAGAACTGGGCAAGTTGTAAAGTAATACCACATATTTTTAAATACTGATTATTGCAACCTTTATTAAATTCAAGGTCTAATCCAAAGTCATTTAAATTATATCATATATAATTGAGATTCTAGAAGAATTTCACACATTTATATCTCAACTTGTCCAGAGAAATGTGAGCTCATTAAGAATACCTTAAGATTTAGAGCTGGAAATAATTTAGAGATAAACAAGTCCTAACTACTCACTCCAAAGGAAAGGAAATTCAAACACAATTCGACAATATGCCTATTATTTTAGAACTAACAGAGCCAGGACAATGAACTTTGGGTCTTTTAACTTGAGATTCATTAAGAATAGCAACTAAATTTTCCTTTAGGGCAATTAGGTGGCAGTGGGTAGAGAGCTGACCTAGAACCAGGAAGACCTGAATTCAGATCAGAACCCAGATGTCTCAGTTTCCTCATCTTTAAAATGAGCTGGAGAAGGAAACAGCAAACTACTCTGGTAACTTTGACAAGAAAATTACAAATTGGGTCTCAAAAAGTCAGACATGACTGAATGACAACAAGCAATAATTTCTCTTTTGTTCAATCTGAAGTGTATACACATTTAAGAAGCTATTCTGACTAATATTATCCTAAATATTAGAGCTTTGGATAAAAGCATATGAACTGAAAATATGTAAACTGAAAACTATGTCAAATATTTTCTTGCCCTTTTGAAGCCTATTTTAAGTCATAGAAATTGGTGAACCATTCAGTATGATTATATTCTGATAAAAAGAAAGCAAATGAAAATTGGCAGTAAAATCTTTCATATTGGCTTATTGTCTAGGAACTCTAGGAAACAATTAATTGTGCTGTTGGTAACATTGCCCCTCCTATGCAAATATAGATTTTAAGTAAATTGTTCTTTAGTGGACAGAATACAGTTTTAGAATTTTAGAAAACTTGGGATTTAGATGATGACCTTGATAGGTACCTCTCTGGGCCTCAGTTTTCTCATCTATAAAATGAAGAGGCAGAAGTGGGATGTACAGGGTCTCCAGCTCTACTAGTGTCCAGTGAAAATTATACCAGTTCTATTCAGTGACTTGAACTGCAAATTGGCAATAATAAAGATAGCTAGCATTTATATAGCTTTGACTAAGTGCCACACATTGCTGAACATTTTATAACTCTTCTTTCATTTGAATATTAAGACAACTTTGGGAGTTAGATGATCCATTAAGACTGGAACTATTTACTAAATTAAAATTAAAATTTTAAGAGCTTTCCCTTTACATTTTTATATCTCAGCCACTTCCGATATAATAATTACCCTCTTACCTATTTTATTATATCTCATTACCTCTTCTCAAGGATCATCTCTGATATTTCAATTACCCAGAGCTTGGATTTTTTAAGGGATCTTTTCATTTACAATGTTGTAGCCATTGTATATATTGTTCTTGTTTCATTCTGCTTGTTTCACTTTGTATCACTTATTATAATCAACTCTTTTGTTTTTCAGAATTCGTTGAAATTCATTAAATTCATTTAGAACCTTGATTATATATACATACATACATACATGCAAATATATATATATATATATATTAAAAGGGATATTATAAAAGCAAAACCAAAAAAGAATTACTCTCCCTTTATCCATAGCATACCATTAAGCATTTTTATTTTTAAAAATTTAAACCCAAATGATTCAAGTTACCATAGAAATTTCCTCAGTGAGAAAAATTCATCAAATTATGGGTTCTCCATTCTACTTTTCCTAACAGTAAACAGTTAAAGTATTTTTTCTTTGTTCTTTTTTCTTTCAATCACTGAGTAGTAGTGATTGAATCAGAAATTAGTGATAATATTGCCCTTTCTATTTATGTTTTAATAAAGACCCTGTAGAAGACAACAACTCATAAGGAAAGATTGAAGTAAGTTTGTGTTCCCAAAATTGTGTCCCAAAGATTATAGGCCTTGGGAATATTAATAAGGAAGGGCTTTGTGAAAATTGTAATGTTAGCTATGATCTCTTATTTCTTCCAATGACACATCATAGCATTCAGGGAACTCCAAGTTCTCGAAGGCTGTGCAAGCCTTGACAAATTTTCTGAGTTGGAAAGTTTTTGAATAAAGTCCTAATGAATAATGATAGAACTATTGTCCAAGGACCAAGAAGTAGAGTATTTCAGTAAAAAAAAAAAGAGAACTAAATTTGGAGCCAAGAAAACCTGGGTCTAAATCCTGACTTTTCTATTTTATCCCATTATAACTTCTATGAGATCTATTTCATCATCTAGAAAATTAGATGAAAATATCCTTTCCAATTCTAGTTCTGATCCCATCACCAACCCTAAGATTGGTGAATTTCATCAATAGATAGGGTTCCAAGATAATACATCATCATTTTGCACTCATAACTCTTAAATACCATAGAACAGTTGAGATACACATTCATGTAGGCAGTATACATAGCAAAAGAATCTGAAATCCTAAAACATTAAAGTAAAATAGTGTGGAAGTGATTTAAACATTAAGATATATGTTATTTGCATCTTTTAATGATATTAATTTCAAATTTTTCCAGCTTTTATTCTCTTATCTTTAAGGGTATGCCATAACTTCAGTTCTTTAAAGCTATCATACATGAATTTCTTGAAAATACATTAAAACAGAGTTCTGCTGCTAATATATTTTGAATTGTTAATATAAATTGTTTTCATTAAGAAATTGTTTTTATTCTTGTTCACTTTTTTAAAAATCCTTATACCCTCAAATATTTTAATCTTTCTCTAAATCTTGTATCTTTTCATTTACTTTTTATCAATGAAGATGAGTTTTAAAATATTTTTATTAATATATGCTTTTATATTTCCTACATTTATCTCTGAATCTTTTCCTCTTTATCCTTCAAGAAGAGATATCCACTTTAACAGAATATTAAAAAAGGAATTAGAATTTAATTCAGTAAAACTGATCAGCATATTTTTAGAAATCTATGTGAGATATACCAAAATTCTCAGTGAAAACTTTGAAATTTGTTTGAGGCCAAGCGGTTGCTTTGCTCTTGTTCTTTCCCTTTTGAAATACAGTTACCTTGTACATAGTTTCTCAATCATTTTGCTTCAGTTCATGGCTTCCTACACTTCTCTTTAATTCAACATATTCACCATTCCATTATATTCATATACCAACATTTGACTTAGCTATGCCATAATCTATAAGCATTTCCTTTGTTTCCAGCTCTTTGTTGCTTCTACAAAATGCATTGCTATAAATATTTAAGCGTATATAGAGCCTCTCTATGAAAAGGTATGGATATTTTAGTAAACTAATTTGCATAATTCATAATTGTGCTAATAATAATTTGTGCTAATTCACAGTTTCACCAAAAATACATTAATGTCTGCCATTCTATAACTCCTTGAAAATTAACTAATTTTTTCTTTTGCTCCTTTGCCAGTTTTCAAAGGTGCAAAGTGAAATCTTGAGATTGGTTTGATTAACTTTCCTCTTATTAGAAGTAATTTTTCATATGGTCATTAATAGTTTTCACTTCTTTTGTGTTTGCTTTTGTCCACATCTATGACTATGTTGGTTAATACTTTTAATCATTTATTTCAGTTGGTTGATATACACATATTATACATATATATATATATATATATGTATTTATATATACATAAATATCTATGCAATAGGGCAGCTACGTGGGACAATGGATAGAGCATTGACCTTGGATTCAGAATGGGAGTTCAAATCCAGCCTCAGACACTTGCCACTTACTAGCTATGTGACCTTGGGCAAGTCACTTATCCAGGGCCATCTCCAGTCATCATGATCCATATCTGGCCAGTGAACCCAGATGGCTCTGGAGGAGAAAGTGAGGCTGATAACTTATCAAAGCTCATTATCACTCAAATCCAATTCATGTGCTTATAATGGCATCACCTCCCCTTCAGTTTTCTTTGAAACTGAAGAGAAATATTAACTAATGTGTGCAATATTAGATAACAAGAGATTTTTCTTAGTCATCAATTTCCATTTTTGGAGCTTTTCAATTTCTTGTAACTAAAATCATCTATTTTATTTCTTTTCATTGTTCCAATCCTTCATTTGGTTAAAATCCATTATCTTGCTCATAGTTATGAAAGGCAAATGGAATATTCTTTAATATTCATGTTGCATGCCCATTTTTTCATATTATGATATAAGATATTGGTCTAAGCCCAATTTCTGTAAGATGTTCAATTTTTCTAAAAGTTCTTAAGGAATTCTTCACTATATAATTTATATTTTGAGGTTCATTGAACATTTCCCTGATGAGTTCCATTGTTTCTGATTCTCTGTTGCCTCTGTTCTATTAATCTATTTTTCTCTTTTAAAACAAAGCCAATGATTTTGGTGATTGCTACTTTAAGATATAGTCAGTGGTCTGGAAATGTTATTTCTCTTTTATTGCTACTTTTAAAAAAAGTATTTCTTTTGATATTCTAGATCTTTAATTTAAATATTCCCCCCCCCCCCATCAGTAAAATATACTTTTGGTAGTTTAGTATAACATTAAATCTTATAACTTTAGAATAGAAATTATTATTATTATTCAAAGCTTTTCATCAATTATCCTTTACTGGTTGATATGAACTTTCTACTCTGGGTGATATTCCTTTACTTCTTGTTTTTTTTTTGGTCAGAATTCCAATATTGAGCACATTACTATATATAGTGGAAAGTTGCTCCTTTCTATGTGAAACTTTTCCAGATCCCCTTCCTCCTGAAATTACTTTGTATTTATTAGTCTGTGGTCCTGTTGTATCCCTTGGTAAAACATAAGCCTCTCAAAGGTAATAATTGTGTTGGTTTTACCTATGAATTTGTATTAATTGTATTAATTCAATTCAACATAGATTTATTTAGTCTCTATTATGTACCAGACAATCTTCAAGGTACAAGGACAACAGAATGAAATAACTAATGACATTTATATTCTATAAGAACCTTTCATGTAGTAAGAAAGAGCTTAATAAATATTTGACCAATTATTTTGTCTCCAGTTCACATATAATCAAATAATAATGTTTTTAATTGATATTTTTATTGTTTCCATACGAAAAAGAGCATCACTGTTTAATTTCCTGGTTCATTTTCTTCTACCATGTCCTCCCCAAATGTATTCCCTTGGATTGTGTGTATATTGGACTGAATTCAGAGACTGGAAAATGAACCACTTATATTGGGTAGTCAAAATCTTATGAAGTTTGCCTTAGTGTTCTTCATTATTATGTGAGACCTTCAAATTCATCATAAACCAAAACATATGAATAAGTATGTTTAGACTAAAAATTAGTCATTATTTCCTTCATTTAAATGCTCCCTTACTCCTCATCTATTCTATTTTAGTGGAAGAAGTGCTTATTTATGTCTGTCTGCCATGATTTTGAAAAAGTAAAAAAATGTATTTTCATATGACCCTTTGGAATGTTTCCTTTCATTCACTAAATCTGAATGGATTGCTTGCAAACAGCTATGATAAACAAACCATCACCGGAGTGTGGTTTAACTATTTCACAATGGTTTTCCATTTTTTGAAAGCCAAGCTGAGCTGATCTTTAAAATAACATTGTACTCATGGTTTTTTAAATAAATTGATGTTGAAACTCGAGAGTAAAGGATTTCAACATTCAAACAATGACAACTATTGATGGAAGAATTTTTGAATTTGCCAAGTTGAAAAAAATTCAGAATTGCTAAATATTGATGACTCCCAACCCCTCAAATAAGATTTCTTCCCTTTAAGTTTTCTAAGCTCCACCTCTGACACATGCTGGCTAGGTGACTCTGGGTAATTTATTTATTATTTCTAGTTCCATGACAACTCTATATGACTATAAGTTACAGAGCAGTAGCTGGTCTGCTTGGGTGGAGGAAACTTCCTCATTGAGGATTTCCTATGCCAATGAAATTTAAGATGCAGTCCAAACTGGGAAGTGTTCTAGTCATTGTTCACTGTGCACAGAACAATACACTTTTAGGCTTCTCTTTAAAGTAGCAAGAAATGAAAGGTAGAGGAATATAACTTGGGGAAGAAAATAGTTATTAATGAACTCATAATAGTAGGTGGAAGGCCTTAAGTAAGCACAATTAATTATCATCATCATCATTTCCTAAAATTGTATGGAATTTTATAAATTCAAAGCACCATCACGATGTACATTATCTCCTTTCCTTTCTCCTTCAGTAGATAAGTCTCTTTTAATTGTCTTCATTTTATAGATTAAGAAACTAAGGCCCTATGGTAGCATGGTGAGGGTAAACAATGTAATAAAAACATCCATGTATTTTAAATAGTTTTCTACCTTCTTGCTCCCAGAACAAAGTTTCATTCAACCAGAGTATAAAAAATAGAGCAGTTAGGTGGACAATGAATAAAAAAACAGGCATGGAGTCAGGAAGACTCATCAATATGACTTCAAATTTGCCCTCATTCTCTTACTGTCTGTGACAAGGCATTTAATCCTCTTTGCCTCAGTTTCCTTATCTGCAAAATGAATTGGAAAAGGAAATGAAAAACCATTCTAGTACCTTTGCCAAAAAAATTCTAAATTGGGTAAGGAAGAGGTGGACAGAGCTGAAACAACTCAACAACAATGGAGTGAAAGGAAAGTTCAAGAGGTGGAATCACAAGGGAACTTTTTTCATCAGAAAAAAATGGTCTAGCATCTACCAAGAACATTTATTTTGCATACTTGCTTTTGTATATGTGCTTTGATAAAAGTACTTTGTTCATGCAAAGAGAAACCAACAGGATCTATTCTATCTGTGACCCCACTGCATGCCCAGAGGGTCTGTAGCTACATTTGAAAGGCAAAGGTGGTCCTTGCATTTTTAACACCAGTAACAAAGTGACTTGAGTTAAACTAGATGAGTTCAGTTTATTCATATTTTCCAATTTTGACTAAATTTTAAGCACTTTAAAGACAAAAAATGATTTACTTTTATCTGGGTATTACTAGAGAATAGCATAATTTCTGGCTCATAGTAAAAACTTAGTGAATGTCTGTTGATTGGTTTATTAAACAAAAATTCTCCTTTGTTCTACTTGCCAACAATTTTGTTCTCTACAATATTTCCTCATTCACTCCTCATTCATGTACAATTCCTTCCAACAAACCTCTACATTTTGCCATTATGCTGGATTTAGAGAGAAAGAAGAGAACCAGGTGAATAGAGAACCATTGAATTGAAAAATATACTGAATAGTAAGACAGGAAATAACACTATTATTTGTATTTGAGGAGGGAAAAATAATATAATAAAGCCAGTGTAAAAATTGAATAAGATAGAGAAATAAAATAGGAAGAGATTCTTAACTATCTCTATAGATATTACCTTTAAAATCCCAAGGGAACTTACAGGTCATTGAATTCAATCCTCTTATTTTGTAAAAGAGAAGAAAAAGTTAATTGACTTGCCCAAAATTACAAAAGTAATAGAAGAGCTGGAATGGGAATGGAAGTCCTTAGACTCTTGTTATTTCTACTCTATCTCATAGGAAAGAATGATGGTACAGTAAATCCTGAAAATTTTACAAAAGTATAAGATATAAGATAAATGAATAATCTTTCACTAATTGGACATCGTGATATACACAGAAGGTAATAAGTAATCATGTGAACAATGAATATTGGATGAATGTAGAAGAAAGCCAATACTTTCTGCTATATTTGCCACTTGGAAGAGATCATAAATGGAAATTCTGGAAACATTTTGACTTTTTAAATCATTTGAGCATAAAAGCATTTCCTCTGGCCATCCATCAGGGTAGATGTATAGCTTTTCATTTGATTAAGTAGTATCATGTTGTTTCACTTCAGATTTAGCAGGCAATCATGACTAATATGATTCCAAAAAAATCTACCTCGATTTTCCTAGGTAAAGGTGCTCTCTTCATTACTAAAGTAGCTAACATTTTGTGTTCTCTCGTGATTTTCCTTTGCTCATTTCAAACTCATTATGAATCATAGTGGATAGAATGTCGAGTTTAGAGTTCAGAAAACCTGAGTTTCAATCCCACTTCAGATGCTAGCAGTGTGGTCCTAGGAAAGTCATTTTAGTTCTCTTGGTTACAGTTTGCTTATTTATAAAATAACATGATTATATTTAATAACCTCTGGAATCCTTTCCAGTTTAGGACTATGATTCTTTGATCTCCAAGTTACCTTATAGCACTAAATTTTTATCCTATAGTTTTAAAAAATTGTGTATTAGATCCCTATTCTCCAGGAAGGCAGGGATTGTTTCTTGTTGGCATCCTTCTTCAATGTCTAGCACAGTGCTTCATCTTGGTAATAATGTTTCTATCATTTCCCTATCTTGTCTTAACCTGTGATTTCATAGACATGCGAAACTCTCAGTGTAGAAATTCCCTCCAATGATTCAGATTGACTGCTCCATTTATGACTTATAGTTTAAAAGGTTTGATTAGTATCCAAAAGGTTAAATGGTTGTCCATGATCACAAAGTCAGATACTATTACTATTACTACTACTACTACTACTACTACTACTACTACTACTACTACTACTACTAGTAACAATAATAATTGCATAACTGCTAGTTACATAACACTTTAAGATTTGCAAAAATGGTTTTACATCCATTATTTCATTGTAGAGAATTGTTAATATCTGTTTAATTAAATTTAATTAGCAAAATTAACTAACTCTTAACTATACATTAGTAACATTGATTTTTTGGGAAATGACTTAAACAATGGAATGAATGTGCTAATCATGAAATAAATAAACAACTAGCCTATAAAATGCAGAATCAGAAATTGAGGACTGAATGACCTTTTTCCTTATTTTATAGTTCTAGCAACACTATGTCAAAATTTCTTTTTATCTGTGTAGCCCAAATTACCCTCCTGGTTTGGTTAAAAATTGGAATCTTCACAAATTGTTAGAACATTAGTAGACTTTTACTCATCGTTTTAAAGTACAATGGAAAAGAAAATCTGTAATCATTCACTCTAGAAAAATATTTTCTTTCAGTCAACAAGTCTTGGTGTAATTGTTCCAGCCACAAGTAGTCAAAACTCTGCTTCCGAATAATGCAAGATATTTTTGAGGAAAAAAAAGGTCTATATGTTATTGCATAACCTGCCTACAATTATTGTCAATGTACTGTAGACTAGTGGAAAGTATGAAGTATTCATTAGGCATGAAATAATTATTAAGAGTTTCATTTAAGTGATATAGCTTTCTTTTTTCTTTCAGCACATAAGTTAAATAACTGAAATGTTATGCTCTTCATCTGTATCAGATACATCTGACTAGATGCTTCAAGAGGAACTTTCAAGTGAAAAAAAGTGAAAAATTGAAAAAAACAGTTTATTCTGTGACTTATTTTCACCTTTTCTTTATCAACCTTGTATTACACATACAAAGCTCATAGGAGGCTCCATGGAGATTATCTATTGCAATGTCCCCATATACATATGATATATATAACATAGATATAGGTATGCAAATGTACAGATACACCCATACCTACATACATACATTCTATAAATACATACATATATATATATATATATATATATATGCATACACATACACATGGGTATTGGGGGAGAGAGAGAGAGAGAGAGAGAGAGAGAGAGAGAGAGAGAGAGAGAATTCCCATAATAAAATATATCCTTTCTGAAGGTGGGCAGTTAGGCTGTCCAGTATATAGAGGAGTGGTTCAGGAATCAGGAAGACTCATCTTCTTGAGTTCAAATCCAACCTAAGATACTTCCTAATTGTGTGAACCTGGGCAAGTCACTTAACCCTGTATGTCTCAGTTCCTCATCTATAAGATGATCTGGAGAAGGAAATGGCAAACTATTCATGACTAAAAAAAGACTAAGCAATAAAAATTCTAAAGGTAAAAAGCATTATGTTTCATCTTTGCATAATAGTTCCTAACTTTGTATATTGATATTTTTCTCCAACTAAGATTTCAAAGCACCTAGAGAGAATATTTTTACTGAAATATCTACAGAGTGCTACCTGGAGCATAGGAATCAACAAATCCATCATTCAACAACTATTTGTTGTCTTCTGTGTGTTAGGAGCCATGATAGGTGCAGAGGATTCAAGTACAAAGAATAAAATAATCCCACAAGAATTTGGAGCTTATAGCCTAAAGGAATGTGAATTATAATATATTTCAAATATACAAAATTTGAAAATATTTGCACAAATATATACATACAAACATTGTGGATACCTCGACACACATATTAAAGTCATACAATATATAATACATTTATATGCATGCATACATACATACATGGACACAGGCATGCATGTGTGTGCGCACACACACACACACACACACACACACACACAGAGCCTAGAAGCCAGGCTGATTAAGATTTATTTAAGTTCTGAGTGTGTGACCCTTGTAATTGATCCTTCAAGTGCTCTAGGGAACAGTGCAAACCTGCTTTAGTAAAGGTCTTTCATCTAGGAGTTGCCTATACTAATTCTGGTACAGAGCCTATATATATATATATATACAAAATTGTTAAAAGACTTTTTCTGGTACAGAGCCTATATATACATATACTGTCTCCTAGTTGTCTCTACTGATAAAAGCCTGGAATTCAAATCTGACTAAGTCATTTACTAGTTGTGTGACTATGTGCCAATACCTTCTGCCTGCCTCAGTTTCCTCATCTAAATAAATAGAGGGAAATAATCTGGAAACTTAACTTTCAGGATTGTTGTGAGGCTAAAATGAAATATTATTTGTAAAATGCCACCTCACAAACCTTAAAGCACTATATAAACATAAACTATTATTTTTTTTAGCAGGGGCCTTTTCTTCCCCTCTCATTCTGATTGTCGCTACAAAGGACTCAAAAACAGACATTGCTTAGGCTTCCCAAACCATGCACATCTGGAGAGAAACATATTCTCAGCTTCTATCACAGCTTCTGAACTCTCCTTAAATAGCACTCACTATTTTCACCTTTGGAAGAGGGCCAAATGCTCAAATGCACTGCTAAATACAGAGCAAATATATGGTGAAAGATATATATATATATATATATATATATATATATATATATATATATATATATGTAAGGATGTATCTCTTACCATATATTGCCCCCCAAGAGTAAGCTTTGACCAACAGAGACAAAAAGCACAACCTTAAAAATATAAAATAATTATCCTAGGCAGGTTGTAAATTTCTCTAGTTCTAATTTCATGTACAAATCAGGTACAAGTAAATCTATTAAACCCTCTTTCTGCTTCTGCTTCAATTTCTTCATTTGTAAAGCTAGGGAGTTAGATGACCCTCCCCAAGGGTCTTTTCTAGTTCAAAATTTATGATACTTCTATAGCTATCAATCTGTCTGTCTATACATCTCTATATATTTGTTAAGTGACTTGTCTAGGGTCACACAATTAGTATCTGAGGCAAAATAATAATAATAGAAGAAAGAGAAATGACTACCTTCCCTCTTTCTGAGTATCTTTATTTTTTTAAAAAAGACTATTAAATGTAGTAAATCATTTTAAATGAAAGAAAAACCAATTCCACTCTTTCCATATCCCACACTTTTCATACTTACGGGATGGCATAATTCAGATTAAGTTAATTTTTCTATCTCTCTTCTCCTCAATCCTCACAGTTTATTATGTATTTAAATTAATGCCCACTCTACTGGTCCTATTGTTAATAGGAAACTCTCTCAAATTAAAAATCAGTGTTTTCTGTCTGAATTACTCTTGTTCTTAAAAATGATGGGAGGATCTCCCTCCATCCCAATGTGTCACCACTGTGGGTTTATAAACTATTGTTTTTCTCCTCTTCTAGTGTGCATAACAAAAGAATATTGCTAAAATTAACTTCTTGTAAACAAACATTTATCCTATAAACTTTCTGTACCACAAAGCCTCTACCCCCAAAGGATACCTAAAAAGGAAATAACATTCCTCAGAAAAAAAATGATACATTTCCCTGAGGGCCAATATGATAATAGTGCTGATGACATAAACTTTTGAATCGATGCTTATTTTCTGTGACAATACCTAATGTCTCTCCCTCTTACTTTCTCAAAGTAAAAGGTTCTCTGAGATAGGATGTACTTTATATGGGGGTAACAGATTGAAATTAAGAATCCCATTTGGGTGAAAACAATTGCCGTAGTTAAATACAAAATTTAATTAACCATTCCTCAATCAATTGATACCTACTTTGCTTTCAATTTGGTTTTATTATCACAAAAAATGTTGCTAAAACATTTTGGTCAAAAATGAAACCTTTCTGCTTTTGATCTGCTGTGTCAGTTATATAATGTATCTGCTGAGTTTGCTGATTAAAAACAGTTTATCATCACTGTGAAAAGCAGGTAAAAGCTGCTTCAAGTCCCATCTATGTCATATACTATCTGTTAGATCCTGAGCAAGTTGCCTAGTCTCTCAATGACCCAGGTAACTAGATTATAAAATGCAGGTCTTCATTGATTAATTAACCATCAATTAATAGATTAATTTTCATTCATCTTCATTTCCTTATGAAAGTTTACTCATTAGAAAGTGAAATTTCATTAGAAAAGAGAGTATCCTTTCTAGGATTTCCCTTCACTCATGAAATTATAGGATCAACTCTTTCCCTACCTTCAAATCATCATCATCAATAAAAACAAAGTAGACAACCAGTTGGAAGAACTTGTGCTCATATTTAAGGAAGCTTAAGGATCATACAAACATTTATTTTTCTTTTTTCACTTGTTTCTACAAGAGCATGAAAAATTTACCTTCCATGTAATCAATGAATCATCAAATAGCCATACCAAAACATCTGGCAGATTGATCCCAGTTGCCAGCCTAATATTAAAACTTTAATTATATAGTATGCTTCATATTTCTTAGAACAACTTGGGTAAAAAAAAAAGGCAAGAGTGAAAAAAATGTGTGCTCTCCTTTTCTCCCTACCCCAGCTCTCAAGTATGTGTATGTGTAAGAAGAAACTCATTAAAAATTACATTTATATTGAATTTTCCCATCCCCCCATCTAGTAACAGTTTTGTAATAAGTGAATTCAGTTATGTAGTACAAAGATATTTATGTGCTAAGGTGTCCTATTCAAGATCCCTTCTGAAGCACTAGACATTTGCTATTTGAGTTGCTTCTGGCCTTGTGTGCATCTGCATTTGCTGACTTAGCATGCTGTTTTCATTTGTCCACTTATCTGAGCTTAAGCATTCAGTCACTATATTCAGACACGCACTCCAGGAATGTTGTGACCTAAATACAGAGTATATGGTTTACATTTTCGGTAACTGGGCAGCCATTTAATTGTCTGACTCAATCATAGTCATCAAAATTCAGGCGGCCAACTCCCCAATCATCTCACTGAATTGGACCTCTGGATGTCAAACGAAATTCCCCAAGGAAAAAACCAGGTCAGTAGATTGGCTGCTGAAGGATATATATTTTAGTCTGTCCTGGGGGAGAATTCTTGTTGTTATACACACACAGACACACAGACACACAGACACACACACACACACACACACACACACACACACACACACACACAGCAACTTTTTTGTCCAGCTTCAATTCCCTTAATCTGGTCAAAATCTAGGAGCAATGTAGTAATTGAGTTTGATTCACAACATAATGGGAATCCTAATTTGGGCAACTGTTTCTCAGGCAAAGCCAAAGGAAATATTGCCCAGTAGGAGGAATTGCAATAAAGCTAGGTTTTGATTTTTTTGGAAAAGTATATATTTTCTAAGCAACACTAGTATGCAAGGAATTTTACACAATGTGAAGGGGGAAGGAGTTTCTATAAGCATCATCCTAGGCTAGACTACTATATATCTCTTATGATCAAATGGAAGAACACTACATTGGTCAAGTAACTCCATCTCTATCCTACCAAGCCGACCAGACGATGCCTCAAATGCTCAGTAGTCCAGGTACCATATACCTATAAGAAGTCGAAGAATCCTGGGAGAAATAACTGGTTTAATAATAAAATCTCAATGAAGAAAGAGTGTTAAATCCCTTTCTTAAGAGTATGATAAGTATGAGAACTTAACCTGTTAAGAAATGGAGAGGGGGAGATAAGAAATAAAATTCTTAGTGGAGCTATTAGACCAGAATAATTTATCTACTAACGTAGCCATCCAGATACACACACACAGACATATCCATATACAAAAATCACACACACACACACACACACACACACACACACACACACACACACTTGCTGCTCAAAGAAAGAAAAGCAAAGGATGGAGTCATTCTATAACATTATAACATCCTTTCGTCATCCCACCCCCAACTCCCCTAATGATTCTTACATAGTATAAATTAATTGCTTATAGCTTCTAAACTCTGGAGATAGACAAATGAGTCTAGATAGAAGAGTCTAATTAGAATCTCTAAACTTGTTTTTTAATAAATATAGATAAAACACACACACAGAGATATGATAGATGCATAGAGAACTATTTAGTTAAATTAATTTAAGTTATATAAATATGAAATATAAATTATAAATAAAAATTAAATTAAAGTTGAATAAATTTAAATCATAGCTTTTAATTTTTTGCATTTAAAAACATTATTGGTAAGGGACCCAGAGGTTTTAAAAGATTATCAAAATGATGAAAAAAAGTTAAAAAATAAAGAACTGAAACTCATAAAAGAAATGTCCTTACTCCCTAAATATTCCTAAATGTTAATCATGAAAAAAATGGTCATGACCTTCTCAACTCATATGAGATATGTTCTTTTAGATGCTGAGGATTTAAGTCCCAGAAGGAGTGCCTCCTTATTAAGATGGATATGTGAAAGAACTGTGAACTAAGGCTGGTAATACTTTGTCTATAGAACTGTATGATTTCCCTGGTAGGAAGAAAGGATACCTATAAAGGAACTGTCGTTGAAAAGGTCTAATTACTTCCCCCCCTTCCAATAATGTCCTTCTCCAATGCCTTATCCATAATAAAGGGTATTAAGTTTTCTAAGTCAGTGCCCATAGAGTTCCCTGAATTTGGCAGTGGAGGTTTCTTCCAAGGTGAAAGCCACCTTCTACTACTACTACCTTTTAAGTTTTAAATACAACCTAATTTGCCACTTCTTAGTTTATGTCCAGCCTTTCCTTTCAGGTATGACATCCCCTGTGAAATACCTCCTCAGCCAGGATTTAGATTTTATGAGTTAGATCCCAAAAGGATTGCTCCTACCTTGGGATCTAGGGGTAACCCTAGGGCCCTTTACTTCTTAGGCTATGGCTCACAAACCTTCATAAATGTGATCAGTCCTTAGTAATCTTTGCATCCTCTATGTCTTTTATCCTATTCATCTACTTGTAGCATCTTATATTCAAGAAAAATTGCTTGTATTTAGAAGGAACTGAAACCATAGACATAGTCTTATATGTTTATTCGTACTTCTCTTATCCTTTCCTTTGTCTGCTCACCCATTTTCCTATAGACTCTCTTCTTTCTGAAAGATTGCAGTAGTTTCCTTTTATTGCTTCTCCTTTGACATAAGTGTACATCATATATACCCTTCTATCTTTTCCTTCTCCTTTCTCTCTTTATTTGTCCTTCCATCCTTCAGTTTAGTCCCGTTCCTAAAAATCAGTATGAATTCGCTTGCAGCTAGGGTTTTGTCAGTTTTAGTCTATGGGGTTGGAAATCTGTTTGACAACCATAACTTCTTCTATTTGACTTTGACTTTCACACTTGCCTCTTAGACTTTTAGAAAGAAATTTCTTATTTTTTTTCACTTTGTGCTGCTATTTTTGTTATTTTGTTGTTAACCCCATGAATATCTTAATTTATTTCGTTACTCATGTCTTCTTTGGTTATTGTAAAGGTAGGTCTAATGTACTTTTTTATCTGGGATGTTTGCAAAGCGAATATTTGTTCAGAACTGATTTTCTTTGTCAGAATGCTTCAAATGACTCTTTTATTGAATTCATTTTTTGCATTAATAATTTTTTTAGGTTTTTGGCAAGGCAAATGGGGTTAAGTGGCTTGCCCAAGGCCACACAGCTAGGTAATTATTAAGTGTCTGAGACTGTATTTGAACCCAGGTACTCCTGACTCCAAGGCCGGTGCTTTATCCACTAAGCCACCTAGCCACCCCTGCATTAATAATTAAACTTAGGTTTGTAGGATATGTCACCTTGAGTTGCATCTTGACCTCCTTTGCCCTTTGCAACATAACACATTAATTGATTTCCTTTTGTAGTTTCTGGTAGTTGTAGAATAGTCCAGTATTATTAGAGTTTCCTTGTCTTTATAATTAAAGATCTTTGTTGTTAATCATTGGAACTGTTAAATTCAACTACCATGTGTCTTGGAGCTTGTACCATAAATTTTGTTTTGTTTTGTTTTGTTTTAAATGGAGACAATCTATGGATTCTTTCAAGAATTACTTTGTCTTCTAACTTCAGAAATTCTGTGCAATTTTCTTGCATTATGGTGTTTACATTTTTTGGTTTATGTTCTTTTAGAAGACCAATAATCTTAAATTGTTTCTATACTCTAATCTGTAAGATACATATGCTTTCCTTGTATAACATTCTTATTTTCTATTAATGCTATTATTTTCTGCCTCTCTTCTTCTAGATTGTCCTTCACTTTTTGTATTTCCATTCCTAATCTTTTATTTGTTCTCTCTTTTGTTTCTTTGGTGAGATTTGCCAGTGTGGTTTCAAGTGGTTTCTTCTAATAATTTCTGATGTGCATGCCATAAATTTTGCTTTCACAACTCTTATTTGTTTCTTAAACCATTCAGAAATACTTTACTGTGGCTCGATGCTCACTTGAGAACCCACAAAATCCTTGTCCTCCTCATGTGGTGATTCACTTTTTCTTTGTTTTGAAATGTTTATTCAGAGATATCTGGAGTCATTTATATGATGTAGAGAACATCTTCATGTTAATAATATTTTCCGTGTTGGTTTTTCTGTTTTTGCTAAAAGTCTTAAATTGAGTTTTCTTCCTTCTGAAATATCTGTAATTTCAGCCCTTTTCCTTTATATTTCCTTATGCTCACTTTGATTTCATTCCTTTTTGATGAATATTTCCTTAGGGACAAATGCACATGTTGGACAGTTTACATTTCACCAGTCTTAGTCTCTTCCACAAGTGACTTTTTTGGGGGGGAGGGGGGAAGAATTGACCTCAGATGGATATCCATATCCTTTTGTTTCCTGTCTGGTGGATCCACACACATATTGATGTCTTGCCCCATCCCTTATGTTCTTGTGTTTTCTAGTGTAATATCATCTCAGCAAAGAGCACTGACATGCTGGGTCCAAGTCATAGCCAGATTCTGATTTTTTTTCTTTTCTGTAGCATGATGGTGGAGGCAGGCTGTAGGAAGTAGGTTTGAGTTCTATTTCAATCTCTGGGCCCACTCTTGAGCTGTGAAAGAGTTGGTTGCAGGTCCTGATTGAGCATATTAGGAACTAAAGATTAGCTTTCTCTGTTGCTAGTTCATTAGATTATTATTTCATTAGTTTTTTGGTACACATAAAGAGAAGTATCTAGGCCTCCAACTTGTAGTTTGCTTCTTTTCAATGTACCCCTGACATTTATGTGTATCAAAGTGAGCATAAGGAAATATAAAGGAAAAGGGCTGAACTTACAGATATGTAAATATACATTGAGTTATCCTTTGTGTTTGAAGAGAACCACAGCAACCACATTAATGATGGCATGACTTGCATAATATGTTTGTTTTGTGCAAAGGCATCCTTCTCACTGGCCTTTCTAGAGTCATTCACCTCATGACCTGATTTGAAAGGAATCAGGACTTCTGGTGATGGTCTGGATGCTGCAGGAGTCCTTGGCCCATATTAGTGAGGCCTATAGTACCCCAAGAAACAATGGGTAAAACACCAGTATGTATCTGACAGCAAAATAGTGACATACAGTATATCCAGGTCTATCTCTCAATGGTCTAATTGTAGGTGCAGGTTTTTCCTCTCAGAACTTCAACTATACTCCTCCCAAAACCCAGAGACTTTGATTTTCTGGAAACTGCCTAGAATATCATGGGTGCTGGATGTTATCATCCATCCATCATTTATGGTCCAAACTATAACAGAATCTGATTGTCTTCATTCTTGATTAATGAAAACATTCTTGGCAAATGCCTTCATTCTAACACAATAGACCAGGCAGAAGAGTTGTCTTCTTACTTCTCATAGCTGTTTCCAAGACACATTCTTGGTACCATCTCTCAGCAACTTCTTTTTCTTTGAAGCTCACATTATTCATGTAAATAATCCAACACAGATTCCAATTGTTATCATCTCCAGCCTCCAGTCATTCTCTCTCCTTTCGTAAGAAGTCCAGTACCTGGCTTCTGGTTTTTATCTCAAACTCAAACTTTGTTCCTATGTGCAGAAATTTCTGCATAATTTTGATGCAACCCCAATCTGATCTTTGAATTAATCAACATTCTAAGCTTCCTTAATATACAAAACACTCAAAAATTCATACAACCAAGCATGAAAAATTATCTACTGCCATTCCTTTCTCTGTCTCTATCTCTCTTTCTCTGAGTGTCTGTCTCTCTTGTCTCTCCTTTTTTTTCCTTTCTCCCTTGCTCTCTCTGTTTTTCCCTAAAAATCTAGTTTCTGACTTCATCACTCAACAGAAATTGTTCTCTCCAAATTTTCTCCAAAGTTAACAATGACCTCTTAATTATGAATCTGATAGTTTTTTTCTCCCATTATAAATACTTCTTGACCTGTTGATCACCTCTTTTTTTTTTGGATACTCTTTCACCTCTAAGTTTTCATAATACTACTCTCTTCCTATGTATCTCCTCTCCATCTGCCCTTTTCAGTTCAGTGACTTCCTAGGTCCCTACTGCCTACAAATAAATTCTACCCTTTCTCTAGTATTCTGAGTAATCTTAAGGGAACTGAGGGTTGTCTAGTCTCTCTACTATTGAATCAAGTTATCATTAATTGTATAATTGCAATCACTTGATTTTAGAAGCTCACTGTACCCTATGTTCATTCAACTAATTTAACAGTTAGATTAGTTTTTACAAAGAAATATTTATTTTGCCAGTATGATAAGAATATCTATCTATCAATCTATCCATCTATCAATGTTTCTCTTCAACAGCTGGGGTGGGAGGGGAGCATAATCACCAACATCCCCAATCATTCTCTGACAAGCAAGGGCAGATTAGATTTTTTAATTTAACCCCATTCCAAATCCAGAAGTTCATCCACATTCCCTAAACCCCCCAAACAAATTCTACTACCCTGATTTCTCAGGGTTTTACTGCTGACCTAGTGGAAACATATGGCCTGGACTCCTGCCTCCAAGTTCACCATGACTCAAGTTCTTGAGTCTAGGGACTCTGACACTCATATCTAGAACTGAAAAGGACAAATGAAACACATGAAAATCCCAAATTCTTGGTCCAGTAGTAACCTTCTGCTTCCCATTCCCCAGCTCAGTGCATGGAGTCTAAGTTTTGGATGAATAGAACATTTACCCCAAGAAGTTGTGGGAATGGAGAGGGGACGAGAGATAGAGAGACAGTGACTGTTCCAGACTGATAGTTTTAAAGATGCCTCCTATTCTAGCTATACAGTCAATAGAGACTACTTCCACCCATGGGTAAAGAAAAGAATATCTCCTCCCAGAAACAGATCTCTGCTATACCTTGTAGGGGGCTTCTATCTTTAGCCATGCATAACAAAACCCTGTTAGCAGAGTTTATTCTTCTTCCACATTATACTATGGGTGTTTTTACTCTTTACTATGGATATTTCCCAAGATTCTATGCTGTCTTTTTCTCTGCTCCTTCAAAATACATCCCCACTTGATAACCTCATCACTCCCTTGAGTTTAACTATCATCTCTCATACACATGATACACACATATATCTACATATATGCAGTCTCAGTGTCTTCTCTGACTCTCAGTCATATATTATCATTTGTCTGTTAGATACTTCCAAATGAGCTTTCCTGATCTCAGTATATTGTGCCCTCCCACCTAAATCAAACTATAATATACAAAACTATTTTGTGTATATTTGTATTTATATTTATTTATGCTGTATATATTCTTATATGTTCTTCTTATCGCCTCCTATTAGAATGTTAAGTTCATTGTAAGTATTATTTCATTCTTCAAACTTAGTAGATACCTAGATTTTAGCACAAAGTCTGGCCCATAGGAGGCACATAATACATATTTATTGATTGATTGATACAATTTCTCTTTTTCACAGTCACATTTCCCACTTTACATTAGATCTTACTATCACCCATAACATGCTTTCATTCCTTTTCTCCCTATATATTACCTTCTATAAATAGCTATTTTGTCTTCAACTCAGTTTCTAATCCATCCTTCCCTCTCTGTTTTCTCAGTTAATGCTTTAGACTTTAGCTTCACTTCCCACTCATAACTTCATTGTTGACCAATTGTAAATACATTATCCTCCAGCCCTAACTCCCTCACACTAAGAATCCTAAACCATATGATAAGCAACCCCATCACCTATTTTGTCTCTTTTGGGGGTTTTCTGAGAATTGCTAGAAAGAGCCCTTATAACCAACAGTAAACTTAAGGCATATAATTGCAAAAGAGCCTTCATTCCTACAAAGCAGTACTTTTATTCTTCCCTGATTGACTCTATGTTACATTGTACAGAAACTATTTCAAACCTTTTCTCATCTCATCAAGCCCCTAATGACAACACTTTCCTTATTTCTCTTAATAGTGCCTCCTCTATTACCAACAGGAACCATTAAGAGATGTTTCTTCACATCTGGAGTAAGAAGGAGAGAGGGCCAGGGACAGGGGAAGGGGTGGGGATGTGAATGAAGGAGGAGAGGATGGACCATGGGGGGAGAGTGGTCAGTTATAACACATTTTCTTTTTAACTGCTTGCAAGGGGCTGGGATTGGAAGGCCTGTCCAGGACCATAGGGCCAGGTGGATGCTGGGCCTAAGAGGTGGTAGGGGGGCTCAGGGCTTCTTGGCCCCGGGACCAGGGATCTGTCTGCTGCGCCACTCAGCTACCCTACAGCAGAGTCAGAGTGAAAGGAGAGAGAAAATATAGTGCATGGTAGTGGAGAAATACCAAAGGAGGGAGTTGCAATAAGTGATGGCAACGGTGGAAAAATATGGAAGTAACTTCTGTGATGGACTTATCATAAAGAATGTGATCAACCCGCAACAGAGTTGGTGGTGTTGGAACACAGACTGAAGTACATTTTTTATTATTATTATTTTTTGGGGGCAATTTGCAGGGCAAATGGGGCTACATGGCCTGCCTGGGGCTGCATACCAGGGTGATCTTTGGGTGTCTGAAGCCAGATTTGGCCCTGGTTGCTCTGGGCTCAAGGGCCAGTGCTCTGTCCACCACCCAACCTCCCCTACTATTATTACTATTTTATTTTCTTTGGGAAATTTTTTTTTCTTTTTTTTTTGTTTTTGCAGGGCAGTGGGGTTGGTGTAGCTTGCATGTCACACAGCTGGGTGATTGTTGGGTGTACGGGGCTGGATATGGGCTCGGGCGCTCCTGGCTCTAGGGCTGGTGCTCTGTCCACTGTGCCACCTGGCCATACCTACAATTATTACTATTATTTTTTTAATTTTAATTTTTTTCTCTCCCCTTTACTTCATCGCTCAAGCAAGTCTATATATTTTTGGGAGAGGGGGTATTTTGTTTACTCTTAAACAAGAATATCTTATTAATGTATAAAAAACATTATTTGTACAAAATGAGAATAAATAAATATTAAATTAAAAAAGAGTTGTTTCTTCTTCTTGTCTCCCTATTTCATAACCCTTCCACATCTTTACCCAATCTTTCCTACTTCAAGTTCCTCTCTCATGAAGCCATTACTCTCAATTTCATCCTTTATAGAATAGTTTAGGGGCTTGCTCAATCAATTCCTCTATCTCTTATGATGAATACTTTCTGAACCTGACTCTTCCTGTGTTTTCTCCTTAACCCTTTGATTTTTATACTTATGTAAATGATATTTCAATAAATAATAATTATGAAATGAGGTTGCTATGAATGTATTTAAGAGCTTTGAAAAGATTTTCAAAAGTCAATGGGACTGGGGTAGATAGGTGGAGGAGTGGATAGAGCACAGGCCCTAGAGTTCCAAACCCAACCTCAGACACATACTTATCTAGCATGTGACCTCAGGCAAGTCACTTAACCCTATTCATTGCCTTGCAAAAAATAAATAAATAAATAACAGAATAATCACAAAAAGAATTTCTTTAGAAAAAAGTCAATAGAGCTATAGCAATTCTGCTGTACCACAGAGAAGTTGGGGGGTTTTCTCCATCTTTTTCTTTTTCTGCTTTCAAATATCAATACCAGCTATACTCATATACTTTCCCAACTTCAAATATCTTCAACTCTTAATTTTCCATTACTTCCCCCATATCCAATTGTTGTGAAGTTTTGTCATTTCTTTCTCTACAACATTTTATACCTGGCCTTCTTACCCTGCCTTAGTTCAAACCCTCTTCGTCTCTTTTTTATACTATTTTAGTAAGCTTCTTAATTGGTCTCCTTGCTCACAGTCTCCAATTCATCTTCCACAAAATTTTCTAATTGATATTTCTAAAGGATAGTTCTAACTATAGTTCCTCTGCTCAAGAAGTATAAATGATTTTCTTTTGCCTCTTAGATTAAATAGAAACTTGAGGGGGGTATAAAGGGGTATAAAGCCCTTTATAATATAATTTTATGTTATTTTTTTCCTAACTTCCCTTATGCACTCTGTGATCTATCTCAACTAGACTACTTTCTCTTGCCTAAACAGGATTCATTATCTACCTCTGTGCCTTTCCATAGACAATCTCCCATACTAATTGTGTGACCTTGGACAAATCACTTTACCCAGATTGCCTCACATCGAAGTCATCTGAATCTGAATCAGGGTCATCTCCAGTAGTCCTGATTCATAGCTGATCACTGGACCTAGGTGGCTCTGTAGTGGAAAGTGGAGCTGGTGATTTAGTACAGCTTCCCCTCACTCAAATCCAGTTCACTTAATTATCATGACATCATCTCCCTAAAGATGTCATGGTCTTCAAGAAGTAAGGACAAACTTTATTATCAGTTCAAAGAATGTATGCTCCTCCCAAGTCTGAGCACAAAAGACTTTCCCAATTCAGACAAAATTCATTATAAGGTTGGGTGGAGTCTAATCAAGAATGAAGAGAATTAATATAATCTCATTATCAGTAATGTCCTACTAGAAAACTGAAATTAGAGAATTTCCCCAAGATATAGATTATTAATAATCATTTCTCATAGTGGGTTTGTGGAGATTATATTGTTAAAGAATTATGTAAAAGAAGTCATGCACAGCCTTCCATCAAAGGTGTATAAAATGGAAGAGAAGATTGGTAGACCTTTGGGCTAAAGGACAAGAATCTATAGAGGGAGGACCCCAGCACATTGGGCTTTGGAGGATTTGAAGCAGAGTCTAGGAAAAAAAGATAAATGGGATGAGAAGGTATGGATGGGTTGTGATCTGTACTGTGGAAGGAGTTTCTCCTTCACTTCGACCACAGATCTATTGAAGTTTCAAGGATATGAGTGATACATCAGTTTTTTTTTTTCCCAAGAAAAGATTTTGATTGTGATTACTGTAGAGAAACATTAAGTAAAAGGTATTAGGCAAAAAAAGGTAAAAAGCCTTAAAAGAAATGAGACTTTAGGCCTTGGGGATAAACTTAATAATTTTTTTCTAGGCCTTGTCTAATGGAGGAAAGAAAAAAATCCATTTTGTAAACTTCTGTCTGTGTTCAGTCATAGCTACTTTGATCATCACTGTTAAGTGCTGTAAGAGGGCAATCTGACCTTGACTTGAGTCTTTGCACATCAGACATAAGGAGGATGTGGCCTTCTTTCTTGAAAATTGCCTAGGGTTTAAAGTGTATTTGGCATCAAGATCATGGGCAGGTTATGTTACTATACTCATGTGATATTAAAAATGTTGAGAATAAAATGGTAGGGAAGGGTCATGCTTCTAATTGGGATTCAACTATTTATGGAAAAGGAGGTAAGGCAAGAAGCTTCTTATTTAATGATTTTTACATTTTATTACTGTTTCTCAAAACAATCACAGTTTATGTATACAGATTTTAAAATTATTTCCAATTTTTGAGATTTGATTTATTATGATGATCTAGCATCTTTATTCAGTAGAGTTCAGAAAGAAGTAGTCCTGAGACAAGTTGCTATCTTGCTGTTATTCCCTTTTATTTAATCTTCAGGCTGATAAAATAACTACTTTTTGGTAATTAAACAAAAGTATTCTGATATAAATGCACCCTCTATAAACATATTAAAAGTATATTCAAGATGATTGCAGGAGAAAATAGTATGATAAGGATATGTACCTTATATTATTCTCAATATTTTGATTCATCATCATCATTAAAATCATCATCATCATCAATCATCATCATTATCATCAATCATTGGCAGCAGTGCCAGCAGCAGATAAGTGGCATATTAATCAACTTGGAGTCAAAAATACCTTAGTTTAAATTCATCCTGAGACCTTTCCAGCTATGTGACCCTGGGCAAGTCATTTAACCTCTTTCAGTCTCCATTTCCTCTTCTGAAAAAATGGAGATTTTTCACACCTCACAGAGATCATAGAAAATCAAAGTGTTTTACAAACCTTAAAGAGTTATGTGAATGCGAGTTACTATCATTGTCCTTGTTCATAGTTCTTTCATATATTTCTATTTGTTTTATTTTTCTTTTAGAAACAGTTCTTTGGCAGCTATGATCCTATGATTAATAACTGATTCTGAAGCCAACAGGACAGTGTCTCTAAAATAAGAACCAGGTTGAACTCACTGGGTCATTGAGGAGCTATATAGATACAGATCAGCAGAAGCATTTAAGTAACTCCTTAGGTCAAGGAAAATAATTTTAGAAAAATCCTAATTCATCCCTGAGTGCAGAATCCCAAAAGCGCTCTTGAGATTTGCCAAGATTTAGTTTCTAAACACTGTGAATTTACAAGGATGTGATAATCTATCTTATGAATCTCATCAACCTTTACATTCTGACAGATTTCTGCCCTGATAGTTCTGCTTTTTTTTAGAAGGGGGTGGGGGTGGGGGGGAGGGTTAGGAGGAAGGAGGAAATATTGCTATAAATGTTGGTTCACAATTTTTAGCTCATTCCCTCCCAACAAGTTTCTCTTCATTCCTCCAACTAATTTATGGATGTAGCAGTTAGTTCTATTTATTCCAGTTCTTTTTATTTCAGAGGTCACTCATCATTCTTAACGCTTCTCAGCATTATACAGACAAATAAGGCCCAGGATCAAGGGTTGTTTCCTAACTAGTAGCTTTTTCATCACAAAGACTAGAAATGTTAACTTAGTCCTTGCATGAAAACACATCTGTCTTTTCATCTTGAGGCTTTGTTCTCTCAGAATGGGGAAGTGATTTATACAAGAAGCATGAAAGATCAAAACTGTAACATGATTTTTCTGGGGAAAAAAATCTTTGTTTATGTAAATTGTCATTTCCTGATGAATCTCTCTCTTTAAATTACAGAAACTATACCTGTAGAAAATTCTTTAGATTTCTAATTTAAAGTGTTGTTAAACAAATCTGAGACAGGGACTTTAAAGATTTGTACAATAAGAACACATGAAATAGCTTGATATTTTCATTATTTCCTGTTCTTGGGTTATTTCAAAAGCTCTGGGATTTTATTGAATTTATAATGGCAATCTATGATGAACAGATGATAATAACTTTGTCTAAATCTGTGACTAAAATTAACTCATTCAATAATAAATTTTTAAGTCATCTATCATAGTAGTGGTAGGTGTTGAGAAAATAAAGACACTCAAGGATAGATTAGATATAGATGTAGATAGATAAACACATATGTGTATAGGTGTGTGTGTGTGTGTATGAGTAAATTATATCTACCCTGCAACCATAAACTTAGAACAAGAGTTCCCAAGCCCCTTCAATCCCCATTATTCTCTGAGCTTTCCCCCACTCCAATTATTCCTATTCACTATGAATAGAAATAAATTCTAGAGTTCATCATGTAAAAAAAGAAAGAGTTCACCATTAATAAATCCTGAAAGAGTGTCTCTCCATGTGAGAATTTATTCAAAGTTTGACATGGAAATGACTTAGAGAAGCTGTAGAGCATGTCTAGACATTCTATATCTGGTTCTGGTTTGCTACCCACAGTCCTAGCCTTTTTCAATTGGCTTGTAGCCAGAACTGGGGACACCTTTGAAAGGTCTTAGTTTTAGCCTAGGGACTTCCCTCATTCTCTTGGTCTAAGCTCTGGTTTGTTTGTTTCTTTTACTACTTTGCTGAATAGATCTGGATAAAGACAGCCCTATATGGAGAGAAATCCTGGATCCTTCTCTCTGAGCTCATGTAGCCTTGTGCATTTGATCTTGGTCTTTACCCTCTGCATTTGATCTTTTCAGTTTATGAAGAGATTGGAGATACCAAGATATTGTGAGTTTCAAAAGACTAGAAGGGTAGCATGGGGTCCTGGTGTTCCAGAATCTAGGTTTTGCAGTCAATACAACATTCCTGTTTAGAGGAGCAAAGTAGGATAATCTGCCCAGAGGTTGCTTGAAGACTCATCCTCCAGGCATGTCACATGTGGATAAGAACTTTATGGAAAAGATTTGCCAGTCACTCAATCAATAAGTATTTCTAAAAATACTTAGTATGTGCCAGATCCCCACTCAGGGATGCCAAAAATGTGCCAAAGTAACTGGAGTGGGGAGATATAGCCGGGATTCATTGGGTGAAGAATTCACCAATCTCTTACTCAAGGAGGTAAGAAAGGCTTAAACTTTAATTCACAGGTTGTACAAATGGTTTACAAGTTATCATAAAAAGTTCACAAATTGCTACAAAAAATTCATAAGTTAGGTTCTTTGTAGAAACAACTAGATAGTGAGTTTCTTAAAGAACAGACTGATTAGTAGAAGTAGATAGGGGAAAGGGGCTAATGTGAAGCAGGAAATCACTGATCCCTAATGCAGAAGAGTAATTATGCAGAAATCAAGTTTAGGTACTTTAAAGCAGAAAGAGATGGCTGGGGAGGACAGTCAAGTTAAAGAGCATAAATTTCTAAAAAAGTAATAAAATTAATGAAAAAAAAGAGAGAGAGACATTTGAGGGAGAATAACAAAAGGAGGTAGTCTAGTTAAGAAAAGAAAAAAAGACAATGAAAGGAAGTAGCCATGAGGCAGTGATGAGGATCAATATAGATCCCATCTCATAGAGCTTGGTCCATTGGAGTTGGAGCCCAAAGATCCAACTTAAGAGAACACAAAGGGAGAAGAAAGTGGAGCAACAGGGTTGAGGGTTAAATAAGAAGAAAGAGAAAAAAGGAAGTGTACACCTTTGGTGATAGGTGGAGCAAGAGCTGCATAAGAAGGTGACCTAATACTGTGGGTGCCCCAGGGGTGGTCTTCAAGGAGTAGCTGATACCTGATATAAGACCACAATCTGCACATGAGCAGCATGCCTTAGTACTGCACATGAGTGACATTTGTTGCCTCCTGAGTATGGTTGGTATCTATTGGCACCACACATGCTCCTGTCATATGGACATGACCAGGGTCACCCATCAAATCAATACAGAACAGAACAGTACAGTACAGTACAATACAGATATAGCCACACAATTTGTTTCTAATACATAAAGATTGTAACATTTCTCTAGCCCCAGAACTCCCCTGAAAAGACATATGTTAAAAATGAGATCATAATAATTGTTGTCCTTCATTTTTGAAGAAGACCATAGGGAGGTGGTGCCATGACAAGCATGTGAACTGGATTTGAGTGAGGGGGAGCTGTGCTAAGTCACCAGCCTCACTTCCTCCTCCCAAATCATCTGGGTCTAGTGGCCAGATATGAATCAGGATGACTGGAGATGGTCCTGGATGTGAGGGAATCACTAGGAAGTGGCAAATGTCTGAGGCTGCATTCAAACTCCTGTCCTCCTGAATCCAAGAATGGTGCTCTATCCACAGAACCACCTAGCAGCCCTTAAAAGAAATGAGATATATGCAAAGCAAACTGATGTTAATCTCAGCAAACACTAGCATGGAGGGGAAAAGGTAAAGTTTTCTTGCAAAAGGTGGGATTTTAGCTGAGATTTGAAGGAAGTCTAGGAAACCAGATGGAGAAAAATGTGCATGCTCTTAATGTAATTTCAAAACAAATGTCCCTTTTAAAAAATTAATGAATGGTAGCTGGATTATTGGAACTGGTGTGAAACCTGGTAGCATATAGCAAATGGGAAAAACAATCAATTGGGTTTTAAATGCATTGGTTTAGAGGTGAGACTCCCAAACCTCTCAGTCTATCCTAGAACTCTGAGTGACATATGTAACCAACCTGGTTCTGGGAACAGAAAAAAAAATAAAAGGATTAATAGATTTAATAATAACAGTCATTCTGTCTATAGTACTTTACAATTATAAAATTATTTATACAATAATCTCACTTAATCTTCACCACAAACCTTTGGGGTCAGTTTATTGTTGTAATCCCCATTTTGAGGAAATTGAAAGAAGCAGCATTCAAACTCAGATCTTCCTTATTCTAGATACTTTTCTTCCTACCAAAGTACAATTTTAATAGGATAATTTAGCTATTTGACAAATTTCCATATGCTCCCTTTTCAAATTTCTAATATCCATTGAGAGATACACATTTCATACACATACACATTCACGCATATTTTTTCTATGTATATATGCATATGTATCAATGTGTGTATATATATATATATGTATACATGGAGTATATATGTATGTAGTTGATGATATACTTATAAAATCTCAATGACAGTTAAAAAGTTAGTTGAAACAATAATTTTAGCAAAGTAGCAGGATATAAAGTAATCACATAAATTATCAGCATTCCCATATATCAGAAACAAAATTTTCAAGAAGACATAGTAAAAAATAACTCATTTAAAATAATACTAGGAAGTACAAAATACCAAGGAGTGCATCTGCCAACCAAACCCAGGAACTATATAAAGAAAATTATGAAAAAAATACCTTTTAATACAAATAAAATCAGGTTTAAACAATTGGAGAGATATCAATTATATATGGATAGGTAGGGTCAACATATTAAAATTGTAATTTTACCTAAATTAATTTTCATATTCAACAGCATCCCAATTAAATTTTTTAAATTACTCATTAGAAAACAATAATAAAAACATTCATTTGGAAGAACAAAACATCAAGAATATCAAAGGAAATAATTTATAAAATGTAAATAATTAATGAATAATTAAGGGAGATAAAGGAAGGAGATTTGGCAATATCAGATCTTACACTCTATTATAAGGTAGTAATGATCAAGACAATCTGGTACTAGGTAAGAATTTAAAAAACATCAGTAGAATAAATATACAATTTACAGAAGCTCATAGACATAATTATTTTAAACTTGACAGGTGTAAAGACAAGATTTTGGAATAATAATTCATCATTTGGTTAAAAAATGTTGGGAAAACTAAGAAGCAGTATGGAAGACATTGGGCATATACCATTTACCAAGATAATGTCAAAATGGATAAATTACATAGATATAAAGAAAGCTATTACAAGAAATCACAAGACAGGGGTGGCTAGGTGGCGCAGTGGATAAAGCACTGGCCCTGGAGTCAGGAGTACCTGAGTTCAAATCTGGTCTCAGACATTTAATAATTACCTAGCTGTGTGGCCTTGGGCAAGCCACTTAACCCCATTGCCTAGCAAAAACCTAGAAAAAAAAGAAATAAGAAGACTATGGAATATATTACTTATCAGATTTATGGATAGATGAACAATTCATAAATAAAAGAAGAGATAAAAAGCAAAGTTACAGTATAAAGTGGATAATTTCAATTATATTAAATTAAAAAGTTTTTTAAAAGTAAGTAAAACAAATGTAATCAAGGTGAGAGGGAAAGCAAGAAATTGGGGACAAAATTTTATAGCCAGTTTATCAGATAAAGGTCTCATATCTAAATTATATATATATTTTAGTCAAATCTATAAGTATAGTAGTCATTCCCCAATTAATAGTCAAAGGCTATAAATAGGCACTTTTTTAAGTCAAGAAATCAAAACAATTTACAATCATATGAAAATGCTCTAAATCATTGTTGATTAGAGTGATAGAAATTAAATGAACCTTGAGAAATCTTTTTATACTTATCCAATTGACTAAAATGATGAAAGAGGAAAGCAGCAAATGTTAGAGGAAGTGTGGAAAAACTTGGGACATTAATTCATTGTTAGTTTAACTGTAAAATGCTTCAATTATTTTGGGAAGTCCAAAGAATTATTGAACTACCTTTGACCATTGACCCAAAAGGGGTCTATTTAGGGGTCTACTAGGTCTATTTACAAAGATGATTAGAGGAAAAAGCAAGAGAAGCTTTATGTTCTAAAATGTTTATAGCAGCTCTCTTTGTGGTGGCAAACTTGGAATTTGCAAGGAGAATTACTGAACAAGTTGTGGTATGTAATTGTGATGAAATCCTGATAATATATAAAAAATCATGACCTCAATGACCTTAGAAAAATATGAAAAGACTTTGCAAAATAATAACTGTTTTGTTTTAAGAATAATTTTGAGTGAACAAGTTATTTTGCCCATGATAAATATCCAAATTAACTATAAAGATGTGACAACACTGTTTATTGAAGAAAGATACTATCTGCATTAAGAGAAAGAACTGATAAATAAATGTATAGAACATTTTTTTGTATGTGTGGGTATGTGTGTGTGTGTGTCTGTACAGACACATTAACTTATTTTTGCCTAATGGTAACAATCTCCAGGATAGGGGGATGGGGTAAGGAAGAAAAAAAATGAAAATAGAAATTTACATTATACTTTTTTGTTTTTTTTAGATTTTTGCAAGGCAAATAGGGTTAAGTGACTTGCCCAAGGTCACACAGCTAGGTAATTATTAAGTGTCTCAACATGGCTTTGAACTCAGGTACTCCTGACTCCAGGGCTGGTGCCATCTAGCTGCCCCTATATCATAGTTTTATAATAGATTTTCAGTTTTATGTGCAATCATTTTTTATTGTACTGTGCTATGAAAATGTTTATTTTGTTCCATAAATTAAAAATAAAAAAATTTTAAAAAATTAAAAAAGGAAAAAATGTAGGTTTAACCCCAAGCCTAGGAGAAGCAGTTTGTTGGTGGTTAAAGAAAAGTTCCTTTTAGATCACTCTGATTGAGATTTGGGATAGATAGATAGATAGATAGAGAAATAGATGATAGTTAAGACAGAGAAAGATAAATGAGACAGATATAGATATACATATATTTTTATGATAACTACTTATTTATATAGAAATATAGATACAAATCTATATTACTTATAAAAATAGAGATTTATATTTATATAGAGATTATTAGATCTGTTTATTCAATTGGATGCATATAACTATATTTTATATGAATATAAATATTCATAAAAATAACTCATAACACAATGAAGAAATGTCACTAGTAGTTTGTACTAAAAAAATATGCATATATAGATATATATTTGCCTCAATTGCATATTTATGTATAAATATGTAGATGTATCTGCTATATATTAGAGACAAACTATTATTAATAATACTATATAAAGTATTAAAAGAAAATTAGATGTACAATCTGAATATCTTTATTCAAATATTTTCATTCCTAAGAATCTCTACGTTGTCCTGGAACCCTCACAAGATTATTATAAAGATTAAATATGAACTATAGAGAAAAGAGTAATGTGAATGTTGTTCATTAATACCTGTGTGACCTAGGACAAATTATTCCACCTAACTGACCCTCAGTTTTCTCATCTATAAAATAGAAAAGATTGGATTAGGTGATCTCTAAGTTTCCTTCCAGCTTTAAATTATGTGAAAAGTAATATATATGAAAGCATCTTGTTAATCATAAAGCAGTATATAAATATTCCTTGGTGCATCCATGGTTTTTTAAATTATTATTTACGACTGTTGCTGCTAGCCATTTTTTTATGACAACAACTGAAAATCCTTGTGTATGAGAGAGAGGCTAACACTTATTTCTCAAAAGCCATCTATTTTGGAGAGATAGATTCTTGGTTTAGGATCTCAAAGTCCTTTTATACCTGAAAAATTAATTGTTGAGTGCTGTGCCTTTTGTTCTTTCTTCCCACATTCTAAAACTTTGCACATAAATACTTGAATAGCCTGTGACAAGATATTCAATCAGTGATTTTAGCTGGTGATCTGATAACAATAAATAGGGTTAAGAAGTAACATCATAAACTTGTCATTATGTATAAATTATTTGCTTTGGCAATGTTTACAATTTTGTAAAAATGTACAGAAAACTAAAAATTTGAATCAACAGTATATTATTAATTTTTAAGATGCATTAACTGCTTAAAATCTGTCTCCAAGATATCAGTCAGTCTCTGAAAAGTGTCTGGCTATTTGATCATTTAGACAGAAACTCTGGATAATTGGATACTTTAATTTTAATCCATATGTTTTGGTATTAATATAGTCAAGAGGAAGTGTGATATAATCATCAGAGCACTAAATTAGATAACAGAAAGCCTCAATCCTGGTTCCACCACTTGTTATCTACATGTCTCCTCTTGGGCAAATGATTGATCTCTTCAGTTTCCTTAAGAGTGTGTGTCTCTCCAACACCTCACACCCTTTACCAAGATAAGATCCAAATGTTTACAGGACATAGACATAAAAAAACAATATTATAAGCAAATTAGAAGATCAAGGACTAGTCTACCTGTCAGATCTATGGAAAGGGAAGCAGTTTATGACTAAGGAAGAGTTGGAGAACATCACCAAAAACCAATTATATGATTTTAATTACATTAAATTAAAAAGCTTTTGCACAGATAAAATCAATATAACCAAGATCAAAAGAAATGTAGTAAATTGGGAAACAATCTTTACAACTAATGATTCTGACAAAGGACTCATTTCTAAAATATACAGAGAACTGAGTCATATTTTTAAAACAAAAAGCCATTCCCCAATTGACAAATGGTCAAAGGATATGCAAAGGCAATTTACAGATGAGGAGATCAAAGCAATCCACAGCCATATGAAAAAATGCTCTAAATCATTATTAGAGAAATACAAATTAAAGCTTCTCTGAGGTACCACCTCACACCTCTCAGATTGGCCAATATGACCAGGAAGGATAATGATCATTGTTGGAAGGGTTGTGGGAAATCTGGGACACTACTACACTGTTGGTGGAGCTGTGAATGCATCCAACCCTTCTGGAGAGCTATTCGGAACTATGCCCAAAGGGCAAAAAAAATGTGCATACCCTTTGACCCAGCAATACCACTACTGGGTCTATACCTTGAAGGGATGATGAAAAAGGGTAAAAACATTACTTGTACAAAAATATTTATAGCAGCCCTGTTTGTGGTGGCAAAGAATTGGAAATCCAGTAAACGTCCTTCAATTGGGGAATGGCTTAGCAAACTGTGGTATATGTATGTCATGGAACACTGTTGTTCTATTAGAAACCAGGAGGGACGGGATTTCAGGGAAGCCTGGAGAGATTTGCATGAACTGATGCTGAGTGAGATGAGCAGAACCAGAAAAACACTGTACATCCTAACAGCAACATGGGAGTGATGTTCAACCTTGAAGGACTTGCTCATTCCATCAGTGCAACAATCGGGAACAATTTTGGGCTGTCTGCAAAGGAGAGTGCCGTCTGTATCCATATAAGGAGCTGTGGAATTTGAACAAACTGCAAGGACTATTCTCTTTAATTTAGGAAAAAACAGATATCTTATTGTCTGATCTTGTTACCTCTGAGACTTCTCTCCTCTTCTTTAAGGATATGATTTCTCTCTCATCACACCCAATTTGGATCAAGGTACAGCATAGAAACAAAGTAAAGATTGACAGAGTGCTTTCTGTGGGGGGGTGGGGGGAGGGAAGCAAGATTGGGGGGAATTGTAAAACTCAAATAAATTAATAATAAATAATATTAATAAATAATCTATAATATACAATATATAATATTAATAAATTAATAAAAATAATAAATTAAAAAAGAGTGTGTGTCTCTGTGTGTGTATACATACATACATACATACATACATATATGTATGTATATATTTGTACCAGAGCTGTGCTTTCATTGGTGTAGGAAAATTGCAATGAAGAATTGCCTCTATCAACAAATCAATTTCTGTTGAATTATGTAGTCTTCAAGAGTTGCATGGGGTACTGAGAAACTAAGAGATTTGCCTAATATATCAGAAACAAGAATTGAGCCTAAGACTTTCTGAGTGCAAAGTGAATTTTTTTTTAGGTTTTTTGCAAGGCAAATGGGGTTAAGTGGTTTATCCAAGGCCACACAGCTAGGTAATTATTAAGTGTCTGAGACTCTGACTTCAGGGCTGGTGCTCTATCCACTGCACTACCTAGCTGCCCCCCAAAATGAATTCTTTATCAGTATTTCTCATGCATAATAGGAGGGATAATAATACCCATAATACATCCATAAAATCAAAGATTTAGAGTTATAAAAGACACCAAGTGCTAACATCATCTTACAGATGGGGAAATTGAGTAGCAGACTTGTCTTGTGTAAAACGACCAGTGACTGAGATAACATTTTAATCCAAGTCTTATTAACTCCAAGTCCACCATCCTGTACAATATAGTATGCTCCCTCTAAATGGTGAAAGAGGAGGGGTTTCTCCTGTTATTATAATATTCAAGTAAGATAATGAATTACTTTCTAAATGGTAAAAAAACTAAACAAGTGTCAAATTTTGTTATTAGAAGCATCTTTTGTTTTCTTTATTTTTTTGTATCACAGTTATAAATCATAGATTTAGAAATGGAAGGAACATTGGAAGTGATTTAGTTCAAAGCCCTCATTTGCTTGATAAGGAAACAGGCAAAGAGCAGTTAAGTGAATATGTCCTACATCACATAGATCATAAGTAGGAGGGTTGAATATCAAATCCAAACCATCTGACGCCATAGCAAGCTCTTTAGGGATAAGCATGTTACAAACAGAATAATATAAAAATATAATATGTAATATCTGTCTAACATCTTTTCCTCCAAAAAATATATAATTGGGATAGAATTGGGAAGCTTTGGGAGTTTTATGTCCAGATTAGATGGGAGGATGTGAAACTATCAGTTGTCCCAGCTATGTCTATTTTATATTCATCTTATTTCAATAACTGGGATGTATCCTGGGCTAAGTTCCCATTAGTAAGCTAGGTAATGAAAATATCCTTTAAAAGCTAAGAACTCCATTCCTATTAATAAAAGAGCCTCAATGTAGTTATCTCACCTACTCACTAGGTCATTTCCTTCTAATGTTGGAAGAACATTTTTGGCCTTTTCAAGGTGATTTTCAGAATCTTTGCCTTGATATATGCTTCATATTTGGCTTTTATGAACTTATCTGGCAATTTCCCTAATCAAATATTCCCATCTTCCAAATTCTGACAACATTTTCTCCAGTCTATTTTTTAAGAGATTGGACAAATGACAACTTAATACACTGAATCCTCAGTCTTAACAAAAATATCTGTTAGAATAACAAATCATTCTACCAATGCCCTACTCTATTGCCTTACCATGTAATGGAGATCAACCTGAATTTTCAAAGGTTATGCCCTCAGAACAACTTGGGCAGATCTCTGCCAGGAAAGAAAGCCTTCAAAGGCTGTGAGTCTTTTATCTCAGGCCTAGTTCAGCTTTTTCAGAAGACAGCCAAATAACAAATGATTATTTTCGACCACAGCAAGCTAGATAGTCTATAAAGGCAAAAAGTGGTTGTGATCTTCACCAGTGGATAGAGTACTCATACTGGGAGGTCATAGATCACAGTATTATATATCAAGAAATGGAAGGGGCCCAGGAAGCCATCTATTATGACTTCACAGAAACAGCTAGTTTGCCCAGTATTTAGAGCACTGAGCTCAGAGTTAGGAAGAACTGAGTTCAAATTTGCCCTCAGACACTTAATGGGGAACCCTGAGCAATTGTGATTTGCCTTAGTTTCCTCAACTGTAAAGTGGACATGTTAAGAGGACCTAACTAGAATGTTTGTTGTGAGAATCAAATAAGACAATTTTTGGAAAATATTGTATAGCAGGTGTTATACAAAAATACATATCATCATCATCATCATCATCATCTAAGGAATATAAGGCTTAGGTAGTGATGTAATCAAATTTAAACAAGTGGAAAACATCACAGGCAATGTTTGAATCCAAGTCCTCTGACTCTACATCCAGTATTATTTTCTTTGCCTTGTATAGGAGCAACATTACCATCTAACATCTATATAAAGTTACTCACCACTAAAGATTCCAGGAAATAACATTGATAACCATAGCATATGGCAATGAAAAGTCTAATTTCATGAATTTAGTCATTTTGATTCACTAAATTGAAATTAACAAGAATATTTTTCTACCTAAAGACTCAAGATTAGTCCATTAGACCTTCCTAGACATTTTGGATCTTAAGTATATATGGACACACAGAATATATCTACATCATCTCTATTTCTATCTATGTATGTGTGTATTCATAGTACTTATATTTACAATACACATATATACACACTTATGTATTCACATATACACATTGATATTTATGCTGTGTACATATTTTTTATTTTAAATTATTAAATATTTATTTTCTTCTCCTCCCTTCCACCTCTCTCAACTCGGTGAAAAAGAAAGAAGGAAAGAAGGAAGGAAGGTACAAAAGAATGAAGAAAGACTGATGGAAAGAAAGAAAGAGAGAGAGAGAGAAAGAAAGAAAGAAAGAAAGAAAGAAAGAAAGAAAGAAAGAAAGAAAAAATAAAGGAAGGAAGGAAGGAAAGAAGAAGGGAGGAGGGAGGAAAGAAGGGAGAGAGGGAAGGAGGGAGGAAGGGAGAAAGAAAGAACTTTATAAAGTAGAAGTAAAATGAATTCCCACAATGACCATGTCCAAAAATATGTTTCTTATTCTGCTTATTAGTCCAACATTTCTTTCATATTTTTAAAAACATTGTTCCAGAATAGTACCTTCAATGAAAGAAACCCAACTTTCTTTCATAGCCCTAAAGTAATTTGCATGTTTATATGTAAAAGTATGAATTCAGAATCCCAGAATCTCAGTTAGAAGGGACATCAGAGGCCATCTATTCCAACATAAACATGAATAAGAACCCTCTCTACAGCATGATCAATACGTGTTCATTCATTCTCTACTCAAAATCCTTTAACCCATTCCATTTTGCTTTAGCTCTAATTCTTCCTTCTAAGAAATTTTTTCCTTTCTTTAGAACCAGATTTGTTTCTTTCTAAGGTCTACTCATTTCCACCATAACTGGGTTTTGGAGTCTGGAAAAATGAGTTTAATTCCATTTGAATCTGTTAACCCATCAAACATTTGAATACAGATATGTCCTCCTGAGCCTAATTAATCAATCAGATAAACACATATTTATTAAGCATTTTCCCCATACCAGACATTTACTATATTGGTGATAAAAAAGGCAGGCTCAACAGCCCTTGTTAATTTCAGTAATTTTCTTGGGGCATGATTTCTAGACTCTTCATTATCATGGTTATCCTCCTCTAGAAGCCCTCCATTTTGTCAATGCCCTTCCTAAAATATGATGTTCAGAAAAGAAGACTCCCTCTCTGATCAGTGTAGAGGGCAGCAGTACTTTTCCAAGTCCTAGATACCCTGCCTCTCTTGTAGTTTTCTATAGTCATCACTTCCACATCTTGGTTAATAGGGGTATGGAGACCCCTCAATCCAGAAAATCCACTTCAAATTTTTCGGTCTTCCCTTCATACCATAAAAAGTTTTCTTTTTCTTTTATGGGGTGTTTACAGTATCGTGTAAAATTTGGGTTAAGTATTTGGTCATAAGCTTTATGTCATTCACTGGTCTTTATCATCTGGAGTTTTCACAAAGCTCTCCCTAAAATTTTCATTTAATTTCTTATGACAATATATCAAAACCACAATGGAAAGAAGTCAAAATGTAGAAGAGATCACTTTATTACGTTAGTGCTACTTTAGATTGAGTTTAAAATTCAAAAACACTCTCTTCTGCTTTTCAAATGAACAGCTCTAAAGTCTTGCCTTTTATATTAATTAATGATTTGACAAGGAGAGGAATAAGCACTTATTTAACACTTGCTAATTGCCACCATTGTGCTAAATACTTTACAGAGAATATCTCATTTGATCCCATTTGTTCTCATATGTGATGGTGATGATGACGATGATGATGATGATGATGATGATGTTTGTTCTTTCTTCAAAGGTTTTCAATGAAGACCATGACATCAGGGAGGTGATGCTATAACAAGAAAATGAACTGGACTTGAGTGAGGGGGTGTTGTGCTAAGTCCCAAGCCTCACCTTGTCTTTTGGCACCATCTGGGTCCTGTGGTTAGATATGAATCAACATGATTGGAGATAGCCCTGTATACAAGGCAATCAGGATTATGTGACTTGCCTCAGGTCACACAACTAGTAAATGTCTAAGGTGAGATTTGAACTCAGGTCCTCCTGATTTGGGGACTACTTGTACTATCATTTTACCTGCTTCATTAATTGGCTAATGTCTCAGTCAGAGTCAGTGGCTAGGGATATGATGAAAAGACTGAAACAGCTCCAGGACCTTAAGGAACTCTGAATTTGATTCTTTTCGAACCTAAAATAAATTTTTGTATCTCTCCATTAACTTCTTTTAAGCTCAAAATTCTAACTTGTCATAAACTTTCTGAATATTGATTCTGTTATATTTAATATATTTCACAGTTGAGTAGCACTGGGAAATTTGATGTGTATGCCTTCTATACCTTTGTCTAATTGATGAATAAATGTCATACAGCATAGGGTCTGGGTCATTCCACTCTGAACAATTAGTGACAACTTTTTTGTTATGGAATTTCAAATAGTTCTGAATACACATATTTGTATTATCATCTAGCCCACATATCATCATTTCCCCATAATAACTTTGTAACATATTTCACTAAAATCTTGATACACACACACACACACACATATATATATATATGTATATATATGTTTCAGCATGCACATATATGAATATTATTTAAATGTGAACAGATATATACATGTATATATACATATTTGTGTGTAGATATATGTAAACATATAAATTTACATATACATATTCATGTGTATGTGTATATTTATTTCTGCTTAATTACCAGTCTATTATTCTTCTTTTTTAAAAGTAAGGAGTTTAACATGTTATTAAGTACCTGCTATAAGTCAGGTTTTGTTAAATACTGGCATGATTAAAAAAAAGGAAAAAATAGCCCAGGCCCTTGAAGATCTCAAACTCTGACACACATATAGGATAAATTAAAAATAATCTCATATGAAAGTCACAAGCATTAAGGCAGAGTGAGAAAGACTTATTTTGGAAGGCAGGATTTGATGAAAGACTGGAGACAAGAGAAAGGAGAGAATTTCAGGCATGGGGAACAATCAGTGAAAATAGAAAATCAAGAAATGGGGTGTTCTGTGCTGAGTATCAAGGATACCAGTGTCTTTGAATTGTAGAGTACTTGAAGGGGAGAAAGATCTAAAAAGAGAAAATTAATAGGTTATAAAAAGTTTTAAAAGTCAAATCAGATTTTATATTTTGTTGGGAGTTAATAGGAAGCCACTAAAATTTCTTGAATGGGGTTTATGGAGTGGGACATCATCAAAAATGTGCTTTAGAAAGATCACTGATAGTTTAGTGTAGGATTGACCGAAGTTGGGGAAAAACATGAGTCAGGAGACCATTCAGAATACTATTAAAATAGACTAGGCTTGAGATGATGAGGACCTGTACCAAGGTATTTTGGACGACAAAAGGAAACAAAATTAATCTGTAATAAGCTCTTCATGATGAAACTATGCTGGCTCTTTGTGACACAATTTCAATTTCTATATCAGTCAATCAAAAACACTAATTATGCATCTATACTGTGCAGGAAGTTGTGGATAATTTATCATTTATCCCTTTAATAAGATATTTATAGCTTCAGAAGTTGAAGTCAAGCTCATTGATCAAAGGTTTGAATACTCCATTTTCTTCTCTAAATCTCTTCTGACAATTCAGATAATAACTGTTTTCCATTCCTGTATTATATCTCCCAGTCTCTGTGATCATTTATAGATCACTGACAATGGCACAGCACTCAGAGTCAATTCTTTCATCACTGGAAGATTGGGCTCATCAAAAGTAGTTAGCTGTATTCTTACTCTCTCCCTGATTCTCTTGGGTTGATCCTCTATACGAATGGATCACTAAATGAGTATTATTTTAATCGGGGGGGGGAGATAGGATCAGAAAATATTGGGGACACTTTCATCCAGAGAACTTACTGCTATAATTTATACCACAAGAAGGTCAAACTTATAAAAATTTTGCATTAACAAAGTATTAGAAATAAAGGTAAATTGAGTGCCATTTAAATGCCAGTTAAATGGAGAATGACTAAACAAATTATGGTATAAGAATAGAATGCAATATTACTACTTCATAAGAAAAGATTAAACAAATAAATGAATGAAAAAAGTAATTATTTGGACTTTATCATGTGCAAAAAACAATGATACAATAGACAATTGAGGCATTCCCACATATCAGACATCTCACATTCTAATTGGAGGGAGACCTCACAAAGAAGTTCATCTTTGAATCAGATGGAAAAATCCAATTGTCCACTGGATACAGTGACAAAACATACAATAATGTATTTTCCCTAAGGCATTTACCTGTTTAAAACTGTATTTGTTTCTGGTATTGAACCATTTGGCAGTGCCAAGGGTTTTGATGATGAGAACTTTCTTATCCAAGTCCTTAGTGTCTATGCCTGCTGAGCAGACAGTTTCCAGATTGTATCTCCACAAAGTTGTTTCCCTGAACAATTTCTAGGAGTTGGGTTTGAGGGCTGGGATGAAAGCAGGACTGGTAGAGTAGTGGCTACTCTAAAGACTTTTGGACCATGACCATTTGGATCTGAAAAGAGTTGATGAACTAGAAATCAATTTAGAGTAACATGGGAAGATGTACATGAACTGACTCAGAATGAATCTCATATACACACATGTTGTACATGCATGCTAATATGGTATCAGTGACTGAACATGGAAATTAGGAAGGATTTACTCAAGAATGAAAATGTATTAAAAATAAAATACCAATAAATTTTTTCATGTTAAATGTGTTTAAAAAGCAAAAGCTGGGGCACGAAGCATTGCTAGATAGGGACAAAATATAACCACTAAATAGATAACCATATAGAAAAGAAAGTACACTAAGTACACTAAGAGTAGGCAGAGATGAATAAAAATAAACATTACAGTTTTGCCTAGAAATGACCCTTCCAGTCATATTGAAATGGTGTCATTTTCATGCACAAATATATAGGAAACTCAAAGAACCTTGATTCTATGAACCCAACCTGTTGAAACAGAAAGACAGAATCCCATCATTGATTCTTTGGTGGGGGGGGTCTACTTTTGTAGACATTTTCTTTGATAAATGAAAAATCACAGGGCACGAATCAAGCTACTAAGAGATATCAAATGTCAAATTTTAGTATTCTGGGCCAAAATTGAGAAATAGTACTTAATTATGGTCAAGTAGACTAATATAATACAAATAAATGAAATTTTGCTAGCCTTTAAGGTAATAGTGATCTGTTACTTCCTTTTGCTCATAATATACACTTATTTTCTTTCCACAGATTCATTTTTATTCCATTGCTGTCCTTTAACAAAACATCTTTTCACAATTTCTTCCATAAAGTTAGAATGAAATTCCAATCTTTCCTTTACGCTTGCTTTTCTCCAAACTCTCTGGCAGCTACAAAAACTAATAAATAGTGGGTTGCAATAAAGGAGAAGGGAAGAAGGAAGAAACAAATATGTTTTAAACACCTATTATATACTAGTTCACTATTTTAAATACTTATAAATATTGGTTCATGTCATCCTCACAAAATTCTGTGAAATAAATGCTATTAACTTCATTTTATATTTGAAAAAGTGATTTTATTCCTTCTTAAATACTCTATGAGGTAATTATATGTGTCATATACATACAAATGAATACAAATAAATAAATATGATACGTGTATAGATACATATACAGACATGTATGTATTCAGATAAGTGACTTTCCTATAGTCACAAGGCTTATAAGCCTCAGGGCCAGGATTCAAAACCTGATTATTCTGAAACAAGTAATCTTTCATTTATCTTCCAAATTGTATTAGATAAATTAGTCTATAAGTGTTTGAAATTCTAATAGTCAGTTTGAAATCCATACACAAAAATTTTCTGCAGTGGACTCCATCATCACCTTAGGAAACCTCACCATCCTTTGAAATTACATCAGTCTTGGTACTCACACCTCATCAGAGCTCTAAATATCATCTAACCCCCTTACTGGAAGGCTGGAAGGTAAAGTTCTTTGCTTGACCTTCTCTTCATTTCTCACCAGCTGCACATTTTGGACAGGATTTCATTAAACACCCTCCTTTAACTTTTCCCTTCTCCCACTTTTCAGCTTCCTTTTTTGTGTATGGTCTCCATTCATTCTGTAATCTCCTTAAGTGCAGGATCTGTCTTTCTCTTCCTGTGTATCCTCAACACTTAGCAAAGCCCAGTATATTGTGGGAGTTAAGTAAATATTTATTGATTATCTGAAATAATTAGAGAATAGTTCCTAGGTCCTTGGAATGCCATTTTTATGATACACAAATCATGTATGTGCATACATGTACATGTGTGTACACATATGCATGTGCACATACATATTTCCATAAATAGTTTATATGCACATGTGTATAGCTATATCTTAAGACCAAGGGTAATATAATTATTGACCTCTCATATCCATGTAGTTCCTTTTTTTGTTGGAATTTATAATAAATAAAAAGTCAAAAGTACAAGCAGGAACCCCCAATTGAGAAAATTCCTAACATTTAGGCATTTAGACAGATATTTGACTGCTTTCATTTACATTTTTGCTTATATTTAGCTAATTTAGTGACATTTTTTGGAGGAAAGAATAGATTTTTTTGGTACTTCTATCAGTCCTTTTGATGGGTACAATTGGTAGTGTCAACCCAAGAGCTTTCCAAATTACATGTAGAGCAAATGGTCCTTTTCAATCTTTCCCTTCTCTGCCACAACTCATTCTTACTATCTTTTTTTTCCCTTTTGCTAGTGGCCTCTGCATGACCAGTTCTTTCTGGCTAACCTCTTCATGTTTGTCCTTTCCCACTGATAACCCTTGAAATCTATACCCAGTTGAGATATGTCATCATCTATACAAAATTCTATATTCAATTCTTACAGATTGTAGAGCAAACTCACCTTCCCTGTGGTACATCACCTTATTTGGGGGCAGGAGGAGGGGAGGAAGAGAAAGGAATTAGTTATATTTTTCTTTTCTTTTATTTCAGAGATGACATAAGAGGAAATAGGAATGGAGAAAACTGGGAGAATATTGCTTTTTTTTTTTAGATATTTCTAGTCCTGGAAGGGCTTTTTATGTATTATAAATAAAATATTTTTAAAGGAGATATATGCTCATATATCACATTTTGTTTAGCAATTCCTCAACTAACGAACATCCATTATTGTTTCCAGACCTTTTCTGCAACAAAAAGCGTTACTATGAATATTTTGAGACAGACAATTCCATTTCCTCTGGATTATATGTTTAGTGATGCTATCATTGAATGAAAGTAAGTTCTGAGGTAGGGTTTCAAATTGCTTTCCAGAAGGGCTGAAACCTACCAATGGACCATAACTGTGCCTTTCCTCTCTCAACTTCTCCAACATTCATCATTGTCATATTTTGTCATCATTTTCACTCCAATGAGTGTAAAATAAAATGTCAGAGGTTTTTTTTATTTATTTCTATTTACCAATTCTTGTTGTTAACTAGATGATAAGTTCTATTTTTGTACAGATAAAAAATGCAAGTACTTTCAGTCACTTCTATATTTGGCAATGTAGGGACCAGCTCTGATCACCCTTCCTTTTTATAGATATTAATCTTTGGAGAAATGCCATGTATTTTAGCCTGTTCCCATCAACCTTGGTCCCAGGAAGAGTTTTCGTACAACTACTAACATTTCAAAAGCCACATGTGGAGTGGAAAACCTCTCCATATGTGACTATGAATCTATTGGTCAAATGCCATATAAATGGGACATGTATTTTCATTAATTTGGAATGTTTGTATTTAGTGCTATGTTGGGACTGTGTGGATAATTGTTATTTTATGCATTATTTTTATTCTTCTTAAGCCAAACATGAATAACATTTTTCAACAAATTTTGCAGTTTGCCATATGCCATCCTTGGAGTGCTTGTAATTATTTGTGTTCAGGACCTCTCGGTGTTAATGTTGAATGGATTTTCCACTGAAAATTGAAGCTGACATCTGAGGAAATTCTTGTATGAATTTGGTGTCAGACCACATGAATTATTCAGTGGTTTCTCCTGCTTCCATTTATGGTTAAGTCATCATAATATATCACAGTTGCCAAGGAGACTGCTACATTTCTAAAGCCCAATTATCATTCCCTTCTCCTATCCCTTTTGTATATTCTATTAGTACATATGTTATATACTAAAGCTTTTCTTAGGGCCAAAGGATTATTTAACAGAATATTTCTTAAATCTTATTTTTAAAGGGAATATAAGTTGCATGTACCTGATTCGCAGACTTGAGAATATTAGTTTAAAAGGGAATATCGTTTTGAGCCTTCAAAGGAAGCATGGTATGTTAGAAAAGGACAGGTTTTTTAAGTCAGAAGACAACAATTTGAATTCTGCTATTCATGGCCAGTGACTAAGTGACCTTGGACAAAGGCAACTAGGTGGCTCAGCAACAGCTAGAGTGCTGGACCTGGAGTCAGGGAGACTCCTCTTCATGAGTTCAAATCTGCTGTCATGCACTTATTAGAAACCTGTTTGCCTTATTTTCCTCATCTGTAAAATGAACTGGAGAAGGAAATGGCAAATCACTCCAGTATCTTTGCCACGAAAACACCAGATGGGGGATCACAAAAAGTTGACTCCTGAAAAATGAATAAAAAACAGCAACAGAGACCTTGGACAAATTGAAGACCTCAGTTTCATGCAGTTGTAAAACTAGGGGACTTGAAAAAGTTGACCTCTGAGAACTCTTCCATTGCAAAAATGATGTTTCTATTCCCATTTGTGCTTTCATTAAAAATAAAATTTATAAGTTGTAGATTTCTTCAAATTAGGTATATTTATCTATGAAATGAGTTTGAGTTCTGCATTTTATATTCTCCTTCCAATAATAAAATTAGATGGAAACATAATTATTTTTAAAAGGTCAATATATTCAGAGACTATATATACTTTACCTTATGTTCAGATAAATCATTTAATGAATATTTTAAATACCTATTATGAGCAAAGTGGTGTGGTAGGCACAAGGGAAAATAGTTCTTGCTCCCTCATTGAAAATGGAGTCTTTCAAAGGATTAGGATACACACACACAGACACACACACACACACACACACACATGCAAACATAGTTGTTATGCAAAATTACATATGATAAACTAAGTGAGGTGTAAATAAAGTGCTATGTGAGGTCCAAGAAGGGAAGGGAATTTTTGTTTGTTTGATGTTTAAATAAATGACTTCTCTAGTACCATTATACTATATTTTATTTCATGGATTCTATTTTAAATTTTAAATTTATTCCTTTGTTTATATTTAATTTTTTTCCTTATTTCGCCTTATCTATTATAAAGTAATTTTTCTCAGGATTGGGTCAGGTTCCATTTGTATTTGCTTGTCTGTATATCCAATACTGCACATAGGTGGCAGAGGGATACAGAATCAGGAAGATTTATCTTTATGAAGTCAAATCCAGCCTTAGACACTTGCTAGGCATGTGAGCTGGAGAAGGAAACAGCAAACTATTGGGTATCTTTGCCATTAAATGCTCAAAAGCCATCACAAAAGATTGAAATGATTGAATAACAAAATCCCCAGTACTTAATACAGTGTCTTACTCAAAGTATGTGATAGTTAAATTAAAAGAGAAAAATAACTGCTTACATTTACATGTTTCTTTAGGCTTATAAAATACTAAAGATGATCTCAGTTTATTGAACTAGAAGTTCTAGAGGCAGTCAGATGAGGGATTAGAGAGAGAATTGGTGGGATTGAAATCAAGAAGTCCTTAATTCAAATCCTGCTTCAGGCATTTCCTTATCCAAGTAACTCTGGCTAGGTCACTTAAGCTCTTTCAGTGTCTGTTTCCTCATCTCTAAAATGATGGGGTTGGACTGATGTACCCCAAGGTCCCTTATGACTAAATCTATGACTAGTCTAATAACTTCCTTTTATGTATAAGAAAACTAAACTGAATCCTAGAAAGATTAGTGATTCCATTATCTCATTAAACCCTGATGAAGAAACTAACACTCAGACATTCTGAATAGCACTTGTTCATGCAGCTAGCAAGTAGGAGATCCAGGAGTTGACTTGTCTTCTGGCTTTTATGTCTTTCCTATACAACATGCTCTCAGCACTTACCTTACAAAATTTAAGTAGTTTGAGGCAATTTTAAAAAGTAACAAGAAACCGCCAAATAATGTCCTTTTGTATCATTTGTATAGCTTTTCCAAGGAGAAAAGAAAACGATAGTTTGGGCCTAAAGTAATTATTTTAGGAACAGTGCCCTATCTCCACTTTTTCAGGGGAAAATTCAATCTAAGTGGCTCAGGATCATTTGATTCTTCAGCTGCAGACCCAGAGTTAGAACACCAATAAGGACTCCTTCTTTATAAGCCACTCTTGTAAAGCAGGGAGGGAAAGTGCTGTCTTCCAAAATTTGCTTTACCACAGCAGACTTGAAACTATTTCATATACTTTTTAGAAATTGCAACAAGTCCATGATCCTGGGTCTCCAGAAACCCAAACTATTTTGCTAGTACAAATCTGACACAAATTGAGAACCTGAAGGGAAGACAGCATTTAAAATGATTTTCTTCAAAAGGCTCTCAAATGATATTTCCATAGTTTAGTGTAATAGTATTTAAATTCAATAGAAAGAACAGCTGTTCTGTTCATTTCCAGCCTGGGATTCTCCAGTAGAGAGTTCAAAGGGAAACTGACTTTCTAAGTAAAATGATGGCAGCCTTAAGTTAATATTGGTTAAAATGTCAACAATAGAAGGAAAAAAATTCAGAGACAAGGGGAATCAATTTGTGATTCCCTTCTTCAGCACCTACACCTCAAACCTTTGCTCTCAGATATTCTCATGCCAACATCACTACTTATTTTCTAGGGACAGGAGATAAAAGTATTGAAGTTGGAGTTTAAAAGACCTAAATTTAAATGGGGTCTCAGATACTTGCCTCAGTTTCTTCAACTAGAAAAATAAGCATAATAATAATAATAGCTTCTATCTCTTAGAGTTATGAGAATCAAATGAAATTAAATTTATAAAGTGTCTGACACAATATTGACTATATAAATGCTATTTGCTAGTGCTACTGCTAAGTATTCTTACTATCAGTACTACTAATACTATTATTATCACTATTACTACCATTACCACTATCACTACTACCACAGCTACTACTGTTACCACTACCACCACCACCACATTTCTTCATTCTTCTCCTCATCCTATTACAACTATTACTACTGCTACTACTACTACTACTGCTGCTGCTGCTACTACTACTACTACTACTACACTACTTCTACCACCACACCACCACCACCACCACCACAGATATTCCTCCTCCCTTTAATTCCTTCTCCTCCTAATATTATTTTTACTACCACCACCACTACCATCATCATCGCCACTACCATTAGGCAGCTAGATGGTGCAGTGAATTGGAGTAAGGAGGACAAGTGTTTGAATCCGGCCTCAGATTTTCAACATTTACTAGCTATGTGACATTGGGCAAGTCACTTAACCCTGATTGCCTCACATCCAGGGTCATCTCCAGTTGCCCTGATTCATATCTGGTCACTGGACCAAGACAACTCCAAAAGAAAAAGTGAGACTGGTGCCATAGCACCCATCACTCAAATCCAATGTGTGTGCATTTGTCATAGAAACACCTCCCTGAAAAGGAAGGACAAACATTACCACTACCACTACCATTACAAATACTTCTTTTCCTATTATGCCTTCTCCTTCTATCAATACTATTACTATTGTTACTACCACCACCACCACGCCTATTACTCCTTCTCCTATTACTACTGTCACCATTACCACAAACACTACTACTATTACTGTTGCTGCTGCTGCTACTACTACTACTACTACTACTACTACTACTGCTATTACTACTATTATCACTATCTCCACTACCACCACAAATACTCCTCCATTATCTTTCTTCTTTCTCCTCCTCCTATTACTATGCTGACTACTTTAATATTACAATTACTACTACTATCACCAACAGCACCACTACAAACAGTTTTCCTACTCTTACTATTCCCCCTTCTCCTTTTCCTACTCTCTAACTACTCCCACTCCTACTACTCCTGTTCCTACTACTATAGCTACTACTGCTACTATTATTACCACCACCACCATTGCCATCTTAATATGGTAATATGAAAGATATTAACATCTTTTCATTCCTGAGAATCACCAGCTGGTGTAGGGCTAAACAATGCCTATGAGCACCATAGGGAAGCCTCATGCATCTATAGAGAAAATGGGGAAAAATTATACAGAATTATGACAATTAGGAAAAAAATGAGGATTATGGCTTTGAATCCTCATTTTGTCCCTTAATGTCTGTATTACCTTGGTGAAATCATTAACACTATCTAAACTTCAGTCTTGTGAAATGAAAAATGAAGAGAGTAAGAAGATGATTTCTAAAAGTCTCCTCCCTTGGGAAATCCTATGAATAGCATCAGTAAGTTGATCATCTCTGAGAGGAAGAAGTGAGTAGCTAGAGAGAAATACCAAAAATAATAAAATAAAATAAAATAAAGTTCAGTGACTCATCACCTGTCTCTAGGATCAGCCTTAATTGCCCATAACATAAGCAGTTTTCCCTTCTTTTATTGACAAGAATTTCTCTAAAGATTAGACTTTTTTAAAATAGTACTTGTTTCATTTATTGTATTTGTTTCCTTAGTACCTGGAATAAGTCCTTATTGAGTAATGATAATAAATCATGCATAAAAGAGGAATATAAAATATAAGAATTATTTTTATTGAAAAACTATAAATAACTTTGAATTTCTCCTAATATTGGGCTCCCCCAGACCTTTTTATTTCAACTATCTGTTGGCACGGTGGATAGAATAATGAGCCTGAAGTCTGTAAGTCCTGAGTTCAAATTTTTCTCAGACTCTAGCTGTGCGACCCTGAGTAAATCATTTCCCTTATAGCTGACTCATTTTCCTCAAATGTAAAATGAGGATAATAATAGCCCCTACCTTTCAGGGCTGTTGTAAGAATCAAATAAGATTTTGTTTTATCACAGTTCTTGTCTCAAATCTCTTTGGAATAGACTGTCCTCCAATTCAATAAACCTCCTTAGCAAGTTATCAAGCTGAAGATTAGGCTGAAAATGGAGAACTCTTTCCAGAAAGAACTAGAATTTAGGGGCGGCTAGGTGGCATAGTGGATAAAGCGCTGGCCTTGGAGTCAGGAGTACCTAGGTTCAAATCCGGTCTCAGACACTTAATAATTACCTAGCTGTGTGGCCTTGGGCAAGCCACTTAACCCGATTTGCCTTGCAAAAAAAAAAAAACTAAAAAAAAAAAGAACTAGAATTTATCTCTTCCCAGGGAATGTTTTCTGGTAAACTAGAAACTTTACAACAGATTCCTCAAACACAGGATCATGGACATCAAGAACTCTGGGACAATATACCAAAGTTAATTAAAACATGGAAACACAAGCCTTTTCTCTCCAGGAAACATATGTTTTAAGTGTTTTCTGCTTTGTTACCATGTGAGCACATCAGAGCATATTTTAATGTTTATGGTTATTCCTAAAAAGACATTATTGTTATTTTATATCCAATACCAATCGTGTGAAGCCATGAGGTCCTCGTTAGGTAATGTCAGTGATGCTAAATCAGGTTAAATTTTATACCACTGGGATGCTTTCTTTGAATAAAAAGAAAAAAAGTAAAGGATTTTCTCATGATGAGGAGGTGATGATAGACACTCAAGGAATGAGACCCCCAAACCACTGAAAAATAATGCATGCAGAAATTTAAAGTCACAGATACATACACAATTTATATTGTAATTTTGCATAACTATACTTTACATCTGCCCTGGTTCAGCTCCTTGGAACGTGATGTCCCTGCACTGGGTACCTTTTGTAGCCTCCATCCTGCTTTCCTTTCTCCTTTTGTGAGTTATGTCTCCCCCTCACCTTAGATTGTGAGCCTTTTGTGGAGGAGAGCTGTCTTTCTTTTTATTCATTCTATATTCAGCATTTAGCATACTGACTGATACATAGGGCTCTTAATGAATGTTTATTGAATTAGATTGGATTAAATTTTACACACACACACACACACACACACACACACACTCACACAAACACTCACACATACACACATATACACACCCCCACTCACCCCCCTACCCTTACTCTACTACACACCACACATTACAGACACACAAGCATCACATACACTACTCCACACTCCACTATACATACCCACTACACACACACACACACACACACACACACACACACACACACACACACACACACAATATCCTCAGGAACCAGGACCAGTATCCATTCATGGGGAGATGTATATATAGGTAAAGAGAGAAAGCTTTTCATAGGGCCCCCTATTCCAGGAAAGGTATAATATCATAAAGATTGCTCCAAAAATCACATTGAATATGATTTCTCAAGATGAGATCATTTTCTATCACTGAAAAGAGAAATGCTTAGAAGGTTCTAATGAAGCTGATCCTTTCACCACAGAATTTCTGATTGGAAACCACATTCTCTTTCCTCATCTGGAAGCTCTAGGTGGTCTAATTTAGTTACCCAGAAATAAGAATCCTCTAAATCCTCTAAAACTTTTCAGTGTTTTGTATATAAACTCTAGAGAAGGGTGTTACTAGTATTCATGGGTCTCATTGTTCCACTCTGTAGAACAAAGGAAAAAGAAGAGTGGGTCCTGATGGAAGACAAGTTCAAATTCTCATTCCAGTGAGAAGGGCAATCAATAATACCTGATGGGTCAGTCAGACCATCCACAAACACTTAAAAATATACTTATTACTAGGCAATAAGGGGATACAAAGAGATAAAAGACAGTTCATCCTCCTAAAGAATTCACACCCTAATTAATAGGGGACATAACAGTCAAACACAACTATGTATAAACATGTTATGTATAGGATAACAGCAATAATGAAGAGAGGAAAGGCATTAGAATTAAGAGAGATGGGTATACACTTTCTGTCAAAAGAAGGATTCAATTTAACCTGGGATTTGAAGAAAGCTAGAGATGAGGAGAGGGAGAATTCCATACATGGGGAAGTCACTGGGAAAACTGGAGGTTATACAAACACTAGGTCATAGGTCTTTCTCTCTATCACTGATAACAGCATGTGGATGTCTGTTGTTTAGGGCGGGGCAGGGTTTTGGGAAATGGGATATAAAGTGTAAGATGACTAGTCAAGTTATGAGGGACTGATATCTGACTTTAAAGGTGAAAGGGGATCCTGGAGTTTTTTGATTAAGGAAAGAGCGACAGGGTCAGCATGTGAAACTTCTCTGTTTTTCAGGGTTAGGGAAACAAACAATACTTAAATAACTCTTAAAAAGCACTGTTCAGCACATGTGGCATTACCTAATCATTTTTATTTTACTAAGTCATATTTTATAATGATTGAAGGTCTATAAAATGATTTCCTGACCATAACCCTGTGAGAAAGGCAAGCAAATATTTTAAAGATGAGGAAATTGTGGCTCTGAGAGTGAAGAAATTACGCAGCTTCCACAAGTAGTCAATAAGAACTAGAACTCTTCTGACTCTAAAACTCGTGGTCCTTCTACAACACTAATAATCCTGTCTCTTTTCATCTAGCTTTGACAAATGATATACACAGGAAAATTATTAATAAGTGTATATTTGTTGTAGACTTCAGCGTGATGGTCAAAGACAATATGCTCAATCGAATGAATAAAATAAGTTATTTTTCTAAAGTTAATACATTTTTATTGTGTCTACTATATTGCAGAATGAAAGTAAAAAAGCAAGCAAACAAGAAATACAAAGAAGAAAAAATTACATATATGAAAATAAGTGTATATTTATATACCTAAAGTATAATCTCCATAAGTAAATTCAAAATTTTAAAATTCTCCAAATATACTTAGTTTGGCCAAACATATGTATGTATGTGTGTGCATATATATATATATATATATATATATATATATATGTATATATACATATATATATGTATGTATGTATGTATGTAAAAATACATGATTTTTAATCATGCAGGATATGTCTTCAACATATATTTTTCCCTAAGAGACATTTTCATAGTCTTTATTTCTATTTTTCAGATGCTCAACAAGTTTTGTACCAAAAGAAAGGCAAATTTAATATAATATTTTAAGAGGATAGCCAGGAGAGGACCATAGAAAACCTAGAAACAAAACTCAAAAAGAGAATTTGGTGTTGTGTCAATTTTTGCATTCTCATTCTTTATCACAGTGCTTGTTACATAGTTAACATTTAGTAAATGTTTAATTTAATTGAAAGAAATTATTAACTCCATCTATTTCTAATAATTAGCATTTTCAAGTAAAAGTGATCTTCATTTTAAATGTATGCTTACTAAGATTTTCTTTATTAGATTTGTTGTAAAGGATCAAACTAAAAATTTTAGCTTTCAGAAAGCATGTTCTATCCCTCATTTCTTTTAGTAGATACTAACATTCCATAGGAATACCAAGAGAACAAAGACTATAAATCTTTAAGTCAATGAAAAAAGCAAAAATGTGTCCTAGATGATTTTGTTCTTGTTTCCCAAATGAAAAAATGTTGTTTTAATTATCCAAGGTAACCCTTCTCCTGTCCCCCTCTACCAAGCTTCAGAATAAGAAACATTATAAATACAAAGATTTATGTTGATCTTTTTTTTTAGACTTTTTTAGACATTTAGACAAGAGGTGCTGGGGAAATCTGAATCTGAAATATTGAAAGTACTTAATGTATTATAATTTCCGAGATTGACAATGTCTTATCTAAGCATTGTGCCCAAGGCTTTTCAAATAATAGGGACTTGATAAACTCTGTAGTTCATATTTATCTTTTTATGTTTCTCTTTATTCCTATATTTGTATGTCAAAGTTTTTACTCGGGGTGCTAGGTGTCGCAGAGGATAGAGCACCAGTCCTGGAGTCAGGAGTTCAAATCTGACCTCAGACACTTAATAATTACCTAGCTGTGTGGCCTTGGGCAAACCACTTAATCCCATTGCCTTGCAAAATCCTAAAAAAAACCACACAAAAACCTTTTTACTCAACCACAAGCATTTTCTCTCAGTGTGTGTGAGTTTTCTATTTTATTAAAGATCCATTTTTTTCTCTTGTAGGAAAAATGTTCATCTTTGCTAGGTAAATAATTCTTGGTTATATGCTATATATTTTGTTTCGGGGAACATTATATTCTATTATGTCCACTCTTTTTAGGAGCAACTGATGAATCTTATGTGATCCTGCCTGTGTTTCCCTAGATAGAAGTACAGTCCATTCCCCCCAGTAGAATATAGGATCATTTATTTTTGAGATTATGGCTCTTAACTTCATTTAACCAAAATCTTTATTTACTCAATATGGAAATTGAAACCCAAAAAGGTTAAAGGATTGTCCATAATCACATAGATTATGAGTAGGAAAATTGGGGCATGAACCAGGTCTGTTGATCGCAAACCCTGTCGTTTAAGTCTCTTGAATTACATTAAACCGAATATTTTTTTGATGAGAAATTTTATTACTCATCATAAATTTCTAATTTCTGTAAATAATAATCAGCAGGATTTTTCCTTTAAGGGGTAACTAAGTTTGCATATAATTCATGATAATAGTAGGAATGGAAGTCCAACAATTAGTTAGAAGTCACCAGTTAGTTACCTAAATTGTAGTTCAAAAATTTTAGACAATTTGTAATGTGAAATAAATTATTACATCAAGAGGACTTTAGTTTATAATGAAACTTGGTTTTGGTTTCTTTAAAATCTTTATAATTATTGAATAAGAGAGACCATAGTTATATAATAAAATATTGATTTGCCAAATAGTTTTACCCTGAAATCAACCCTATTTTCACTTCACTGACCACTGAGGAGTCTAGAAATATATGGAAAAAAAGTTAGATTTGTCTTTCTGGATACATCTCATGATTCTATTCCTAAATTTTAGAGAAAGAATGTGTCTCAATGAAAGAAATATACATACATATGAATAAGGTTAATATTACCTTGTGTTCATTTAGAAATAGTTCTAAAGATGAAGTAAATTGTTTAGTCAAAAGCAATGGAACATACACATAAGATTATGTATATCTTCTAAGTTTGTTAAACTGTAGCTTATGGGAAGGCATGAGCTATCAAAAGGATTTTGTCAGAGAAGAAACCATGAGCTGGCTTACTCTGCTACCCTTAGAGAAGGAATACTAGGCTAGAAGTAATTCCTTCCTAAATATTATTGGTCTAAGAAAAATTATTTCATTCTTGTATTTTAAACTGTTCACTATTCCTTAAAGAGGAAAAGGGTGGAGAAGTCAAAAAGTTTGGTGCAGCTTGTTTTCTTTCACAAGAAAATGTTAGTTATACATAGACAATCACAATTTTATTTTTGTTTTGTTTTAGTGTGTGATTTGTTTGTTTTATTGGAGGCAATTAAGTGACTTACCAAAGTTCACACATATAGTATCTGAGGGTAGATTAGAACTCAGGTCCACCTGAGTGTTCTATCCACTGCACCCTCTAACTTTTCCTTTAGGCATCACTTTTGACTCTCTGGATTTTCTCCACCGTCGACGATGATGTGGGTATCTGACCTTCCCACCCTCCAGTTTCCTTTTATGTATCATCTTCCTACACTAGAATGAAAGCAATAACTATTCTTTGTTCTGCTTGCATTTTTATTTCTGGGGCAATTCATCTAAGCTAACTATTATTGTGGAACAAAAGAGGACTAGATACTAGACTAGATACCAGGTATTTAGATTTTTTTTTAACTTTTTGCTTTAAAAAAGATCTTACATTGAATCACAGAGTCAATCATCTTGTCAGACCATAACATAGTTCTAACATAGAAGTTGCAAAACTAGATTTTTCCTTTTGGCAGACTTTTCCACTATTAAGTTGATTTATTTTTCATTTCTTACTGCTATGCTTCATAATTAGACATTTGACAGAAAGACTAATTTGCAGTGAAGTTCTGAAGAAAATTTTGCAAAATGAAATCAGGAACTATTGTAATTTGAACAATAGTATTTATGAGATGTAACATTACAGCAAGCACAATCAAATCTATAAGGTACATTTCCAAACAACATCAGACAAGAACTGTTATTGATTTTGCCCCCTCCAGACAGTTTTAATGAAATGAGAAAAAAATTAAAAACATAATATGTATTACTGGTACATGATTCATAACAAAAATATTTACATTTGTACTACTTTAACTTCTCAGCATTTAACAACCACATAAAAGACAAAGATTGCATGTAATGTATTACATACCTAAGCCATATGTTTTAGTTATAGTAGTGTACATAAGTTTGTTAAATAAAATACTTGGGGAACAGTAATAGCTCTTCCTAAACTTTTAGTCCTCAAAAAGTTTGATTTACTTTAAATAAAAATGAATTATCTAACATATCTAAAATTGGAATGTCTTATTTTGACATAATATTTTGTCACTAAAATACTTTAAATTGTCCTCTAAAAAGTTTCATGTTATCAATAATCCATCATGAAAAATAGCTGACATAACAAAAACAACAGCACTAATAATAATAATAATAATAATAACAACAACAACCAACATTTATTGTACACCCCTTTTTCCACCTGAAAGGACAGTCATCTGGGAAATAATTTGAAACCTATGACTGAAATAATTTCCCTTAGACCAACAATATTTAGGAGGGGGCAAATAGTTATCATTCTGAGTTATGGTTAAGTTACTCTAATATAATTTGATGACTGCTGCAAAGCAATTTAAATATGTTAACTTATTATATCTTAGTAACAACCCTAAGAAATAAGTTGTTATTATCACCATTTTATAAAAAACAAAGGTGATAACATCTGACCAGGGATACAGTAAATATGTAAGGACAGATTGGGACTCAGGCCTTCCTAATTCAATGTCCTTCAATCCATCTTAGTGTATCAGTCAACTCCCTCCTTCATAGTGAGCTATATAGAGAGCTAGCCTCAGGACTAGGAAGAACTCCTGCTTCAAATTGGTGGTAAGATGCTAAGCAAGTGGCAATCTCCTGGCATGCCAGCAAACTATAAATTACTGAGAAAGTGTTGATTTCCATTGATAGAGGAATCCTATCTATTACTTATTAGATTTAGTTCTTTATCTTATCATGTATTGAACATTTTTAAATGGAGAATAATTGGTATATAGTAGAATAGTATATATTTTGCAAAACAACAGTAATTTTTTTTACCCTTTCTTAAATGTTTTAAAAAACTTGAAAATTAAATTTAGAGTTTTGTCTTTTCCCCATATGCTAACCATAATCCCTTGAGAGAGTGGATGATAGAGTAAATAGTGTCCTTGGTAGTAAATTTGGGACCATGAGCAAGTCACTGATCCATTTATTGAACCAGGAAAGTCTTTAACTCTATGATAGACTTTTGGTCATTTTTTTTCATCACATTTGCCCTTCCTGCCCCACAGTCACCAATTGCTGATGAAATTATAGGTCAATATCCAAAACAAACCACAAAACAAAGTATAAAGAAAAATTAAAAATGCCCATGTTAGGATTTCCATGAAACTTCCCAGAAATCCTTGACCCTACTCTCCAAAACCTGGAACTTAATCTTCACCTCTGACTCCCCAGCCTATCCTACTTGGGGCAGTGAGATGCAACAGTCAATAGAGAATTGGGCCTGGAATCAGGAAGACTTCTCTCTGTGGGTTCAAATGTGGCCCTCTGACACTAGCTATGTTACCCTGAGCAAGTCACTTAATCCTGTTTATCACAGTTTCCTCATCTGTAAAATGGGCCAAGGAAGGAAATTGCAAGCTACTCCAGTATCTTTGCCAAGAAAACATCAAATGCAGTCACAAAGAGTCAGACATGACTGAAAAACTGAACAATATCTGTTGGATCCCAGGCTTCCATGTAATTTCCAGTAGTAATCCTACCTTGATGCTGAAATATTCATTCCTTTTCACCACCCTTTTCACACACAACACTCTACACACATGCACACACACACAAATATATATATTTGTGTGTGTGTGTTTGTTTACATACATACACAAATTTCAGAATTATCAGTTAAAGGAAAAATATTGTATACTACTAAAAAGCAATTTAAATACTAAGAAGTCATAATCAGAATTGCACAGGAACTATTAACTTCAACATTAAAGGATCAGAGGGCCTGAAATATGATATTCCAGAGTGCAAAGGAGTTTGGATTTTAATAAAAAAAATCAACTATCCTGCAAAATTCAACATATTATTTCAGGAGAAAAGATTGGTTTTCAATGAAATAGAGGACTTTCATATTTACTTGATAAAAAGATCAGAGCTGAACAGAAAATTTGACCTTCAATTACAAAACTCAAGAGATACATAAAAAAGGTAAATGTAAAGGAAAAAAAAATGTTAGTCGATACAACTAAATGGGGGCAGCTGGGTGACATAGTGGGATAGAGTACCAGCCTTGGAGTCAGGAGGATCTGAGTTCAAATTCAGATTCAGACACTTAACAGTTTTAACTGTGTGACCTTGGGCAAGTCACTTAATCTCAATGCCTTGCAAAAACCAAAAAAAAATGCATTTCTCTTAGGACATTTGAAAGGGACATAATTAGACAAAGTATAGGTATAAATTGATCATGATGTGATGGTAATTTAGCTCATGGTGGATGTATTTTTATATTTAAGCATACACACAATCATGCATATGGCATTAAATGAATAAATAACCTTTTAGAATGAATTTTAAGAATTTATTTGTTTTTAGAAACTCAATCATCTTAATGAGTGAAAAGAAATATCACCCATTGTAGTTTAATAGGAATATCATATACCAGTTTTCACTAAAAGTTGACAAAACACAGATAGATTTGTTCATGGATGGGGAAAGACTCAAGTTGTATCTGCCTGGACAAAAAAAAATCCTGGTAGCTTTGGGTCTTCCTGATCTCAATAACAGTATATAAAGTTCCATTTTTATTGGGTTTGTGCTCTTGAGGCTTCTATATATCCCAAGACCATCCCTATTATCTGTAAGAAAATGAGAGAGGAACCACATCTATCTAAACCACTATATTCATATTTATTATCTTTTATATATTAGGTTTTAAGTAAGAATCTTTTTGTTAACTGTTCAATGACACTTGAGTGCCCCAAGATAATACTGTCCTGAATGAGGCATACTACTAACATAAGGACATATTGCTATCATACATTATATCAACAATTAGAGCTCTCTGGAGTATGAAAAATTGATGATTTTAAGTGTATAATTAGATACAATAAAATTTTTTGGTCATTTCTATTGGGCTTGTGGAAGCAGCATTTTAAAGTATATAAAGTGCTCACCTCAGAATCAGGAAATAGTTCAAGTTTCGCCTTTGATATTTGATAGCTGTGTAGCCATTAGAAATCCACTTGACTACTATATAGCTTAGGAAAATAATTCCCTGCTAAAAATATTTTGACATATTTAGGACCTCTGATTCATTTTTTCTGCACAAAAATTTAGATTGAAGAAGCCTTCTTGAAATAACCCCTAGTTAATTTAGCTGAATCTATTTATTTCTTCTTCATGTGGCTTCTCTTTCTAAATAAAACAGTTAGAAAGTCATAGACTTGTCCAGATGAACAGTCACCAAAAGACTTCCTCACACTGACAAAGAATTACAAATATTTCTAGTATTTCCTATTGGAAATAGATACACAAATGCATATACTTATTCAGATATATGTATGGGTAGCTATCTATGTATGTATTTCTATAATCTGTGTAAATGTGCATAAATGTGAATTATTTTATATGCAAAATACATTTATATTCATATATCTCAAATTGGAATAAAAGATTTAAAGATTAAGATAGTCTTACAGATAACCTAGTTTGAATACTTGCCCTTCTCATTTGATATATAAAGAAATGAAGGAACAGAGAGATTCATCCAATATTACATAGGTAACACATAATAGATCATAATTATAACAATAGCAAGAATAATACTGCATAGAATTTACATAGCATCTATCATGTGCCAGACATTTTACAAATATTTCATTTGATCCTCACAAAAACTCTGGGAAGGAGGTGTTATTATTATTATTCGCATTTTACAGTTGAGAAAATTCAGGAAAGTTGAATTTGAGTGATTTATGCTTGGTCAGCAAGTGTCTGAGGCTAGATTTAAATTCAGATCTCCCAGCTTCCAAGCCTAGTTGCAGTTCAAAACTGGAAATTTGCCCACTACACTATGCTGGATTTTGAAATCAAATTTTAATAATAATCTAAATTGATTTATAGCAACAGTAGACAAAGAGGCAGAATGGTAACATGGATAGAGGGTCAGCCTTAAAGGTAGAATAATCTAAATTCAACTCTAATCCCTGGCACAAAAAGACTGTATGATCCTGAGAATCACTTAACCTCTTGGTACTCTAGGGAATTTTCTATTTCTATGCATTAATTGACATACTCAATATAACTTAATTTACATAACCTAAGCCAAACTTTTCTCTAATTTACAATTCTTCGCTTTCTTTTATTCTCTATAACTATTACTGTTTCAAATTTGTTTACAGCAGTTGAAATTCTAAATATTTGCCTTTCTACACTCAATTCTAACATTTTTGGAAATCTTTGTTTTTTTAATATTCTAAATTTCTGATTTCAAACATATTTAACTATAGGAATAAATTATTCCACCATTACATGTAGTAAAAGATCATAGAGCTTGTTATTGTTTTTTTTTTACCTTTTCTTCCTTCTTTTCCCCTTCACCATGATCAATAATAAAAGTAATCTATTTAATCAGGAACTTTGGTTTCTGGATTCTGGTTTCAAGCAACTGAAGTGGACAAAAACCACATGGCCATCAATAAATTCCAACAAAAGCTAGTCTGTGTGAAAGATAATTATGCTAAATTCATCAAGAAAGGAGCTATGGTCTCAGACTGGTACCACAGTTTTCCTCTATGTTCAGAAAGTATACCAAAGATAAAGTCTAGTCATTCCATGGAAAGAGAGACTTGCTTGTGTCTCTTCCCTCTTCCCTCACACATTGTTAACATCAAGAAAGAAGTTGATTTATATAGAAGACAGTAAATAATAATTGGTAAATTTATCTCACTGTGCAATTCAAATGCTTATATAAATATATTTATATATACATGTGTATCAATTTATAAAAACATATGTATGTATGTATGTATGTATGTATGTATGTAAATAAGAATGAAAAGGAAAATCTATCCAATATTAGATTGCATTAGATGTTTTGGAAAAAACCTAAAGCAATTCACCTCTGGATGAGTTGGATTTTTTTTTAATTCCTAGGACACAGATTACTTCTTTAGAAGTTCCTGTTATTCAAGATCTAAATTGAAAAGGAAGGCCTTAGAAGGCTCTTCCAAAACGCTCATTTTGCAAATAAAGAAATCAAAGCATAGAGAGATTACTTGAATTGCCCTAGATGACACAGTTAATAAATGAGGTAGAATTTGAACCCAAGTCTTTCTGAACAAGAGTTCAGTGAACTACACAGGATGCTATTATTTCAGAACACATGGAAATAGTCAGAAAATTATAAAGGGCCAATTGTCTATGGCTTGAGTGACACCTCAATTCAGCAAATGTGTGTGTCTGTGTATATGTGTGTAAAAGGTATTACATTTTCTGTTTTTTTGCCCATCACTCAATTTTTTTTTGTGATTCATGGAGAGATTGTCTGAGGTTCCTTGAGGATTATTCTCCATCAGTTTTCTGACAACTTATTTCTCTTTCTCTTCCATTTCTCACCCAAAAGGAAGAAAAGAACTCAATAGTTTTATGATCCTCGGAGATCTGACAAACTATGCTTAGTGTATATATCATGGAGTGTTTTCTCGCATTTTTTAAACCAGTGAGGATATGAAATATCTTTTTAAGTATTAATAAAACAAATAATTGGTATGAAATAAATCATATTCACTAGCTTGTCAAATGTAGAATTGTTGAATTATACCTAATACTAATTTAGCCAAATTCAAGGTAGAGCTTGGCTGGGATTTTGTGGTTTCTCTATATGGAACATCATTTCAATGGGTATTTCTTTTTTTTTGCCCTAGTAAGCATAAAATAATTGATTTTCCATGTGTGTTCTTTAGCTCAGTTAAGGACTCTCTTTTTATATGGAAAACATTTTAATTGAACAACTGTTGAGAAGGTAAAAGAAGCCTTAGCAATTCAAATATAGGACTAATCTGCACAAATATTTGATTAACTACATTATGAAATTATCATTGAAATGTAAGAAAGTCATTTATTTCCATCTTAGCATTTAAGATGAAGGATCATATTTGTATTTTGTAGAGAAAAAATATTTTGATGTCTCTCATTTTATGGACAATTAAATATGTGTAGATTTGAGGTCCAACATTTCCTTGAGAGGTTGGTAGCATGAACTCTGAGTAAAGATTTGGGTTCTAGCTCTACCTTAGGTTATTGCTATATTACTTTGCACAAGTCACTCTATTTCTTATACCCCTTCAAGCAACTCTTTGTGTTTCAAAAGAGCTGCAAATTTGTGTTGGAAGAGGTAATTTCCACAATAAGAGCTATTTATTATTAAAGAAATCACAGCTTTGGAGGCTACTCCCCCCCACACAAAATTTCTTGAAAGCAATCTCATCCATTACTATATTCAGTCAGATATTAAGAAATGAATTATGAGTATTTAATCATATTGATTGCACTTGACTACAGCATATCTTGTCCTTTCCATATTTTAATGTCATATTATTCTTCTGTTATAATTTGATCAATATTTGAATTAGATCATTTGAATTACTATTTATATACAAACTAGTGTCTTTCTTATTTCTTTATCTATTCTCCATCACATATATTCCCTATGATCTTATTAATGAGTTCATATAAATTGAATATTTTTTTATTATGCCTATCAGTCATGAGGGAGACAGTTTGCTATATTGGAATACATAATGACTCTGAAGCAAAATATTTAGTAATAAGAAATAGTAAATCCTGGATTTACTTTATATTGTCCATGTGACCTAGGTAAATCATTTAATCTCTTCTATTTTGATTTCCTCATTTGTAGAAGAGGAGACTGAACTAAATGGTATCAGTTATTCTTTAAGGTAATAATAATAATAGCTAGTATTTATATTGCACTTTAAGATTTACAAAGAAATTTTAAAATACTATCTTATCTAATTCTCATGACAATCCTGGAAGGTAAGTACCATTACTACCTCCATTTTGCAGATGAGAAAATTAAGGTAGACAGTAAACAAACTTGACACAGGATGACATAGTAAATGAATAAGGTTAAATTTAGACTTAAGTCTTTTACTCCAGGTCTAGTGTTCTATCTACTTCACCCTTCTGGTGAGAGACACAACTATAAATCCTATGAATTTTCAGAATCAAATAGAAATAGAAATATTTAGCCCCCAAACAAGTTATCAATCAATGAAACCATTTTTATAAACAAGGATAATAATCAAGTTGTAATTGAGAAGAAGGATGAATGGAAGGTATAACTTTAATCTCACATCTGAACCTCTTTAGATCATTCAATCACATACAATACTACTGAATGTGAGAGTATGACAGGACTTCTAGGGCAGAGATGTAAAACACACATCTGGTAGTTTACATTTGGTCTACCACACTTCCAAGTATGACCTTAATCAGATTAATATGTAGGTCCAATCGATTTTAATAAAGTGATGTATTAATAAAAATGAAATATATAAACTTGTGTGGTTTTTCCAATATGTAGCCTACTAAGGGATTCTTAGAATGGTTACTTCTTTTCCTAAGTAAAATATCTCAAATAAGAAAAAAAAGTTTCTATCTCAGTACAGCATTTTGTGAAATAAAAAGAAGCATTAACTATTGATTTCTATCCTTCCTTGTGTGTGTGATTGGTTTTTAAATTCTTTTTTTTTTTAATTCTGGCTTTCTCATTAGAGTTTAAATTTCTAATACTAGGAATTGTATATCATGCAGCTGTAGCCCATTGGAATAGATATATTTTTGAACAGTAGATTTTTTTTACATTTTTGTTGTTGTTGTTTGGTCATTTCAGTCATGTTAGACTCTTTGCAAGCCCACTTAAGGTATTCTTGGCAAAGACATTGAATTGATTTGACATTTTCTTTTATGTTTCATTTTCCAAATGAGGAAACTGAGGTAAACAGGGTTAAGTGATTTGCCCAGAGTCACCCAGCTAGTAAGAGTCTGAAACTTGATACTGACATGTATTTCTGTAAATGGAAATGCATCTTCATGTATTTTAACCCTTCATTAGATCTCTGATGTCATTGATGGTGTTTCCTCAAAATATGCCTTCTTGCCCCATCTATTCTCATGTAATTATTGTCGTTGTGTTTCATGAATCCTATATTCAAAATCTAACTTTCTAGAGGCCTTTTTTAAAATGTTATAACATTTTTGTGCACTTGTGTGTATAGTTCTAATCCCTTAATCTCAATACCCAATCAAGCCACCCAACCCATTCACCCCCATTTTCCAAATAAAGATTTCCTGGACATTGCTTTTACACCACATCTTACACACAAGTCATACTTGGTAATATGTGGAAGCCTATTTATAACTATCATATAAATTGGTAAGAGCATTGTTCTTTGGATAACCCACATGTTTAAATCTTCAGAGATTAAAGTATTTCTTGATCTGTAACTGTAAGGAACAATGGTGGTACAAAGAGGTGTTTTTGTTTCAAGGAACATATGGAAATCATCAAAAATAGTCAGTAGTTTCATAGGTTCATAGGTTCATTCCTCCTTTTCAATTTGAGATCTAGCTCTTTTCTCATCTCTAAATGTGTCTGTATGTGTATATATACTTAGCAGTATGTGCAATAGGTACTACTCTAACCTGCCTACATGAATGGTAAAATTAATATAATAACTGAATGTTGACATGTGATGACCATATATATATATATGCAGGCATATTTAGGTATAAATGAGACTGAGGACAAGTTATTTACTTACTATCGTGAGAGAAGCTACTTTCAACTTTTGCTAATTTACTCAATCTTCCCTATCATAAAAACATTTATCTTATCTTAATTTCAGAATCCAAACTGTAAAAACACGTCATCCTAAACTTTACTGCTTCAGATTTGACTCAAGCTCTGCCCTTTGCATACAATGTTACCTCTGAACATCTTGTTCCATAATTAATAAATTTCAATTCATTTTAGATCATTTCCTCTGATATTTCTTACATATGTTGGCTCTCACTGATATTCCCCAGAAGCCAATTAATCACTGAACTGCCTCTTCAGTGCTGGTTGCTCCTTCTCATATAATTTGATACATTGAACCTAGAAGCAACTTCTAATTATGCCTTATCATTTCCAGACTCTCCCTTTGCTCCCATTATTCAGCAACCTTTCTTCTCTTTAGGTTCGTGTTATTCAAATGCATCACTCAATCCAGATCCTGGTTATGATTTCCCTCCTAACCACTCCCAGTTCATTTTCCTTCATTTCTTAAGTAGTTCAATACCTTGAACACAATCTTCTTTATCACCCCAATACTTTCTTTTATTAGTTGGCTCTTTAACCTATTTGCTCCTGTTCCCTCAAACACCCCAACTTCACAGTTCCTCAATCTGTTAAACTTCCAGTCACCTATTTCCTTTTTTTATATTAGCTACACACAAGGATATTGATCTTATCCTCAATTGATCCACTTCCACAATCAAGAATAAAAGGTTTTTAATTTAATCACAACCATCTACATAGTATGTCTTTTTAGGTCTTATTCTTTCTAAATCTATTCTTTGGTCTTACTGTGAGTTCTAATCCTTCCACCCCCTCAGAACTCAGTATAGCCCATTTGCTCTGTTCTAGTTTCACTTTCCTTCATTCCCAATTTTACCTCTTTAATTATTTTAACTCTACACTGGCTGCTAGGTGGTAAAATGATTAGGGTTGAACATGGAGTTGGGAAGACCTGAGTTCAAATTCAACCTTAGAAACTTAATACCTATGTGACTCTGAGCAAATCATTTAAACTCTGCCTCAGAATTATGCCAACTACCTAAGATTTCTGTGAGATAAAATGAGAGAAATTAATAGTCTTTTTTAAACTTCAAGTGCTATATAAATGTTATTGATTGTTATTGTTGATGTTGTATATTGTCCTCTAATTGCAAATTCTATACTCCCTTTTCCTATCTTTCCCCATGCTTTCCCCAATCCTACCCTTGTATTTTTTCTACCATCTACTTCTGCTCTAAATCACATTCTAGGGAACAAACTTGGAGATAGTGATGTACCTTAATAACTAAGCTCAATATAATTTTTGTCATATAATCTCAAGATGGAATTCATAACAATAAGACTATCCTTTTATGCCTCATTTGATTCTCTATCCCATTCATCATAATAGCTTTCTAAAAATTTACTTCTTAAGTTTTTAACTTCATATTTTCCTATCTGTGACCTTACATTCATTCTGGAAAAGAGAATGGAGGATGTTTTCTATGTGCTATCTTTAATCTTCTTTGTTGCATCTCCCAGTTCCTTGATATTGTTCCTTTTATGATCTCTTTTATTCTAGTCTTTGATGTGGTAGTATTCCTTTCCAAAATCAATTCCCTTATATGTAATCTTGATTTTATTTCCTCCAGAACATTACACCTATTTTTATTTTCTACCTCTCACTATAATCTTCAGTCTCTTGTTATGCATTGGTTACATGGTAGCCAGGAAAGGGAAAGAATGTCTCCTTCCTTACTGATTTCAAACAAACATAAATATCACCCCACACACAAAGTCCATATTTTACTAGATTTTATTATTCTTTTAAATTATCACTCATTATCACTTATTTCTTTCTCAGCCAAACTTCCAGGAGACAAAAACAAAAATAAAACATATTAAAACAAACAAAAAATAAAAACCAAACTCTACAAACATTGACTCTACTTCCTTTACTGACATTCACTCCTCATTCCTTTGCAAACTAGCTTCTAATCCATATAACATGTCCTCCCCTCCCCTCCCATTCCCTCTCCCCCTCCCCCTCCCCTCCCCTCCCCTTCCCCTCCCTCTCCTCCCCCTCCCCCTCCCCTCCCCTACTCTCTTCTTTATGTCATCTTTTATTGTATCCTCCATATATAGAATAAAGTCATTTTCCTCACTCATTTGACTTTATAACTTCCCTATTAACATCATCAACCACAACAAAAGAAAAGCTCCAGTGACTTCCTATTACTTCTATGATAAAATATAAACTCTTTTTGTCATTTAAATCCTTTCACAACCTAACCCCAACCTCTGCAGCCTTAATACATTTTTTTTACATTTTTGCAAAGCAAATGGGGGTTAAGTGGCTTGAGCAAGGCCACACAGCTAGGTAATTATTAAGTCTCTGAGATAGGATCTGAACCCAGGTATTCCTGACTCCAGGGTTGGTGCTCTATCCACTGTGCAACCTAGCCACCACAGCTTTAAGGGATTTTACTCCCCTTCACATTCTCTATAGAACAATCAAAATATCTGCTCCAAGGAGAATCTGTGAACCATTGCTCCATTTACCTGCAACTTCTGTTTTCTTCTTGTTTCATTCATTTAAAAACATCTTTGAGTAAAATTCAAATCCTACAACATCTGACATTTGGTGTACTGAGTTAAAGTAATGTTCATAAACAATCTCAAAATATTGAAAACCTTAGAACCTTCTATTGTATATTTTCCATGTGACACTGTAATTATTGATAATTTCATCCAGAGGAGTTAGTGATGAGCAATTCTATACTTCATTAAGCTGGCTTGGGGGGCCCCAGATATTATCCATTCCCTAGTTACTGCTATCATTCATACATTTCTTTACTACTGCCTAGGAGCAAGATTCCAAGGTTCAATGAAATGTAGCTCTTCCTTACAAAAAGATTAGATAACATAGCAGTTACAAATACTGCTAATTTACCTATGGAACTCAGATTATAGAAAAGAATTATGAGAATTTGAGAAAAGCATAATGCTTTTTAATCATTCTTTTTACTTACTTTCTTGGCTAAATCTCAGCTCTAAGTATGTTGCAAATGTTTGAAAGTGTTTTATAGATCATGCAAAATGTAAGCTGATTCAAAGAATCTATGATTTCATCATTCTCTACATCAAAGTTGTTCTGTTATTATTGAAAACAGAAACTCATGAAAAGTGGTATGGAGCTGACATTTGATTTGACTTTTAAAGTGTGGGAAATATGGGAATATAAAATAGATTTGTGATTTCATGAGATAGGGAACTATCTGCTATGAAAGTGACTGGAGGTACATAAGGATTAAGCAACATGCCAATAATTACACTAATAAATATCAAGAACAGGATTTGAACTCAAATCTTTTTGAGTCCAAACTCAGAACTCAACTGGGCCACATTGCCTTTCTTTTAAGGCATTTATCACATATTATTATGTATTACAATTATCTTTGTGTCACTTTTCTCCTAGACAAAGAACTCCATAAGGTCAGGGATAATGATCTTAACTAAAAATCTTTTATCTCTCTTCAAAACTTAGTACATTTATACATTTATGGATACTCTGTAGATATGCAGCAGGTTCTTTGGGGTGGAGGGGGAAATAAAGGAAATAAACTTAATATTTTCTATAATTGTATATTTGTGTTATATAATGATCCCAATTTTTGTCTATCTCTACAAAATCAAAATGTGTATTATGAAAAATGCAAAGGTTCACAGTATTTGTATCTCCACAGTCCCAAACAATTGACTTTTTTCTTTCTTTTTTTTTTTTTTTTTTGCTTTGACATCATGAAGTGGTAGTCTCTTCAGTCCACACTATAGGTTCTTTACAAATTTTGAATGAATGAAAGTGCTAAGACAATAAAAGATGATGCCTTGCAAGTCAGACATGCTACAAATGGAAGTTTCCAAAAAGAACATGGTAGTTACATATCACTTTAAGACAGATTAAATGGTAAGTATTAATTCGGTTTTCTCTATGGGAAAAAGAAACATAATTTTTGAGATTTAAACCACACGGAGGATACAATATCAAAATTATATAAGTAGGCATTACCAATATTTATTTAATGGAATAGAATGGCAGGCAATGAAGTGTTATTTGTATGTTATTATGTCTGATTTTTTTCCTTTAAAAAGAAGGGAAAAGTTGATTTAATCGTCTTTGTGTTATCATAGACCTAGGGAAAAAGGAGAGTAGCATCAATTTGTTTTCATGTGCCATATACTGAGAATCAAAGATCATTTGATTATGTTTATTGGTTATATGTTTATAAGAGCAACTGAAACAAGATTGGAACTTTGTTTTTTTTATGAAATTATTTACCATGTATTCTCATTGGGTTTTAACACAACCAAATTTTAAATCAAAAAGTTGCTGGTTCAGTAATTTCATTAAGAACCATATTTCCCCAGAGAACCAAACTCAGACTGAACCTTAATTAAGAAAGGATTAGGCCACTTACACAAAAATTGACCATGTACTAGGGCATAAAAACCTAATAATCAATTGCAGAAAGGCAGAAATAGGGAACATATCTTTCTCAGATCATAATGCAATAAAAATCATATGCAATATTGAGCCAGGGAGATATAGACCCAGGACTAATTGGAAACTGAATAACCTCATTTTAAAGAATGAGTGGCTCAAACAACAAATTATAGAAAGAATTAAATATTTTATCCTGGATAATGACAATAATGAAACAACATACCAAAAACCTATGGAATTCACTCAGAGAGGCTGTCAGGGGATATATTATATCTTTAAATACTTGCATGAATAACTTAGAGAAAGAGAAAATCAATGAACTAAATACATAACTAAAGAAATTAGAGAAAGAACAAATTAAAAATCCCTAATTAAATACCAAATTAGAAATTCTAAAAATTAAAGGAGAAATTAATAAAACCAAAAGCAAAAAATTATTGAAATAATAAATAAAACAAAGAGTTGGTTTTATGAAAAAAAGTCAATAAAATTGATAAACCTCTGGTCAATTTGATTTAAAAAAAAGAAAGAAGAAAACCAAATTGCTAGTATCATAAAGGTGAACTTACCACAAATGAGGAAGAAATTAAAGTAATAATTCAGAATTATTTTACCCAAAACTATGCCAATTAAATTTGACAAACTAAGTGAAATAGATTCATATTTACTAAAATATAAGTTGCCCAGGTTAAATGAAGAGGAGATTAAATACTTAAACAACCCTATCTCAGAAAAAGAAATTCAAAAAGCCATCATTGAGCAACCTAAGAAAAAAATCTCCAGGGTCCGATGGATTCACAAGTGAATTCTACCAAACATTAAAGGAACCATTGATTCCAATTCTATATAAACTCTTTGGAAAAATAGGGAAAGATGGAATTCTGCCTAACTCTTTCTATGACACCATTGTGGTGCTGATACCTAAACTAGGAAGAGTTAAAACAGAGAAAGAAAATTATAGACTTATCTCCCTGGTGAATATAGATGGAAAAATCTTAAATAAAATCTTAGCAAAACAATTACAACAAGTTGTCACTAGGATAATATGTTTTGATCAAGTAGGATTTATCCCAGGAATGCAGGGATAGTTCAATATTAGGAAAACTTAGTATACTCAATTATATCAACAACAAACCTATTAGAAATTATATGATCATATCAATAGATGCTGAAAAAGCTTTTGACAAAATACAGCACCCATTCCTACTAAAAACACTAGAGAGTGTAGGAATAAATGGACTGTTCCTTAGAATAATTAGCAGTATCTATCTGAAACTATCAACAACCATTATATTCAATGAGGAGAGGCTAGAGGCATTCCCAATAAGATCAGTGGTGAAACAAGGATGCCCATTATCACCACTACTATTCAATATTGTATTAGAAATGTTAGCTTCAGCAATTAAAGAACAAAAAGAAATTGAAGGCGGCAGCTAGGTGGCATAGTGGATAAAGTAGCAGATAAAGTACCAGCCTTGGAGTCAGGAGTACCTGGGTTCAAATCCGGTCTCAGACACTTAATAATTACCTAGCTGTGTGGCCTTGGGCAAGCCACTTAATCCCATCTCCCTTGCAAAAACCTAAAAAAAAATTTGAAAATTGAAGGAATTAGAATTGGGAAGGAAGAGACAAAACTCTCACTCGTTGCAGATGACATGACAGTCTACCTAGGGAATCCCAAGAAATCATCCAAAAAACTACTGGAAACAATTAGCAATTTTAGCAAAGTTGCGGGTTATAAAATAAACCCTCATAAATCCTCAACTTTCTATATATATATATATATATATATATATATATATATATAGATATATGTAGGAAGATACAGCAGGAAGAGCTAGAAAGAGAAATCTCATTCAAAGTAACCTCAGACAATATAAGATACCTGAGAGTCTATTTGCCAAGACAGACTCAGAAACTTTTTGAAAACAATTATAAAACACTTCTCACACAAATTAAATCAGATTTAAATAACTGGGCAAATATCAACTGATCATGGATAGGTTGAGCTAATATAATAAAAATGACAATTTTACAAAAACTAAACTAGCTGTTTAGTGCCCTATCAATCAAAGTTCCAAAAAATTATTTTAATGAGTTAGAAAAAGTTGTAAGCAAATTCATATGGAGAAATAAAATCAAGAATTTACAGGAATTTAGTAGAAAAAAATACAAAAGAAGGTGGCTTATCCCTACCTGATCTAAAATTATATTATAAAGCATCAGTCATCAAAACTATCTGTTATTGGTTAAGAAATACAGTACTGGACCAGTGCAATAGACTAGGGGTAATAGCAGGAAATGATTATAGTAATCTGCTGTTTGATAAACCCAGAGTCCAGCTATTGGGATAAAAACTCTCTTTTTGATAAAAACTGCTGGGAAAATTGGAAGTTAGTATGGAAGAAACTTGTATTAGACCAACACCTCACACCTTATACCAAGATAAGATCAAAATGGATACAAGATTTAGACATAAAACCATTATTTTAATCAAACTTGAAGATCAAGGAGTAGTTTACTTATGGAAAAGGAAGCAGTTTATGACCAAGGAAGAGATGGAGAACATCATTAAACACAAACTAGAGAGTTTTGATTACATTAAATTAAAAATTTTTTGCACAGACAAAACCATTGTATTCAAGATCAAAAGAAATATAGTAAATTGGGAAATAATTTTTACAACTAGTAAACTCAGTCAAATATTCAAAAATAAAATCCATCCCCCACTTGAGAAATGGTCAAAGGATATGCAAAGGCAATTTACAAATGAGGAAATCAAAGCTATCCATAGTCATATGAAAAATTGCTCTAAATCCTTACTTATTAGAGAAATGCAAATTAAAGCATCTCTGAGGTACCATCTCACACCTCTCAGACTGGCCAATATGACCACAAAGGACAATGATCATTTTTGGAAGGGTTGTGGGAAATTTGGGGCACTAATACATTGCTGGTGTGAACTCATTCAACCTTTCTGGAGAGCAGTCTGAAACTGTGCCCAAAGAGCAATAAAAATGTGCATACTCTTTTATCCAGCAACACCACTACTGGGTGTATACCCTAAAGAGATGATGAAAAAGGGTAAAAACATCACTCGTACAAAAACATTCATAGTAGCCCTGTTTGTGGTGGCAACAAATTGGTAATCAAGTAAATGTCCTTCAATTGGGGAATGGCTTAGCAAACTGGTATATATATGTCATGGAACACTATTGTTCTAGTAGAAACCAGGAGGGATAGGAGTTCAGGGAAGCCTGAAAGGATTTGCATGAACTGATGCTGAGCCAGATGAGCAGAACCAGAAAAACATTATACACCCTAATAGCAACATGGGGGTGATGATCAGCTTTGATGGACTTGCTCATTCCATTAGTGCAACAATCAGGGAGAATTTTGGGCTGTCTGCAATGGAGAATACCATCTGTATCCAGAGAAAGAACTGTGGAGTTTGAACAAAGTTCAAGGACTATTCCCTTTAATTTAGAAAAAAACCTAATATATTATTGTCTGATCTTGCTATCTTTTTTACTTGATGTTTATTCCTTAAGGATATGATTTCTCTCTAATCACATTCAATTTGGATCAATGTATACCATGGAAACAATGTAAGAACTGGCAAATTGCCTTCTGTGGGGGATGGGGGAGGGAAGTAAGATTAGGGGAAAATTGTAAAACTCAAAAATAAATAAAATCCTTAAAAAAAAAGAAAGGATCAGGCATTCTAATAGTTTTAAACATCTTTAACAAGGCAGATGTCACAGAATTGAAGAATTGAATGGGACATTAAGGTAATCTAGTGCAAAACTTTCATTGTACAATAAAGCAGTTAAGTACATAACTTGCCCAGAGTCACACAGCTATTTAATATGAGAGCCAGGACTCATATCCAAGACTTCTTTAATAGCCTAGTTCTCTTTGCCCTGTGGCACAAGTAATAAGGGTGCTAGTATGATACAGAGGAATGAGGTGAATTTGGGTTCAGAGAACCTGGATTTAAATCCTCTTTTTCTACTTAGTATCTGTGTGACCTTAGACAAATGACTAAATCTCTCTGTTTCTCTCAGTTTCCTCCTCTATAAAATACGTGGGTTGAACTGAGATCTGTAATAGTCCCCTTTACTCCTTATTATTGGATCAAAAATTCCAAGATCTCCAGGTGAGGGTTGTGGGAGATAGACAAAGTCAGAGAGACAGAAATAGAGACAGAAAGAGATGGACTGAGATAAACAGAAAGGCAGAGAGAGAGAGAGAGAGAGAGAGAGAGAGAGAGAGAGAGAGAGAGAGACAGAAACAGACAAAGAGAGACAGAGAGAGAGATGGAAAAAGATAGAGGGCAGAGATAGAAATAAAGAAACTGTAAGGGAGGAACCAGGGAGAGAAAAAGAAAGAGAAATATAGAGGAAGAAGAGATGAAGAGAAGAAAAAGAAATGAGAAAAGAGAGAGAAGAAGAGGAAGAGGAAGAGGAGAGGAGAGGAAGAGGAGAGGAGAGAAGCAAAACTTTTGGCCTCAGACATCATTTGTTTTTTACAAAAGCCCTATGAGGTAGGTGCTATTATTTATCCCTATTTTCCATTAAGGAAGCTAAGGTCAAGGGAAGTTAAATGACTTGACCAACGTCCACTCTCTTTAAGTCTCAGCATTTGAGTGACTTGATCAGGGTCACTCTTTAAGTCTTGGCATTTTATCTACTATACCACATAATTTAATAAGATATTTGAAGCATCCATAATTTCATGGATATAGTGCCATCTTTTCACTGTGTGATAACATTCATATCTTATTGTACTGGTTAATAAGTTGCCTTAGGAAATGATAACAAAACAAACAAGCAAACAGAATTCCAGCTCATTAGCAATGGGTCTTTCTGAAATTAACTAGTCCAGTAAGGCCTTAAACCATCATCTGCTACAAACAGAACCTGCAAGTATGGAAGAATGATTTAAAGTATACTTTCATTTAGTCATGTCTAGTTTATGTCAGCCAGACAAGGAACTGACAGCACTAAAAGGAGGGAACAAAGTTAAGTAGGATCCTTAGTCCTCCATATTACTGGAAACTATTTCTCCTGGCATACCAATTAAGACAAATGCTTATGACTGCCAGAAATAATGAATTTTTGGATTTTTGACGAGGACTAAAAGTTATGCTCCATTTTATTTTTAAAGGTGAAAGATTTATAGTTACTGAGATTTTAAAGTAAGGTCTAAAGTGATGTGTCTCGTGCATTCCAGATATGTGGGATAGTTGGAATGCAAGTGAGAAGCCAGAAAGTATTGTTGTATCCAGGTAAAAATGGAGCCATGAAAAGGAAGAGATGAACTCATTGATTTATTTTAAAGTTTCATATGAAGTGTACAGAAGCTTTAGATATCTTAAAGGAGGTGGCATCCATCTCCTTTAACTAAATAATATTTTTCTGATTAGATAACAATAATATATGCTAACAAGGTGATCATTTTCCCCCTCTTTGAGAGACACTAAAACCTCAGAGCAAGTTTATATCCTTCAAAAATGTCAAGAAAATCCCCTGAATGGTTACTACAATAAAGTTGACTTTTTATTTTCTTTGATGTTCCATATATAATGCATCCTGAATTTTCGACCAGCTCTCTGTGGTAATCTTTTTTCTCTCCCTTCCATCTAGGTTTCTATATAGATTAGTTTGACTATCCTATATCCCTATAATCTAATCTCTTCCTTTGGGAAAAGCGAGGCAGCTGCAATAACTATTATTTCATTCTTTTCATTTGTCCTACATATTTCCAACATTTGCTTTTAGCTTTCTTTGCATTTAGGTAAATGGATTTAATTTATTTTCCAGTTTCCTGGAAAATGATCAGGAACTCATTCCTTGCTTTTCCCTGTTTAAGAAATGTTTGCCTGCTGTGATATCTGAGCCAGTGACTTATCATAGCTACCATATATTATGGACCCTTGGGTCCTTAAGGGACAAAAGTGCCTTATTCTGACTTCCCAAGCAAACACAAGGATTTCCCAATATTATTCCCCAACTACATTTACCATTCTTTTTATATTAATCCAGAAGATGTTAAAAACAACTCCTTTATGCCAAATCCAATAGAAATGAAATTAATGAGGAAAATGTTGCCTCTAATACTATTGCATTTTAGACAAAAATTTGACATTAGAACATTTACTAAAGTTAATATTTGTAAATAATCTAAATTAAAAAAGAAAACTTAGAGCCCTCTACCTTCACCCAAGTCTACTACAGGGAAAGCAGAAGCAGAATAGGAATTTAGAGGATTATCATGTTTTTATACAAATTGAAACCCATGACACAGAATCATTTGTATATAGGCTTGTCTATACTTACATTGCTCCAAAAAGATCTAGAAGGGAATAACTTGATTTCAAATTGAAAAAATACATTAATTTCAAGGTGAAAAAAGTGAGTTTATTTCATAAAATTACTTAAATTTTCAGTAAATTTAAAAACCCTTAAAGTTCTTTCTTATTGGGGCATCTAGGTGGCACAATGGATAGAGCACTGGCCCTGGAGTCAGGAGTACCTGAGTTCAAATCTGACCTCAGACACATAATAATTACCTAGTTATGTGGCCTTGGGCAAGCCACTTAACCCCATTTGCCTTACAAAAAAAAGTTCGTTCTTATTAACATCCTCATTTTCTAATTCACCCCTCATATGCTTAATAAGTTCTTTTTTTTTTTATCAATTTAATATTGTATTTTTCCAAAAAACATGTAAAAGCAATTTTTAAAATTTGGTGGGGTGTTTTTTGAGTTTCAAATTCTCTCCTTCACTCTCTCCATTCCCCTTTCATTGAGAAGACAACCAATTTGATATAGATGATAGTCATTCATATATAGTCATGCAAACCATTTTTTCCATATTAGTCATGTTGTGAAAAAAAAGCACAGACCAAAGAACATGCAAAAATAAAATAAGAAATAAGTCTTCACTGGTTTTTTCCCTCTGGAGATGGATAGCCTTTTTCCATTATGAGTTTTTTGGGAATTGTTTTGGATTATTACATTGCTGAGAATACCTAAGTAGTTTATAGTTGATCATTTTAGAGTATTGCTATAGCTACTGTTCTCCTGCTTTTGCTCAATTCATTTTGTATCTGCTCATGTGAGTCTTTCCAGGTTTTTCTGAAACTATCTTGCTCATCATTTCTTATAACATAATAGCATTCCATTACAATCACATGCCAAACCTTGTTCATTCATTCCCCAGTTGATAAACATCTGCTCATTATTAAATTCTTTGCCATCAGAAAAAAAGCTACTGTAAATTTATTTTGTTCAGATAAGTCCTTTTCATTTAAAAAATTTTTTTTAAACAGACTAGTCATGCTTGGTTAAAAGGTATATGTAGTTTTATATCCCTATGAGCATAATTCCAAATTGCTCTCCAGAATGGTTGAATCAGTTTACAACTCCATAAACAGCGCATTAATTTCTCAATTTTCCCAAATCACTTTTAAAATTTGTCATTTTCCTTTTCTGTTATATTAACCAATCAGATTAGGTATGCAGGGGAGAAGGTACCTCGGAGTTATTTTATTTTATATTTCCCCAATCAATAGTAATTTAGTGCATTTCTCATATGATTTTATATATATATATATATATTATATATAGTTTTGAATTGTTTTCATCTGAAAATTACCTATTCATATTCTTTGACTATTTTATCATTTGGGGAATGATTCATATTACAAATTTGAGTCAATTCTTTATATATTTGAAAAATAAATCTTTAGCAGGGAAATATGATGAAAATTTTTTTCATTGTGTCATTGCTAATTATGTATTTCCCTCCATCCTATTACCCCTCCCTCATTTATCATACTTTCTCATTCCCTTGGATATAAATCAATAAATTAAAAAGAAAATATGAGAGGTAGAGGAGAACATGAAGAGAGAAAGGAGCCATCTGTATCCAGAGAAAGAACTGTGGAGTTTGAACAAAGACCAAGGTCTATTACCTTAAATTTAGAAGTAAAAAAACTGATATCTTATTGTCTGATCCTGCTATCTCTTATACTTTATGTTTCTTCCTTAAGGATATGATTTCTCTCTCATCACACTCAATTTGTAACAATGTATACCATGGAAACAATGTAAGAACTGGCAAATTGCCTTCTGTGGGGAGTGGGGGGAGAGGGAAGTAAGATTAGGGAAAAAATTGTAAAACTCAAAATAAATCAAATCCTTAAAATAAAAGAAAAAAAAGAAAGGAGACTGATGCATCTACTGCCTCCCCTTTCTTTCAACTTCCCTTTTCTATTAATCCCTCTCCCTCCTCCTTTCCGACAAGGTAGGATAGATTTCTAAACCCATTTAAATGTGAATATTATTCTCTCTTCGATCCAATTCTGAGTAAGGTTCAAATACTCTTTACCCTATTTCAGCATTATTCCCTTTCACTGTAAAATCCCCTTCACACCTCTTTTATATATGATATAATTACCCACATTCTACATCTCCCTCTTCACATCTCTTGTTTATTTTTTTACCTTAAAAAATCACCCCATCATATTAAATTCACAGTTATGCCCTTTATCTATGCATATTCCTTCTAACTCCCCTAATAGTGATAAAGTTCTTAAGAGTTACAGGTATCATCTCATGTAGAATGTACACACTTTAATCTTATTGAATTTCTTATGATTTCTTTTTTTCTGTTACCTTTTTGTGATTCTTTTGAGTCAAAATTTTTATTTAGCTCTGGTCTTTTCATTGGAAATGCTTAAAAATCCTCTATTTCATTAAATATCCATTTATCCCCCTCAAGAATTTTACTCAATTTTGCTGTATTGGTTCTTGGTTATAAATCTAGCTCCTTCATTTTCTGGAATATTATATTCCAAGGTCTCGGATCCTTTAACGTAGAAGCTGTTCAATCTTGTATTAGTTTGGCTGTGGCTCCACGGTTTCTTCATAACTACTTGTAGTAACTTCTTGACCAGGAAGCTCCTGGGAATTTTCATTTTGGGAATTATTTCAGGAAATGATCGGAATATTCTATCCAATTCTATTTTACTGTCTGATGCTGTGATATCATGGTAGTTTTCCTTTTAGTATCATGAAATATGAAATCAAATGTCTTTTTTTTTAATCATGGCTTTCAGGCAATCCAATAATTCTCAGATTATCTTTTCTCAATCCATTTTCCAGGTCAATTGTTTTCCCTAAGATATATTTTGCATTTTCTTCTTTTTTTTTCATTCATTTGGATTTGTTTTGTTTCTTAATGCATCAAGTCTGTAGCTTCCACTTACCCTATTCCACTTTTAAGTAATTAAATTCTAAACCTCCTTTTCCATTTGACCTATTCTATTTTTTAAGTTCTTTTCTTCAATGAAATTTTTGTTTATCTTTTTCCATGTATTCAGTTCTGTTTTTAAAGACATTCTTCTCTTCATTAAATTTTTGTGCAGGTTTTTCCATTTGACCTTTTCTGTTTTTAAAGGTATTATTTGTCATGATTTTTTGCACTTCCTTTACCAAGCTGTTGACTCTTTTTTCCATGATTTTCTTGCATCAATATCCTTTCTTTCTCATATTCTCCTCTACCTTTCAAATTTGATTTTTAATTAATCTTTTTGATCTCTTCTAGGAATTCTTTCTTGATTCTCACACCAATTCATATTTTCTTTCAGATTTTGGATGCAGCAGTTTTAGCTTTGTTCTCTTTTGAGTTTGTATTTTGATGTTCCCTGTCACCAGGGAACTGTTTGCTCATTTTTCCACCTTATTTCTTGACTCTGCTCCTGAAGTGGAAGGAGTACTATCCCAAGCTTCAGGTTTTTTTGTTGCAGCTATTTTCAGAGTTAGTTCTGGAGTTTGTGAGCTCCCAATTCTTCTAAGAAGTGTAGACACTGCTCTTCTGTCCTGGTATCAGTTTTTACATTGCTTATTAGAAATAGTTATATATTCATAATCTGTGATACCAAGTTTAAGGGAAAGATGAAATGTACTAAAAGACACAGTACAATTGCATTTTATTAATAATAGTTTATTAATATGATAATATGAATTATCAGTAGGGAAGTACCATATAAGTGCTTATTAAAACAGTATATAGGTATCACTTCTCTTGGTATAGCAGATACAATGTTAGATGCTGAGTTAACATTAAAAATTGTCTTCTAAGACTTACTGACTGTGTGACTATGGTCAATTAAGTCTCTTAGTAGAAATAATAACAATAATTATAATAATAAAATTTATACAGTGCCTATTATGTGCTAAGCACTTTACAAATGTTAACTCATTTAAGCCTCATGAGAGTGTAGGTTTTATTATTTTCTCAAATGAAGAAAGCATGGTTTTGGGTTTTTGGATTTTTTTTTTAGTCTATGGCAACTGAAACAAACAAATAGGTTAAATAATGTTAATGGTTTTTATCCTTTTCATTTGTAAAATGAGGATAACAAGATCCTTTACAGAGTTCTAATGGGACTGAAATAAGATAATGTGCAAAAAAACTTTGCAAACCTTAAAACACTGGTTGTTATTATTTCTAATAGTGACCATGGATTTTTTTCTGATCCAGTTATAGTCTTTTTTTCTAGTCATTTTCTAGTGATTTTTCTAGTTGTCTTCCAGTTCATGTTACTTCTTTGCTAAAGTTAAGGGTGCTTTCTATAGCTATAGAAGGTGCCTAAGTAAGGTAACTTTTCACAACATCTAACCTCAATTTTAAGAGCATAGATATAGGGCAGCTAGATGAAAAACTGGATGGACTTTTGAACATAAAATAAGGAAGACTCATCTTCATGAGTTTAAAGCTGACCTCAAACACTAGTTGTGTGATATTGGGTAAGTCACTTAATCCTGTTTGCCTCAGCCCCTCATCTGGAGAAGGAAATGGCAAACCATTCTAATAACTCTGCCAAGATAATCCCAGATTGGGTCATAAAGGATAAGACATGATGGAAAACAATGAAACAACAGTGCATAGATTACATACAAACATCATGGATATTTGATTGCAATATATTTTTATGTAGGGATTGTTTCAATATATTTGAATGGGGTAGAAGGATCAAGAATTTTTGGTCCATTATAAATAATTCTCCCAAATAGATGAATTTATAAATTGGACAAATATGCTGTGAATCACTAGATTGGTTGGAGGAAAAGAAATTTACTTAGGGAGACAAACTATGAGTAGAAGGATTGAAAGATGATCATATTCAAAGGATGAAAATACCTTGTTGAAGTATAGGGTTTAGGAACAAGTGGGATAAGATTTAGGGTGGATGGAATTAAATAGGTTGGAAAGATGGAGAATTTTAAAGGCCCAAAGCAAGGATCTGTACTTACTCTAAATAAGTACTTAATTATACTAAATTTCATTAGATTGTGAACTCTTTGCTAACAGGGACTATTCCATTTTTGTTGTTGTTGGAGTTTTTTTTGGGGGGGGGGTTGGCTTTCTTTGTATCCCCAGCACAATGAGTAATTAACTCATAGTTGGCAATCAATAAAGGCTAATTGGGAATTGAGAGACAATGGTATCAAAATGAGCATTTTTCTTTCAAGTACTTTGATCTCCTTCAGACTTTTATTTTATTTTTATTTAATTTTATATTTGTTATATCTTAGGACATTTCCTTCAGTCCTACTGCTCAAATGATCACTGCAATCTAATTTGGCATTAGATGCTAAATCTTATGTATCAATAATGCAGAGAGAAACGTGATGTTTGAATTATATTACATCTTGTTTCCTGTGGGGTCTATGCTGACTTAAGATAGGAGGAATAATGAGATTCTTCACAATTAGGGGGGGAAAAAGAGGAAATCATATATCTATATATATATATATATGTATATATATATATATATATATATATATATATATATTAAAGGAAAATTTGAATTTGTCATCTAGTTAATGAATTTCAGTTTGCAATATGTATCTAGAATTGAGTGCAGAATCAAACCTTATATAGATCTAAGTAGACACACGTTTAGCTTTCTTAAAGATTATTATAATGAAATGAATGATAAAAATATATGAGAAGAAAAGAAAGAATAGAATTCTAAACTAAAATTTTATGTCAAATTTTAGGGACAAAGGGAAGATAGTAAAATGAGAAAGAGATAAAAATATTGTTTTCAGGGAAAAGAAAACTGAAAAGACACTACAAGGGAAGCAAAAGAATGGAAGTAGTAAAACAATAAGTACCATAAAGTTAAAAGGTCTTCATTTTTTCCCCATTCTATTATACTATGTATATGTTATATTCATACTATTGCTCAAAGCTGGGATATTTGATGGTGAACATTTGAGTGTCACTTTCTCTGCCCATGTGGAGAGTTAGATCTATTAATAGGCCTTCTATCCATGAATATCTACTATAACCTAGTAAAGATCCTGAAATGTCAGTCTATGTATAGGAAGCTCTTTTAGAATCACTGACCAACTGGGAAAACTCACAAGTTGGGTTTTCCAAAGGGGAACGTTGCTGATGGGATTTTTGGGGTCACCAATTAAAGATAGAATTTGAGGTAGCTGAGAAATCAAGGGCCACTGAAAGGATGAAGGAATTCAAGCTCTCTCTGGGATGTTCAAGCTGCTCAGGATTTTATTATGAAATATAACAAAGTAAACAGGTTAAAAAACTTTTCCTCCGAAGGGGCAGCAAGAACTTAAGAAAACAAAAGCATTGCCTGGTAGAGAGTGAGAAACAGAGAGGGAGATAGGTAAAGAGGGACAGAAATAAGGAATAGTCAAGCAGAGTTAACATGGCCAGAGAGATGAGGGTGGCCTGGAGCAGAGGTCCTCCTCAGGTTTTATAATTTTGTCCCTTATCTGGGCACTGAAGGCAGAAGGAGAACTCTCTATCTGAATCCGGTAGAGAGGTTGAAGACTGAGCAGATGTGGATACAAATTTTACATTAAACAATGAAACCATAGGGATCAATTTACATCTCAAGAGGAAAGACCTTTCCACACTCTTAACAAGATTCCCTGATTTCAACAACATTAAAAGATTACAGATTTTATTTCTGCTACATTCATAATTCTCTACATCATTTTCCCATATCTACTATTCCTTTTAGGACTCTAAAGAGACAAACCTTGAGGGACTTAGTTTTAATACTATTACACATGAACCCATGAGCCAGTACCATCAATTAACTTTTACAAATATTATTTTACTAAAGTGTTATATTAAGGACATTTAGTATAAAAAAAAATACTCTCTCATAAGGGTCACACTCCCTGAAGTTCTTTCCTCTCTTAGGGTCTATCTTTTTCTTCTGCATTAGTCTGTGTCTTTCTGGGTTTGTATTTGGTTTGTGTGTTTTTCCATGTATTGTCAGCCTCTAGTCAGTCACTTCAAGTGGAACCCCCTTGGTTCAGTCCTCCTGTTATCTGCCTTTGCTTTCTTGGAAAAGCTCAAAGGACTACTTTCTTAAGGTGTTTCATGTCTCAAATCCCATCTTGAATCAGGACTTTCCATAGCTTGACTGCTCTGTTGCTAAATGGGGTGATTCTGAACTAGCTTGGAATTTTCTACTCAGACCCAGAAAATGTGTCTGATTCTTTTAGCCAGTCATAAACTATTTCTTATATAGATTCATCTGACTTTATCCAATTATCAAAGCTCTTTATTCTTTACAAATTGCTTAAGGGCTTGTTCTCAACCAATTTACACTTTTCATTGATTGACTCATTTGAGAAGACTGCCCTTTCTGTAATGAATTAGATTAAGTGCCCAGTGGGCACTCAATAAATATGTGCTGATGTGTTTACTGAGGCCCTGGATGTCTTATTAGCTTGCAAATATAATATTGGAAAAGAGTATAACATTAAGCACTAACCCAATTACTTTTCCTGAAAGAGTAAACTGAACTCCTGAAGAAATAGGGCACCATAGTTTGAAAGTTGTCATAGAAAGAGTACGGAGCACAGGGCATTGCCAGAAAATCAATTTGAGATGATATGTTGGGCATCTGTGAGAATCCGAGAAACAAAATGACAACACTAGACAAACTAAAGAGGAGATGGAAGAAAAGGGAAGTAAATAAGGGGAAAAGTACTGTGAGGGGCATAGAAATCTACTATCAGCAGTCTTAACCCACATTACAATTTTACTAAAGCTAGAATCTGGCAAGTATATGACATATTTTGGTTGAAGCTTGATTTTCAGTCCCTCAAAGAATGATGATGTAATGCTATCACATTGTACTTTAGTCTCATTACCCTATTAAATAAAAACCTCACTCTTCTCATGAATGGACATTTTCATCTAGAGGAAAGACATAGCAAAAGGAAACTCTGTTTTTAATTAAAATCTTGTACACAATTCTATTTCAGTGTAGTATGTCATCTAATTATGGAATATTACAGTAAGAGAAGTGACTATCTAAAATTAGCATTCTGCCGTAATATTTTTTTTTATTGATTTCTATTGAAAACTAGTTCAATTTATGAAGGAAATCATAGATTTTTCTCGGTACTAAATCTGAAAGTTTATTCAAAAATCTGAAAAAAAATCATTAAGCTGGAAGAGATTTCAAAGATACCTCCTCTCTCCAATTTACTATCATAGGAGCATAGATAACACACTAGAAGTGATCTTGGAGACCATCAGACCAGTTTCCTCATTTTAAAGAAGAAGAAATTGGCTGAGGTTGTGAAAGAGGTGTTATTTGAACTCAGGTCCCCTGACACCAGTGGAACTGTTTTTCTTACAGATTGCTTTCCATCCTTCAGCCTAGCTTATTGTTGAAATTTTCCAATAGTGTCTATTCTTAAAATGTAATTAGCAAAATATAAGATATCTTTTCAAAAACCCTTTTCAACTGTGTCCCCTCTTCTGTTTATAAAAAAATTGCATGCTTTTAATAAAATCACTTACTGAAACTTTCACAGTTTGATTCAGATTTGTTTCTTATCTTTCTCACAAAGCTGTTTTGCATTTAATACTCTTTTAAAATTATCTTCTTTATCTGTGTCTTTTTACTCAACACCGACAAGAAAACCATTGGAATCAAAAGCTTGTTTGCAGTTATTAAGCATTATATACATACCTTTGAACCATAGAAAGCCAGAAGGTCTCATTTGCTACCAATTTTGGTTGGTTTTTTGGTTATTTTCTATAATAAATATTTGCTTTTTTGCCTTCTTAAATTGGATTCATAGAGTTTGGAAAGTCTTTAAGCCACTAAAATAACAATAAAAACTGCAATTTCACTTTCTATTTCTCATTTAGGCCCTCTGCTTGTTAGTCACTTTCAAGTTTAACTGACAATTTTTCATAAATTATAGGTCAAAACAATTGTATTAATTTTGCTTTAAAAATTCTGTAAATGTGGATAACACACATTTTCTCCTCCCTCTTTTTTTTTTCTTTTTAACTACATCCAAGGCATACGGATTAATAATGATTTATTGTCAACAATGGACATTCCTAAACACGAAAAACAATTCTTAGAATATTTGCCTTGTGATCATCACAATCTGTAAATCACATCATTATAATTCATGATACCACTCTCTTGCTAATGTGTTATCACTTCTCTCTTCCTCTTTCTGCTGTTTTGTCTGTTGAATACATTCCTAAAATGGTACAACTGGTAACAAATTAAGAAATGTTGAGAAGTCAATAAAGTGAGGAAGACCTAAATTCAAATTTCATCTTTAACAAAATAGCTGAAATATTCTGCTCTATAGATTCCCCACTCATTTTATACTTCGTTCCTCTTTATACATTCTACATTTCAGCCAAGTAGCTACTTGATACTGCCATGCTACTATTCATTCCAACTCCAAGCTTTGTGACTTGCTTTTTTGTTTTATTGCTTTATTTAACTTTTAGTAACCAAGGCACCTTAGTAAGATATCGTTATAGACAGTTGAGACCAGATAATATAGAGTATCAAAACGAACTAGAAACATGGGTCAATAAATTATATATATAAGATTCCCCTCAGGGCTTAGAAAACTACACATTTATTTTTATATATATATATATATATATATATATTTTAATTAATATATCAGCACACTAAATCATCTAGGAAGTACAACTTAATCTGACTTGAGTCATTCTTGGCAATATATGTACTCCTCCAGCTGAATGTTGGTCTCCTCTGATACCTCAGAGTGCTTATTCTGGAACCAGTAAGACATAGATTTGAAACCTACTTGAAACAGGTGAGGCAGTTAAGTGGCACAGTGGATAGAGCATCAGGCTTAAAGTCAGGAAGACCTGAGTTCAAATCAGACTTCAACATTTACTAGCTGTGTGATCCTGGTCAAGTCACTTAACCTTGATTGCTTGCTCTTAGTTTCCTTACCTGTAAAAATGAACCAGAGCAGGAAATGGCTAACCATTCTAGTATCATTGTCAAGAAAACCCCAAATAGGATCATATAGAGTTGGACACAAATGAAAAAATAACAAAATGACCCTATGCAAGTGACTTAACCCCTATGAATCCCAGTTTCTTCATCTAGAAAGTAAAGGGGTTGGAATAGAAGAGACCTCTACAATCCCCTCTAGTTGAAATGCTTGATCTTAAAATCAATACCAGTAGAGGAAATTACTATAGAAGGATCTCCCCATACTAGTTCAACAAGAAATCAAAAACCAAGTCCTCATACCAAAATAATAGAATAATATACATTGATGTTTATGTATATTAGGAGGGGTAGGGAGAAACAAGAGACAGAGAGGAAAAGAGAGAAACCACATTTATTTGTATTGTTCCCCAAACTAAAAATTCATGAAATTCTGAGTTTTACATTAAAAAAATTTCTGACTAGTTCTCAGTTTGGAGTCTTATTCAGTCCCTGTAACCTGAAACCAAAATTTTCCTTCATTCCCATTTATGTAAGCAACGTGATATTGTGGTAGCAGAAGTTTTGGGTTCAATCAGGGTTCTAATATCTATTTTCTATGTGATTTTGCTAATCCCTTCCCCTGAGTCTCAGTTTCCTTATCTGCAATATGATGGGGTTAAACTATATGATATAAACTAAGTGACAACTCAGATCAGTTGTATCTGTTTTCTTCATAGGGAGCAGACATTTAAAAAAATAGAAAAATCACCATAGGCAAAATTAAACAAAAAGCAAAAAGTCGGCGTATCCTTTTTCTTTTCCTTTTTTAGATCATGTCATCAGAAGGATTGATCCAATTGAAGATGAATCATTCTATAATGATTCTGCCAACATACAATTTCCCATTGTCAGTCTTCTAAGATGGGAAAGATTCTTGCCTGGAAAAGAATATTTTGTAATCTCTGAGAAGGATCCTGAAAACATAAATGCTGGTAAAATCAAAACAAAAATAATCTTTTTCTTTTTCTACTTCACTGTGAGTACAATTATTAACTCATATTTTTACAGGGAGCAACAATTAAATCAAAATAATGAATCATCAGTCATGGAATTTTAGACATCACTGAGTAAGCTGGGAAAGGTAATTTTGAGAATAAAAGGGACTTATTGTCAAACACACAACTGTCAAATATTCTTTCTATCAAGAATTGAAAATGATGAAGAACACAAGATGCTTTTATGGTAGAAATAATTACAATTTAATATTTCCCTCTTAGTGAATATTTGCATCAAAAAATTGGAACATAAAACTAAATTCAAGGACAAACTGGGTCAATGACTTGACTTATTAGAAATCTATTTTATTTATTTTTAATTTTTGAACTAAGCATTTCTTTAACCTTAATAGAATTTTTTTAGATTTTTCAAGGCAATGGGGTTAAATGGCTTGCCCAAGGCCGCATGGCTAGGTAATTATTAAGCATCTGAGGTCGGATCTGAACCCAGGTACTCCTGACTCCAGGGCCGGTGCTCTATTCACTGTGACACCTAGCCGTCCCGTTAATAGAATATTTTTAAAAGATGATTGCACTTGCACTTGAAAATCTATCATATACAACTTGTTATTCTTTTCAAAAACATAGTAATAAGTTATGTAAATTTATTTTTTTCCTTTTTCTTTCTCCTCTCCAAGAGATAGCTATCATTGATCACAAATATGTATATATGTATACATTACACATATACATATATATATATATATATACATTTATACATTACACATATATATATACATTTATAGATAAATTTCTCTTAGTTCTTTCTCTGGATACAGATAATTGTTTTTTATTCATAGATCTTTTGTATTTATTCAGGGTGTTTATAATAGTCTAAATTACTTAGTCTCTCAAAGTTGGACTAAAAATAGTGTTCTTAAAACACTATACACAATGTTCTTTTGGTTGTACACATTTCATCCTTTATTATTTCATTCTTGTCTATGTATAGAAATACTTTCCTAACATGATACTAGTATGCCTTGGTATGACATAGCAGTCAATGAGCAAACAATTATCAAGTATATTGTAATGAAGAGAAGTATGGTAGATCATCGTCAGTTAAATTGGCTGCTTCAGGAATTAGCTTGGGTGTTGGGTAGACTATAGATAATTTTTTCAGGCATGTATCAGACCAAATGATCACTGAAGTCCCTGGAAAATGTGAAATCTGGGGACAGCTAGGTGGCGCAGTGGATAAAGCACCGGCCCTGGAGTCAGGAGTACCTGGGTTCAGATCCGGTCTCAGACACTTAATAATAACCTAGCCGTGTGGCCTTGGGCAAGCCACTTAACTCCATTTGCCTTGCAAAAACCTAAAAAAAAATGTGAAATCCTGTGATTCTTTAACTTGAATATATCACAATGGTTATGTGATTAAATAATGTGACTACTCCTTCTAACAAAAAATACTACAACCTACTCATGTCAGTCCAACAGTGTAATTCTTATCTATATTCTCACATCAATCTGCCAATTGGATAGAAAAAAGTCTTCCTTCATGTTCTTGATATTGTGTGACAGTGATAGATCATATAGACTCCCAATCAGTTATCCATTATTCTTGCTCTATGAGAATGCATAATTTTTTTCTTATACATTTCTCCAGTGATAACCCTCACATCATTTACTCAGGATTAGTTCTCATTGGAAATATATTGAAGCCTGTTTATTCCTACCATGTTCCCCTCTTAATTCTTATGGTGATTCTCAATTTCATTTCTGTCATATTCTATGACTTGAAATCATGAAAAGATAATACTTTTTAAAAATGGAATTGTTTACTGTGAACAAAGTTTACAAAAATAAACAATTCTGTATCAATTATCTATTTAACAGAATAGGCATAAGCTTAGGAACTGTATCTGTGTTTGCACTGGGATAGGGAGCTCCTAGGGGAGAAAACTCAGTTTATCAATGCAGGCTGGCAATCAACATTCTTAAATAGTTGCCTAGACAGGGCGGCTAGGGGGCATAGTGGATAAAGCAGGCCCTGGAGTCAGGAGTACCTGGGTTCAAATTCGGTCTCAGAGACTTAATAATTACCTAGCTGTGTGGCCTTGGGCAAGCCACTTAACCCTGTTTGCCTAAAAAAAAAAACACCTAAAAAAATTAGTTGCCTAGAAAGTTGAGAGATTAAGAGTATCCCCCAGGGCCAGATAGTCATTAGGTATCAGAGGTAATATTTGAACCAGGTCTTCTTAGCTTAAGCCCAGTTTTTTTATCACACTATGATATGCTGCTTTGCTTTAACAGAAGACAAAAGTATTACAAGTGTTAACATTTCAGGAGTGCTTTATAGATTACAGAGTCCTTTCCCCTGAAATTTTATCCTTGAGATAGTTTCATTAAATCATTTTTATCACTTCCATTAAATAAAAGCTAGACAACAATTACCATCACAATTTTTTTTTCTGAGAAACTGGTTCAATTTTCATAGGGATATTTAGCCTTCTTTGACATGTATGTTGAACATATGAAGAATTCTTCAATTCATAGCTGGACCAAAAAATCTTAATTTTCATATTTTGTTTTCATGTTTCATATTTTTGAACTGTTTAAATAAAATAAAATATTTCTGGCAATGTAAAGAATATTGGATCTAACAGACAGAATCTGGGTTCTATCATAATTATTAGTCATGACCCTGGGCAAATCACTTATCCTTATTAGGTTTGAACTTTCTTATCTACAAAAACAAAGATCTGAATTGAACTGAAGTTGGAACAAATGACTTCTGAGATCTTCCAGATCTAAATCTTTGTTACAATAGAAAAAAAAAACTCAGCATCTATGATCAGGTGTCCTTGAATAGGAAAAGGAACAATCATAGAAATCTGAAATTACTACCCTAAGGATTTATTTTATCTATTAATATTTTTAAGTTTATAACTAATCACCCTGTTCTTTCAAATATACCGTGTTGTTGAGTGACATAAAACCAGGCCCAATCAGCAATATGTTAATAGAGGCCACTAGGTGATGCAATGGAGTATTGGGCCTTGTCAGGAAAACTTGAGGTGACATCTAGCCTCAGATACTTTCAAGCTCTGGTCAATCCATTTAACTTCTACTTCAGTTTCCTCAGTTGTAAAATGATGTTAATAATAACATGTCACTCCCAGTGATTTTGTGTGAATGAAATTAAGAACTATATATAATGTGCTTAGCAGAGTGCCTGTCAAAAAGTAAGGATCTTATTAAATACTTATTCCTTCTCCTTTGATTTCTCTAAGTAGATGAACTTACTTAATGAAAATGGAGTTATTGTCATTTCAGATCATTTATGTCTATTTGAAAATTCTTGCAAAATATTACTTTTGATATTCCAATCACAGCGCCTGTATTGGGTTTGGAGAATATTATCTGAATCACTTATTTTGGTTCTTTATTGTGGTCACTCTAAAGTATGTGACCAGCCTCACCAAAGAGATTGTTCAATGCTCCTTTTGTTTAGACAGCTTTTCTGGGGTGATTCTAATGAAAAGATTATCTTCATAGGAATCCTGTTTATGGAAACCTTTCCAACTTCCCACAGTAATTCCTCAGGCATGGAATGATGTCCATCATTATTCTCATATGTTCTGGCGTTTTACATTTGGAAAGTTAGTTCAGTGGGCAATGTTCACATGACAGTTCATTGTTTTAAAATCTTTATAATTTTATAAGCATTTTTCTTTTGTAAAGCTGAGATGAAATGCCACATTTTAGAAGCTGTGTTGACTAGCTTGAGTACATCCAGAAGAGGTTAACCATAGTGATGAAGGACCTTAAAGCCAAGACCTATGTGAAATGATTGACAAAATTGAAGGCATTTATTTAGCTTGTAGAAGATAAGTGTTAGGAAGGGCATAACACTTATTATAAAACAAATGAGAGATAGAGAGACAGAGGAGAACTTAGAGGTCATCTAATCCAACCCCTTTCTTTTAAAGATGAGCAAACACATCCAAAGCAATTGTGATTTGTCTTATGTTATAAAGGTTGAAAGAATCAGTGAAGATTTGTACCCACATCCTTTGACTTCAGAGTCAGAGTTCTTTCTATTGAACCAATGATGTAATTCCTGGAATTCCTTATTGTTCTTTAACAATTTTATACTTAAGTTACCCTTGTCATGGTCATTCAAGGCAAATTGGGGTAGGAAGGTTGGTCTGATACTTTATAGTTTATGTTCACATAGTTATGTTCTATGCTCTCTAGTAGACATGGATACTCAGCTGGGACTTTTAGTAGTTAGTTGGTCTAGTTCCTCAAATTTCACAGGTTTTCTTCACTTTATCTAGAGGGGAAGCCTATGAGACATAAAGGATAGATCATATATATATATATATACATATATATATATATATACGTATATATATATATATATATATATATATACGTATATATATATATATATGTATATATATATATATATGTATATCTACCATGATCTTCCCTAATCAGTAACAAAATATGCAGTGCTGCTACTAATCTATTAATCATACTTAATCAGACCACAGCAATAATTGATGCATGTCCATATACCTAAAGGGTCTGGACTTACATTGTGTGACCTTGGGCAAATCACTTTAATACAGTTTACCTCAGTTTTCTCATTTATAAAACAAATTAGAGAAGGAAATGACAAACTATTCCAGTGTAAAAAATAACACATTTTAAATCCCCTAACTGAAATATTTGAATCTGATACTTCATGACTCTCAGGAAATCCTTTAGAGTTTTGTTCTCATTTATTCTAAATTTTGCAAAACATTTAGATCACATTGTCAGTTTTTCCTTCAATATTTGTTTTTCCTTATACATACCTGGAAATTCATTGACAGACTGTGCAATGATGGCCAAGTTCTTCACAAGTATCTGAGAGTAAGCACCAAATGCTTAAAGTCGTCTATTCTCAATAATTCTCTAGAGTTGTCCTGGTGTGGTCTTCTTCTATCTTCTTGGAGATAGTATTCATTATTTATTAAGTAATTATCTGATCCATGTCCTAGACAAGTTTCACATAATTGCCCCTAGAAGATGGATAGAAATACCAATAGCAACTGAGCAATATGAGAGCACCAGTATACTTTCCTTTTACTCTTCCAATCTTTGAAATATTATAGAATATTGAATGTATTATAAAATGCAGTTTTAACTGATTCTCTTTTTTTGCTTTTCTTATATATTATATTTGCAAATATTTGTCAATTTAATAACAAAAAAGTATTAAAAAACAAATTTGATGAGTTCATCTAGATATATGAACATTTGTACAAAGTTCATGCCACTTTTTCCATTAATGACTGAAAAGACATAAGGGTCTTAGAAATTCTTTAGGGCAGTTATTATTAATTTTGTTTGTTTGTATTGAAACTGGATGGTAGATGGTTAGAGTACCAGGTCTGGAGTCAGGAAGACTCTTCTTCCTGAGTTCACATTTGGCCTAAGACATTGTGTGATCCTGGGCAAGTCACAATACTATTTGCTTAAATTTTCTCATCTATAAATTGAGCTAGAGAAGGAAATGGCAAACTATTCTAGTATTTCTGCCAAGAAAACTCCAAATGGGGTCAAGAAGAGTCAGACTTGACTGAAATGACTTATGGACATACATCATTGGGAAAATAATGAATCCCTATGGATCTTTTCTCAGAAGGATAATTTATGTTATTTATTTTTTTAATTTTTATATATTTAGTTTTATTACCTTGAAATTTAGTAAAGGAAACTAATATCTAGTAATGCCTTTTTTTGTTTTTTAAATTTTAATTAATTTATCTTTGAATTTTATGATTTTTCCCCCTAATCTCACTTCCCTCCCCCCAACCCCTATAGAAATCAGTCTGTTAGTCTTTGCATTGTTTTCATGCTGTACATTAATCTAAATTGAATGTGTTGAGAGAGAAATCATATCCTCAAGGAAAAAAGTAAAATAAAAGAGATGGCAAAATTACATAATAAGAAAACTTTTTTTAAATTAGAGGCAATAGTCTTTGGTCTTTGTTCAAACTCCGAAATTCTTTCTCTGGATACAGATGGTATTCTCCATCACAGATACCCAAAATTGTCCTCGATTGTTGTACTGATGGAATGAGCAAGTCCATTAAGATTGAGCATCAACCCCATGTTACTGTTAGGGTATATACAATGTTCTTCTGGTTCTGTCATCTCACTCATCCCCAGTTCATGAAAATCCTTCCAGGTTTCTCTGAATTCCCATCCCTCTTGGTTTCTAATAGAACAATATTGTTCCATAATGCACATATACACCACAATTTGTTCAGCCATTCCCCAATTGATGGACATTCACTCAATTTCCAATTCTTTGCTACCACAAATAGGGCTACTATGAATATTTTGTACAAGTGATGTTTTTACCTTTTTTCCATCATCTCTTCAAGGTATAGATCCTGTAGTGGTATTGCTGTATCAAAGGGTATGCACATTTTTATTGCCCTTTCAGCATAATTCCAAATTGCTCTCCAGAAAGACTGGATGAGTTCACAGCTCCATCAACAATGTATTAGTGTCCTAGATTTCCCAACCCCTTCCAACATTGATCATGGTCCTTTCTGGTCAAATTGACTAATCTGAGAGGTGTCAGATGGTAACTCAGAGATGCTTTAATTTGTATTTCTCTTATAAGTAATGATTTAGAGCAATTTTTTCATATGGCTATGGATCGCTTTGATCTCTTCATCTGTAAATTGCCTCTGCACATGCTTTGACCATTTGTCAAATGGGAATGACTTGTTTTTTTTATAAATTTGACTCAGTTCTCTATATATTTGAAATGAGTCCTTTGTTAGAAATAATAATTGTAAAAATTGTTTCCCAATTTACTACATTTCTTCTGATCTTGGTTACAGTGGCTTTGTCTGTACAAAAGCTTTTTAATTTAATGTAATCAAAATTAACTAGTTTGTTTTTAATGATGTTATCTATCTCTTCCTTGGTCATAAACTGCTTCCCTTTCCATACATCTGACAGGTAAACTATTCCTTGATCTCCTAGTTTGCTTATAATAGTCTTTTATATCTAAATCTGGTACCTATTTTGATCTTATCTTGGTATAGGGTGTGAAGTGTTGGTGCAATCCAAGTTTCTGTCATACTGACTTCAATTTGTCCAACAGTTTTTATTGAAGAGAGGGTTTTGGATCCCAAAGGCTGGACTCTTTGGGTTTATCAAATAGCAGATTACCATAATCACTTCCTGCTATTGTACCTAGTCTATTCCACTGATCCACTACTCTATTTCTTAGCCAATACCAGACAGTTTTGATAACTGATGCTTTATAATAAAATTTTAGATCTGGTAGGGCTAAGCCACTCAGAAGGACATTTTAAAATAAATATATGGCCTTACAAAGGAAATAAATTATGGTGAAATACATTATAAAAAGTTTTTTTTAAGTTTAACAACAAAGGTTAGAACCAACTGCCACAAGGGAGATATTAAAAAAAAGCTTCATGAGACAAATGAAGGATAATTTTATCTTTATTTACCACAGGGACAATTTCATATCTACTGTATAGGTCTAGTACCAAAAATATTATCTGTTCAGTAAATAGTCCAATAATCTTCTGCTCAAGGAAAATTGTATTTACCTCCTTAGTTTTGTTATTTAAAAAAATTCCATAACCATCCAAACCTTTTCTTCTTATTATTCAATAAATCTTCCCATAGATAAGGCATAGAGTCTAAAAAAATAGTTGATGATATTGTTAATTTTTGGTTCTTTATGGTCATTCCTCCATCTCTGAGAGGAAAATTTTCCTAATATCAATCTCAAAAAGTTTAGCTGAAAATTCTGCAAATGATATGCATTGTTTCTTTGACAGATCCCTCTGATATAGTGAAAACCTACTAGCTCTTGTGCTTGGCTTCTTCCCCAAATGTTTAGGCAATAGAAATTCTCCAAAGTCAAATTTCTCTAGACACTTCCCCCACCCCTTTGGAGGATTCAGTGCTTCTTTTGACCTCTTACCATTTCTGGGTTCTAGCTTCTCGTTAATTTCCAAGAAAAAGACATGCATCATTGGCATGAAGTACGTGGCCTCAGCTCACAATCTGTGATCCTCTATTAACACTTAGAATATAAACTGTAGGGCATCTAGATTGGACCTGTGATTTCATTCCTAAAAAATATGCAGAGTAGGGAAACTCCCTTCATCTTTCCAGGTCTGTCCCTTTTTTTCACAAACTTTAGACCTGAAGAATTTCCTGGAATAGAAGTGTCAAATATGCAGTCCATAATTCAGAGTCTGGCAGCAAACAGATTAAAATGTAATTAAGAAATATTTAACAATATTTAATACAATAAAATATGGGAAATTTTAGTATGTGGTTTTCTAAGTCGATATGTATGTAACTGTAGGAATCCTTATGTAAGATTTAGTGACCCTAGTTTTTATTTGAATTTGATACTGCTATATGTCATTGAGCATTGATCAAAGTCACACAGTCAAGCATGTCTTTCTAGTTCCCAGATTTGTATTCTGTCTACCAAGGTATGTTGCCTAATTTGCTGTAAATATTTTGCATATAAGTAATCTCAGATGAAAAGCATCCAGGAAAAGGTTATTGAATTTGGGCTAATTGATTCCATAGTTATATACCAATGTCATTCAGGTAGACTTCAGTTCCTGGAAAACCAGAATTCAACTCATTAATATACCAATATGATATGTCCATCTTGCCCACTTCTGGTCCTTTAAATTGCTCTCTGTTGTATCAGTCTCTCACCCCAGATATTACTCTTTTGGAAGGTGTAATGGTGCGCATTTATTTATCCTCTAATGAACTTGACCATTGACTTTGAAGGCAAAATTTTATTGAATTGGAGTGGTTTATTGCTATGTGAGTGAATGAAACAATGGATGAATTAAAATGGATTTATTAAGCACCTACCATGTGTAAGACATATGCTAAGTGACTATTCCCAGACTTCCTGTTGGAAAGTTGTTTGTACCTGTGTATGATTTCAAAGTCAGATGGTATCACTGGTGAGTTTTTAAAAGCCATTCACTATATTTTTAGTGTGTCTTTTCATTTGCTTCTGGTTCTAGCAAAGCTTTCTTTCTTTTTTAAAAATCTTATTGGTATTTTTTCCCAATTACATGTAAAAACACCTTTCAGCATTCATTTTTATAAGATTTTGAGTTTCATATCTTTCTGCCCTCCTTCTCTTCCTCCCCTATTATCAAGTCAGAAAGTAATCTAATAAAGTAAATTATGATGAACATATTTCCATACTAGTCAAGTTATGAAAGAAGAATCAGAACAAAAGGGAGAAAGCCATAAGAAAGAAAAAAATTTAAAAATAGAAACTAGTATGTTTTGGTCTGCACACAAACTCCAACAGTACTTTTTCTGGATGGGGATGGTCTTTTCCATTGCAAATCTTTTAGAATTTCCTTTGGTCACTCAGTTGTTGAAAAGAGCTAAGTCTATCATAGTTGATCATCTCACAATGTTGTTGTTGTATATGTTATTCTCCTGGTTTTGCTTACTTCATTCAGCATCAGTTCATGAAAGTCATTCTAGGTGTTTTTTGAAATCTACCTGCTCTTTATTTATTACAGAATTATATTGTTCCATCATATTCATATAATAGCACTTGTTTAGCCATTCCTCAATTGATGAGTATCCCCTCAGTTTCCAATTCTTTGCTGTCACAAAATGAGCTGCTATAAATATTTTTGCACTTGTTGTTCCTTTTCCTTTTTGTTATGATCTCTTTGGGATGCACATTTATTACTGACTGATATTGCTGGATCAAAGGGTATATATATATATATATATATATATATATATATATATATATATACTGTTGTGATCCTTATACTGTTGTGATCCTTTGGGCATATGTTCTCCAGGATGGTTGGTTTAATTCACAACTCCACCAATAGTATATTCTTAATTTAAAAAAAAATTTATTCAAGGCAGTGGGGTTAAGTTAAGTGACTTGCCCAAAGTCACACAGCTAGGCAATTATTAAGTGTCTGAGGCTGGATTTAAACTCAGGTCCTCCAGACTCCAGGACCAGTGCTTTATCCACTGTGCCACCCAGCTGCTCCCCACCAATAGTACATTTAATGTCCCAGTTTTTCCACATCCTCTCTAGAATTTATCATTTTCTTTTTCTGTTATACTAGCCAATCTGATAGATGTGAGGTGGTATTTCAGAGTTGTTTTAATTCACATTTCTCTAAACAATGATGATTTAAAACATTTTTTCATATAACTATAGTTAGCTTCAATTTCTTCCCCAGAAACAGTATATTCATATCTTTTGGCCATTTATCATTTAGAGAATGACTTGTATTCTCATAAATTTGACTCAATACTTCATATATTTTAGAAATGAGGCTTTTATCAGAAATACTAGCTGTAAAAATTGATTCACAGCTTTCTGCTTTTCTTCTAATCATGGCTGCTTTGGCTTTGTTTCTTAGGCAATTGATTGTCAATGTTTTTGTGAACACTTTGAATAATTAGTGATGCCTATAGAACCTTTCTCAGAATAGTTTTTAAAAGCATAAAATACATACCATTACAAAGGACATAAAATTATATTGAAATAGTTGTCAAAATATTTTTAATAAGTTCACAATATCTATATTAAGAATATTTGGCATAGGTGGTTTCTGAAAGTATTTCTCAGGAATATTTCTCACCTCTCTCAAAAAAAAAGGATTCCCTTCACAACCAAGAATCCACTACCCAGCAAAACCGAACATCCCCTTTGGGGGAAAAATATGGACATTCAATAAAATAGGGAACTTTCAAACTTTCCTTATGAAATGCCCAGAGCTGAACAGATATTTTGATCTTCAAGTGTAGGACTTAGGTGCAAAATAGAGAGGGTAAATGAAAAGGGCAAATTATGAAGACTTAAACTGCTTGTATTCCTGCATGGGATGATGGTACTTATAATTCATATGAACCTTCTCATTTATTAGGGCAGTTAGAAAGTAGCATATATAGACAAGGCACAGGAAGGAGGTGAATTTGAAGATATATTAAAAAGATGGAGTTAATGAACAAGAAAGGAATGTCCTGAAAGATATGGAAAGGAGAAGTAGAATGGGGTAAATTATTTCATATAAACAGGAAAGAAGAAGCTTTGGCAATGGAGTGGAAGGGGGGAAGGTGAGGAGGGAATGAGTGAGCCTTTACTCTCATTGGAAGTGACTTGGAGAGGAAACAGCATAATTGATAATAGAATTCTATCTTGCCTTAAAGGGAAACGGGAGAGGAAAGGGATAGAAAAAAAAGGGCTAGAGAGAGGAAAGGAGGGGTGATATAGGTGATAGGAGAAAGAAGATTATGGAAAGAAGGAAAACTGGGAAACAAATCTTCACAACCAGGAGTTCTGATAAAGGTCTCATTTCTAAAATATATAGAGAAGTGCATCAAATTTGTAAGATCACAAGTCATTCCCCAATTGATAAGTGGTCAAAGGATATGAACAGACAATTTTCAAATAAAGAAATTAAAGCTATATATAATCATATGAAAATATGCTCCAAATCATTATTGATTAAAGAAATACAAATTAAAATAACAATGAGGCATCATCTCACACCTATTAGATTACCCAAGATGAGAAAAAGTGAAAATGATCAATGTTGGATAGGTTGTTGGAGGATTGGGACATTGATACATTTCTGTTGTAGTTGTGAACAGATCCAACCTTTCGGGAGAGCAATATGGAACTATGCCCAAAGAGTAATAAAACTGTTTATACCCTTTGACCCAGAAATACCAATTTTAGGTCTATATCCAGAAGAAATTATAAAAAAACAGGAAAAGTCCTACATATTCCAAAATATTTGTAACAGCTCTTTTTGTAGTGTCAAAGAAACGGAAAATGGCTAAACAAGTTATAATACATGAATACTATGGAGTATTATTGCTCTGTAAGAAACCATAGATGGTTGGACTCTAGAGAAGCATGGAATGACTTATGGGATCTGATGCTGAGCTAAGGGAGTAGAACCAAGAGAACAATGTACATATCAATAACAACATTATGAGATGAAGAACCTTGATGGTAGCAACTTCTCTCAGCAATACAGAGAACTGGGACAACAGTATTTGTTCAGTTATAGACTATATTATCCCCAGCCAGAGGAAGAAATCAAATCAAAACAAAACACACAGAAAAAACCCAACCTTTCTGAATTTGATAAACACTTTAAAAAATTTATCCTTATATATGTCTTTTCCTTAATCCCATCTCCTCATGCCAAAATTACTAATTTGTACACATTTTTAGCAAAATATGTATATAAAATGCTAACCTGACTGTTCATTGCTGAGGTTAGGGTGTTGGGAAGGGAGGGTGGAAGGAAATTTTGTAACTTGGAAATATGCATCTATATATCGATGAAAAGAAACAATTTTTTAAAAAATGAAGATTATGGGAGAGGGTAGTGAGATGCAATAACATACTTTTGAGAAGGGTCAGGGTGAAAGGAGAGGGAAAGAATAGAATAAATGGGCATGGGGGACTAGGATGGAGGGATATACAGCTAACAATAGCAATTGTGGGAAAAATATTGAAGCAATTTTTCTTAAGGTTTCTTTTTCTTTATTGGGGGGGGATTGTGTTTACTTTTAAAACATGACTATTATAGTAATGTGTTTCTAGTTACACATTTTTATCCTACACCAAGTAACTGTCTTGCTCAATGGGGGTGTTGGGTGGGTAAAAGGGAGAGAATTAGAACTAAAGGTTTTGGAAGTAAATGTTGAGATTGACTTTTGCAAGTAGCTGGAGTAAAAAAAAAAATGAGGCTTCCCTATCTTAACTCACAGCTGATTTAAAGCAAATTGCTTTGTTTTACCTCCTTCATGGTAAATACTATAAAGAGAATGGAATCTGGATCCAGAAAGATTTGAAGTAACTATCTTGCCTAAGATAGTTACTAGCTATGTGACTCTAGGTAAGTCATTTCCCCTCTATTGGCTTCATTTTCTTCATCTCTAAAATGAGTGATAACAATAACACTTTCTTGGCAAGATTGTTATGAGAATCAAGAAACACATGAGGGGCAGCTAAGTGGCTCAGTGAATAAAGCACCAGCCCTGGAGTCAGGAGGACCTGAGTTCAAAATAGGCCCCGGATACTTAATAATTATCTAGCTGGGTGACCTTAGACAAGTCATTTAACCCAATTGTCTTGTAAAAAAACAAAAAACTAAAAAAGATAACACATGGAAAAACTTTAAAGTACTATATTTTTAATTATGATAACTGATAACATTATCCAAGGAGTTTTCTTCATAGTCCACAATTCATTTAATATTCTCTTTCTAAAGTTTGGGTTATCTTTTTTTGTTGATCCTTTAGTCTAGGGGTGGGGAACCTTTTTCTGCCAAGAGTCATTTGGATATTTATAACATCATTCATAGGCTATATTTGGTCAAACATTTAATTACTTCACCTTTAAAAAATTGAATTTTGAACCCACCTGAGGTTGCCTTGGCAACAACACACCAGTATGGCCTGGAGTCTAGAGGTTCACCCACCCTTTAGATGCTTGTCATTCTTCCCCCAATTGAGTCTAATTAAGCATTGTATTTTTGCATTCTACTCAAATTGTCTTTGAGTTTTGATAAACTTCTAAAAAGTTCCAAAAATAAGAAAGGAGAGCAAAGAGAAAAAAAAAAGCTGACAGTATGCTGGCATTTCTGCCATTATGGCAGTCCTTGTTCCCTATAAACATAATTGAATAAGATAAGATATATAAAGATAATCTCACTTACCCTACAGGTTTGGGGGTTAGGTTTTAGTTTGTTGGATTTTTTTTACTCCAAGTTCAGTGTTTTTTTTCAAGATCATTTCATGGTCTGTTTCATGGAGCTGATTTCACAGTTTATACTGCCTCCTTTTAGTTAAATTCAGTTGAATCAACAATTATTCAGTAGACAAATATATGAGTGCAGTTGATAGAGACAGATTTTTATGCCAACATAAAACTTCAGTTCCTTTACTATAAAGCTGAACAGTTTCCTCACTAAACTGAGAATATTATTTCCACAAGGAGTTGAAGCTATAAGACTCAAAAAAATCAATTTCTCGATGACGTAAAGTTGTCAATACTTAGCTACTATTAGTATGGAAAGGACATGCTCCAAATGATTAATTGGAGGAATGTCTAATTAAAATAACAAGTATTTTACCTCACACATATCAAAATAACATATATTTTAAAAATGCAGAATAGTCAAACCTGAAGAGACTATGGGAAGATAACATAGGCATTTATATAATGCTAACTATTGCACATAGTAGATTATTATCTCATTTCTTTTCAATAATCCTAACAGGAAAATGCTATTATTCTCATTTTGAAGCTGGGGAAAATGAAACGGACAGGCTGTTTCACTGTGCACTGTCAAACCTAGAAAATGCTTGAGGACAGATCTGAAATCTTCTTGACTCCAGGACCAGGCCTCTAGCCATTGAATAATCACCTATATCCTATTGATAGAGAAATAAAATCATACAACCAATCTGGTCATAATTTTAAGTACTTTTAAGAAAGTTACTAAAATTACATATCTGTATGTGTGTTTATCTATACATCCACCTGAAATAATCAATAATATATATATATATATACAAAATTAGTCATAACAATGCCTTTTTTCATAGCAAAAAAAAAATCTTAAAAGCAAAGTGGTTGACCATGAATTAAGGAAAACAGAGTATAAAAAAATAAATTTGAGAAATTCAGATGAGCTGATAGAGGAATAAGCAAAACCAAAAGAAAAATATATGTAACTTAAGTAGAGAAAATATTGGAAAGAGAAATATGTTATAAAATTATTCATCTGTACTCTCTTTATTGACCAAGTATCTTCCCCTACACTCATTCCATTGCTCAAATTATGGTAAAGTACCTTGCTTCTCCCAGAAACCCTATCAACAAAACAATGATACTTGCCCTAGCTTGAAAAGGTTAAGTCTTTCAGATACTGCACCTTATCAATATGGCTCTATTTACCTCATTCTTTGCTCTCAGAACTATCTGCCCCCACCAACAACTCCCTACATCTCTCTCTCTACATCCTCACTCACTATTCAATTGAGTTGCTTCTCATCCTTTGGGAAGGCAACCTGCTCTGGGTCATGTGATTCCCCACTTAATATCTCTTACTCCTATATTTATCCTTATTGTTCATATTCTCTTGGCAGCTTATACTGTTAATGTTACTCCTATACCTTTCCTTACTGCTCAAACTTTCAAGGTGGCTTTGGTTATTTAGGTTGCTTAGGGATCAATGATTTTCTGCCTTTGGTCTTTCCTTATCCTTACCTTCTATTAATTACAATACTTAAATAAATCTTTATGTAACATTTCTCTGGATCAAGGTTGGTCTTTTACATGAATTTTTTCATGTTCCACCTGAACCTATGACCAGTTACTTTTCCCCCTGACAACATAATGACTACATCAATGTAAATGCAGAGATTACTAAAAGAAAGATAACTTTTGAGAAAATTAAAAACCAGAGGATATCCTGGGGGACATATAATTAAACATATCTCCCTCCTTAATAACAGAGAGTAGAAAACTATTAGGAACAAGTGAAATGTACATTGCCATATTAGGTTGCCATATTGGATAATTTTACTTAATTGTTTTTCTTTGTCACAGGAGGGGTTTCAGTCTTGTTGGGTGAGAAGGATTTTCTTTCACCAATAATGACTTTGATGTAAAGATAAAAGATATACATATGTATGCCCATAAATGCATATGTATAAGTATAAACATTTATAAAATATATATATGAATTTTATAAATAAATTTTATGGATGTGTTGTTCCACATTTATATATATATATATATATATGTGTGTGTGTGTGTGTGTGTGTGTGTGTGTGTGTGTGTGTGTGTGTGTATAACTATCAAGCAAATAAATAGATATACATATAAATGTATATATAAATGTGTATATATATGTATATATATAATATATACATATATATATATATATATATATATATATATATATATATATATATATATACACACACATATAAATCAAAACATATGGTGGGGCTCAGGCTGATTCATAGTGCTAAACTTTTCAGTTTTATGATACCAAAGAGTCTTATTACTTTGTTCATTGGAATTTTCTTGTCTGAATATTTCTCAAATCAAGAATGTTAGTGTTTGGGAAAACTTTTGTTATACAGAAATTTCCACAGAAATGGAATGTGCTATGATGCAATTTTAAGTCTTAATCTAAAGAGAATTGAAAAGTAAATGAGAGGTGATTATAATAGATAGTGACTAGAATTAGAGGACCTGAGTTTAAACTTCAGTAGGAAGAATTTAAGTTATATCCCCACCACCACCACCACCCCCTTGCCCTGACCTAACATACACAGCTGTAATTCTTGTTAAACACAAAGCAGCTTTCAGAGGCCTATTTCCAGTCATGTATGAGTCACTTGCTCAGTCTCTGGTGACCCAATCTACTCTGGTGAGTTGACTGGTGAGCCAGAAGACATGACACCACAAGTCCCACCTGCTATAAAAGGATGCAGCTTATAATTTTATATTGTAGTTTTGCATGCAGGCTACAAGATAAGATCTTACAAAAGAAGGGATATTTGAACTAGTATTTCCTTGAAGCAGTTTCTTCCCTCTGATTCATAAAATAGGGAGGTTTTACCTAAGAGAAGACTAAGCTATTCACAAAACTTGGTTGACCTCAGCTTCTTTCCCTGCCCTTCACCCCTTATCTCTGCCCCAGCTCCCCATTCCTCCCTAACTAATCAGTGAAATAAAACAAAATTTCCCTTGGACCTGATTAACTTCCCTAATTCAAATTCCTAGACATTTAAAGACATTAAAAAGTTCCAACCAAAGACTCTCAGATTTAGAGAGTTCCTAAGACCATACTAGTTATCATAGCCTTATGATGTGCTAATAGAATTTCCATATGGAGTTGTGGTTGCTGTTGTTGGGTCATTTTAGTAGTGTCTCAGCTCTTTCTGACCTCTTGTGGTTTTCTTGGCAAAGATACTGGAATGGTCTGCATTTTCTTTCTCTAGGTCATTTTAGGAATGAAGAAACAAGGCATACTAAGTTAAATGACTTGCCCAGGGTCTCACAACCAATAAGTGACTGATTCGAGATCAGATTTGAACTCAAGATGGTTCTTTTTTATTCAAGGTCCAGCTTTCCATCTGTTTCATCACCTAACTGACCTTTCATATGGAGACTTTTCCAAAAGGAGATGCAGAAAGCAAGGAAGCTATGTATCACTGAAATCCTTGTTATAAATATTTTCTGTGTTAGGGTTAACTAGACCTCCCCTTTGGTTAAGTGTTCAATGATTACATTCTAACATCTGAGAGAATAAGGAGTTAAAGCCACACATTCAATAGGAGGAAAAAATTGCTCTTATGTTCTGGCCCTTTCTTCATGGTAATGGAATCCTCCACCTGTGGGGCACTTTGCATAGATCCTTTGACTCTCATGTGTCTTTCCTTCTTTTCGTCTTGACCTTAACAGTTCATTCTTCTACATAAAGCTTAGGATCTTAGATTTAGATGTGCAAGGGGCCTCAGAAGATATTTAATCCAAGTCCTTAATTAAGAAGAAATTAAGACTCAGGAAGTTTAAAAGTTCAAAGTCAGGTAGCAGGTATAGGAAGTTAAAACTTGAAATCAGATGCTCTGACCTAACACGGGAGCCCTAACTTCTTTTCCCTAATGGAAAGAGATTGGGTGTGACTTGACATCTCCTAGTCTCACATTCCTGCCTTGGCCTTGAAGCTTGGCTAGTCAATACCAGTTTCACTTTTGAATAAAGCGGTCAGTTCTCCTTATAAAGGATACCAGGGTCTATACACTCCTGTCTCCCAGAATCTGAGAAGTTAGTCAGGATTTTTTAGAATTCCTTGTTAAGGCTTTCCCCTAATTGGTAAGGAAAATTTTTCATCTTCTGGGTCTTCTTAGTTTATAGTTCTAGATCCTACATTACCTTCTTGCTTTGGCTTATTTTTTTTTTGTTCAGTCATTTTTTTTCCATCATGTCCCCATTGTGACCCCATTTTGAGTTTTCTTCTCTCAAAATACTGGAGTAGTTTGCCTTTTCCTTCTCCAGCTCATGTTTACAAATGAGGAACTGAAGCAAACAAAATTGAGTAACTTGTATACAGCTAGTAAGTATCTGAGACTAGATTTCAATTCAAGAAGATGAGTCTTCCTGACTCTAGGTCTGACACTCTACCCACTGTGCCAGCTATTTACAGCTAACCAAGGCTAACAATTATAACAATATTTCCTGTGAATCATTGTTTAACATTCATAATCATTGAATTGTTTAGCATTACTCTATGGGACAGTTGGGAAACTTGGCTAATGAATATATAACTGGACCTGAAGGCTGGAAGACCTGGGTTCATGTGCTGCTTCTTAATTTGCTAGGTATGTGATTTGACCACTATGTGCCTTAGGCAACTTCCAAGAATTTGGGAGTTACAGAAGGGGTTCTCTACTGTGTAGCCATAGAATTATATAAAAACCATTGGAAATAAGGTCAAAGTTCATCTAATTCAACTAACCTCTTCATTTTTTTTAGAAAATGAACCTGGGAAGCATAGAAATAAAATGACTTTTCCACATTGGGGCAGATACAAAGTAGTAGACATACTAGCCAGAGTCTCCAAACACTGAATTCAATATTCATTCCAAGCCATCATATTGACCTAATGGAGGATACTATGGATCCAACTTTTATTTATCCTTTTTTAGCCCTGACTTATGACATCAGTTTGAATCATTCAACATTAGTTAAATCAGACTATGAATGCTATAGCCCTTGACTCATGACTGATTCCTTAGAGAATCCTTGATCCTGGAATGTACTACTTCTTTGAGGCCAATGAAACATGAGTTAGTTGGCATTCAGGACTCAATTCCAAAGCCAACTGTTTACAAAAATATTTGTCTGAGGACTTGGGAGCCTGGTTCCAGATGACAGATGATATTCAAGATCTATTTGCCATGTACATATCCCTAGAGGATGAGTAATGGGAATATTTCAAAAATGCATCATCATCATCATTAGAATTAAGCACATTGTTTTAGTCTTTGAAATCAAAAGGAAGGTAGTTATATATTCCAAAGGTAAACACTTCCATGCTCCCAATATCTATAGAATAATGAGTATAGGTGTGAAGAACCAGTTGCCAAAAACAAAAGAGCAGATCTAATAACCATAACTCAGCCAGCTTTGACAGCACAGAAGCCCAAGACAATTTTCAGACTTGCTTTCTCAGAGCTTCCATGACCTTTGGGAGCCTTCCACTAAAGCAGAATTGAGGACATTTACTTTAAGTAGTTCCAACTGCATAGACTTTTGAAAAATTCTTTTCCTGAAGTTTCAAGTTTTGACCTCTTATTATTTTCATTAGCCTTGGTGAAGGATTTCTCTCCCCAAATGTGTCTGTGTGGGGAAGAAGAGAGAGATCTACAAAAAATAAGAGAAATTAATAATCACATATGAGAGGGGGAAATATGACTTTATGTGGATGAATTCTTCACTTTAATAAACTTTGGACCTTGTGCTGTGCTTATTATATGTACTACTGTAGATATGAATTCTTATCTATAAAATGGAAGCATTAAGTATAATAATTATGCAGAGAGTTCTGAGCATCAAATGAAATAAAGTATGTAAATTATATTATATTATATTTATTATATAATTATATATTATATATTTATTCTAAATTATATTATATTATAAATCTTGAAACATTATATAAATATTATCTATTATTCTTATTGCTATTTTACTATCATGATGTTCATTTAATCCTTGTCCTCCATCTTGGGGAATGCTCAGTTGGTATTTCAGTCAGGTGTAAGGAATGCAAAATGAAGTGGTCCATTTCCCTCCACCACCCCAAACCGCTTCAGGGTAAGCAATGATACTGTTTCCTGCCACCCATCATGATCCAGGAATCCATAGTATGTGGTGAGGAAGTCTTTTTTTTCTTTCATTAACTGCTATGCCAGAACTCTCTAGATGTACTAAAGGTGCAAATCCCATACTGAATCTTTAAGATTTTCAGAGGGTTAGACAGCACAGTATGCAACTCAGTGGAAGTCTTACCCAGGGAAGGATGGGAAGGACTCAATCATCATTCATACCAAGAAATAGGCCCATCCTGTGCTTCCACAAGGAAATATTGGATTGGAGGAGAGATGATATACATACATACATACATATATATATATATATATATATATATATATATATATATATATATATATATATAATGTATATGTATATACTCAAAGAGGTGCTATACTTTCATTACTTAAGAGAAAAACTATCCTATTTGTTCAGTCTTTTTTTACCCTGAGACTTTTATGCATGAAATAAGTATCTAAAGTTTCTTTCTTCTTCTTCTTCTTCTTCTTCTTCTTCTTCTTCTTCTTCTTCTTCTTCCTCCTCCTCCTCCTCCTTCCTTCTTCCTCCTCTTTCCTCCTTCCTTCTTCCTCCTCATTCCTCCTTCCCCTTCCCCTTCCTCCTCCTCCTCTTCTTCTTCTTCTTCCTTCTTCCTCCTCCTCCTCCTCCTCCTCCTCCTTCTTCTTTTTCTTCTTCTTCTTCTTCTTCTTCCATTCTTCAATACATTTTGCAAGAATATAAGTTCTTTGCAATCAGTGTCCTAAATAGTGGCAGATAATTCCTAATATATGAGAAAATAAAATTTGTTTTAGGCTGCATCATTAAGCTTTAGATATATAGGGAGGCCTAGAGAATGTAAAGTCATTTTAAATAAACTCTCCATGTTTTTCTATGGGTAGGCTAAAAAAAATTCTCCTCCTAGACAGGATCAGCAGAATTACCATTCTCCCACCATTCAGAATGCTAGTTCCCTCAGTGCCTGTCAGCTAGACGTTAGTAAAATAGGCCAATTCATTCATATTAAGATGTGAATGACTGGAAGTCCAACATAAACACTATAAACTGCTATCCTCACTCCACCCCAATCATTTTGTAAGGAGTTTCTTATACTAAGAAAATTAAAGTCACTTCTCCCTCAGCATCATGTCTTTTGAACAAGTCTGATACTAGATATCTAATTGATCATTTTATATAAATAGCTTTGAAATGGAATGTTCATTAATTTGAATTACTTTACCAAGATTATTGAATGTTTGACTTCATCTCTACTAATTCTTAGAATCATACAAACTCAGAACAGGTTAATTTGTTATTAACCTGGTGTAGAACATTTCTGTAGTTATTATAGAGAGAGGAAGATTGAATGTGTGACCTGAATCTTTCAGGTTAGTTGAAACAATACAACTGATAGCACACATTCCATAATGAAGATCTCACAGCTTCAAAATGCAAGTTTCCCTATTTTTATACTCTTTTAGAATCTTAAGCCATGAAATAAAGACTTATATGATTACTGGAATTTTATAAATGTTTCACCGAATTCTAGAATTAAATACTTTACTATGTCCACCATTTCTAAGGAAATGTAGGATATGGTCCTACATGGTCATTTTCCCCCAAGCTTTCTATCTTTTCCAATTCAGTAATCAGTCAGTCAGTCACTCTCAAATAGAAATAACTGATTGCCTACTAGGTGCTAGACTTTTCACTAAGTTCTTGGGATGCAGAGAAAGGCATGAAACAGTTCTTGCTCTCAAGGAGCATATGATCAAATGGAGGAAAGAACCATGGACAGAAGAACAATATCTTGTTAAATTGGACAAATCTACAGAGAGAAAGCACTAGAATGAAAGTGGATAGGGAAAGACTTCTTGTAATTCAGACTGAATACTTGAAGGACACCAGGGAAGTTGGGAGTGGTGATGAGGGAGAATGTTCTAAGCATGGGAGACAGATAAGGTATCAGGTGTAAGGAATAATTTCTCATTGCTCAGTAGAATTGGTTTCAGAGTAAAAATTCTCATTTTTAACCCTTCCCTTTGAGAAATGAAGTAAAGCATTTCTCAGATATGTAATTTTCTTGATATAAAACTTGCATCAAATATCCAAAGAGGTGAAAATACCATTATTATCCTGTCTTTCTTCTGTTTCAGTTTTGCATCATTTAGGAGCTTTGTGCTATCTTTTTCTCTCCATCTGTGTAGGTGACTGCACTAATGGCAATAGACCTATTTCTGAGTCATTTTATCTTCACCTAAATTCTCATAAATAGTCCTGATAACTGATGGCAGAGAAACTTAAAGCACAATTTATTAATAAAAGACTTTACCTTCTTCAAAATCTGATATAAAAAGCAAAAGCATAATACTATATTAAGAAGTTTGAGATTCTCACAAGAATATATGAAACATTTTCACATTTGTTTCATTTCATGGAAATAAAAATGGAGAATATTAAAGATGAAAGGGGCCTAAATGTTCATCTTTTCCAAACTTTTTACCTTATAGGTAAGGAAAGTTGCAGAACTGAGATTCTCTGTCTGTCTTCCAAAGAAAACATTCAATTTTCCGGGTTTCCTTTTGTCTCCCATTTCACCAAAGATATCTTCTCACTCCTTATAACCATCATAACTTACTTACCCCAATGTTCATTAATTCTATTTCTTCTTTTTAATGCAATTATGTCTTATTTTCCCCTCAGCTTTAAAAGATTAAAGTAATTTCTCTTCAGGTAAATACACTCACTTTTAGGTTTCTTTCATTGTACTATCATCTCATTATGTCATTTATGGCATTTACCTGGTATAATTCCTGTGATTTAGTTTTTGGTGGAATTTGTCCTTTATTTTTAAAGAAGGCCAATGACACCATAGAATGATATCTTGACTCATGCATAAGCAAGGATTTAAGCAAGGCAGGTCACACACACAAAGTGGTCAACCTCACCCAGTCTTCTAAGTGCCATTGAATTCCAGTGGCAAGACAAGTCAGGATAACTGGAAATGACCTAGGATATAGTGGATGACCCAGGTGTCTTTGATGTCTGATGAAGCTCAAAGTGCTCCATAATTTCTGCCTTCACTTGATCCTTGGAACACATGTTTTCATCTGCCCATTCCACTAGAGGAAGTCTTCACATGCTTGAGATAGACACTCCCCTAAACTCACCAATAGGTTTGAGGCCTGTCTGGTACCCTCAGCTTAGTTTAGCTGGTACCCTCAGCTAAACTAAACTAAACTAAAATCTAGTGAAAAGATTTTATTGTAGTGTGGCTACTGTGTATGCCATAGCTGCTTGGAGTCTCAGGTGAGAGTTGGGTGTATCAGGTGAATACCAAAGATGGTTGATCAGGCCTGAAAAGAGCTCATCAAGTTCTCATACTAGGAGTGCTAGTCTCTAAACACATCAACAGTACCATACTGAAGTGAGTATTAGGAGACCCAGGTACTACTCCCAGCACTAATACGACCACAGTGTATGACCTTGAGCAAGTCACTCAACCATTTGTGAGACTCAGTTTCCTCATCTCATCTGTTAAATGAAGGATTAGGCCTAGATGGTCACTAAAATCCTTTCCAGCTCTGAAATGCTCTGATCTATTCATAATTAAATGAGCTGTAAAACTCTACAGTAAAGAATCCTGCCTATAAAATGGCAGGTACAACTTTCCTATAAATAATTAGGTTGCAATCAGAATCAAGAATTATGATTTTGAAAGGAACATATTTTCCAAACTACATCAGATGCTGGTCAAAAGCAATAAACAATTCTTAAGAAAACCCTTATGAGCAAATACTTCGCTTGTCCAGAGCAGGGAGGAGTTGCCCACCCCAGTGTTTTAAAGCTAGCATGATGACTATCTTTTTCCAGATGGGATGTTCTGTCTCCAAGCAAATCTATTAGCCTGGTAGCTAATTTTCCCCCAAGTCTCATTCTTGAACATTCATTTTCATCATGAATGCCTGTTACTACATCAATCAAAGAAGGGAGAACATTATTGCTTCACATCAGTACTGCTGTCTTCCACATTTCTTGCTTTAAACTCAAGATTTCCAAAGTCTCAAAGATACAGGGGGCCTTAGTTTTGCTTATTCTATGATTCCAATGTTTGTATCTTTTCATAGATAAGTCAGGTTGCTTGGAATGCTTTCAAAGGCCCTCTTTAAACTCAAACAAATTTTTATTTACTGGTGTCTCAGAAGATCCGCTGCTTTTATTTTTAGAACAATGCATCTTTTGTTTGCAACAAAATTATTTTCACAAGTCTTCATTTAAGCATCAATTTGTTGTTTTGTAAAAATATCAACTTCAAATTATGATATAGTATCAAAAAATCTCATTTAAATGGAGCACTAATATCTTTGCTATTGTGTAATGTACTTAAAAATTATTGCAAATATCTTCCACTAAAGTCCTATTCCCTTTGGGCCAAGCAGCTGGACATAGTAAGGCCAGAGTAGCTAATCAAGCAAAGGCTAGACATTAGCTATATTTCTGTAATCTAAGAGTCAAAACAACTAAGTCAGAAAAGTTCATTGTCAGGTTTTTGGTCACTGAGTCCTGAATTTTTTCAGCCACAGTAATTCAAAGTTACTCTCTAATCAGGCATAAAGTAGTTTGGCACATATTAATAAAGAGAGTTCCTTCAATAATGAAATTATAGATCCTTACTCTTCATTCTCTGCTGCCTCTAGGTTTCCATATCACACATAAAACTCTGGAGAAATGACTGTGGTTTTAAAATTTTCTGTCAGTCAATACCTATGTAAAACTGGTCCCTGAGTGTCTGCAATTGTGTATGTTTCCTCAAACCAAAGAAAGGACATATTAGTATCTTAAAAAAGATATTAGCCTAAAATCATTAGATTTCATAGCAAGCTCCAGAGTTAACCTTCCTTCCTTCCTTCCTTCCTTCCTTCCTTCCTTCCTTCCTTCCTTCCTTCCTTCCTTCCTTCCTTCCTTCTTTCCTTCCTTCCTTCCTTCCTTCCTTCCTTCCTTCCTTCCTTCCTTCCTTCCTTCCTTCCTTCCTTCCTTCCTGTCTTTCTCACCTTCCTCATTCCATACCTAAAATCCCTCTTAATAATCTCCAATTATTTATTTCTTACTCCAGTTCAGTTTCTGATGAAGAGGGACTCTTTTTCCTTATCAATACGAGTACTTTCATTTCTTTTTGAATTCCAAATCCTCCTTTCTCTGCCAGGAGTTTACCCCCATGACATACCCTCTCATACTGTCACCTTTAGTCTTTCCTTGTTCTCTGATTTCTTCTCTGTTTCCTTTAAATGTGGCCAGATTTTCTTATAGAAGAATGATAATTTAAGAATATTTCAAGTGATCAAACTATGCCAATTATTGTAGTACATATTTGAGATTTTTTTAATCCATAAAGCAAAGAAAATAAAGAATAGTCAGTTATATAGCAAAGTAAAATTATAATATCTGCTTGTAATTATTTGTATTTAAAGGACTTTAGGGGGCAGCTAGGTGGCAAAGTGGGTAGAACACTGGCCTTGGAGTCAGGAGTACCTGAGTTCAAATCCAGCCTCAGACACTTAATAATTACCTAGATGTGTGGCCTTGGGCAAGCCACTTAACCCCATTTGCCTTGCAAAAACCTAAAAAAAAAGGGCTTTAGGAGAGACATGAGAAAGAGAAATTATAGTAAATGATGGGAAAACAGAAAAAAAGAATTAGCATCATTTGACATATCTAGTCCATTTAATGTTAAACAACTTATGCAGAAACCTGTTTCCCCAAATTATAAATATATCATTTCTGCCTTAACAGCAAAATTTCCAGAAAAAAGTTTGTAATTATTATGAATATTTCCTTATCTTTCATTTTTTCTTCATTCCTTCTCAATTGGCTTTAAATTCCACCACTTGACTGAAACTATTTTCTTCTGTTTCATTTTACTCTTTATATTCCAAACCTAATACAATGTCTCATACATATTATAAATTAAATAAATGCTTATTGGATGAAGGTCAGTTTGATACCAGTAGCTTTTTTTTCAGTTGTCATTCCATTGAGCTTTCCAATTTTTTGACTAGTAACTACTCTTTCCTCCAAGATATTTTCTTTCTCTTTGGTTTCTTTGGTGTTCCACTCTTCAGATACTCCTACATGTGTGATCACTCTTCAGTCTTACTTGCTAGATATCATCTTCTCCCAATGAGTATTGTGTGTCGACCAAAGATATGTCCAGGTCCCTTTTTCTCTTTATATCCTGTCCCATGATTTTTCTCATCAGTTTTTATGGAATCAAATCATTTCCTTATATAGATTTTTCCCAAATTCCACATGCATCCCTAATATCTCCTCTGAACTTCAATTCTATAGGAACAGATCTATACTCTGCGTCCACCTGATTGTTTTATATGTATCTCAAATCAAATTACAGTTTATTTTATTTTCAAAGAATTTCTTTTTCTGTTGATGTCATTACCATCTTTCTGTTCACCCATACTTAACAAACATGGAGTTAACTTTGATTCTTGTCAGTAAGACTATGTTTATTAAGTACTTGTTGTGTAATAGGTACTATGCTATTTAGGGATACAAAGAAAGTCAAGGAACTCATAATCCAATGGGAAAGAACCATGCAAATTAAGCTAAATAAGTGGCACAGTGGATAGAGCACTGACCCTGGAGTCAGGAGTACCTGAGTTCAAATCCAACTTCAGACACTTAATAATTCCCTAGCTGTGTGGCCTTTGGCAAGCCACTTAACCCCATTTGCCTTGCAAAAACCTTAAAAAAAAATTAAGCTAAATATAATATATGTAAATTGGAGATAATCAATAAAAGGAAGAATACATTTTCATTAAGAATAATTGGGAAAGGCTTCCTGTAAAAGATGGAGCTTTAGCTGAGACTTGTAGGGAATGGGGAAACCTGCAGGGCACAGATGAAGAGAGAAAGCTCTCTATGGGGGACAGCCAGTGAAAATGACAAGAAACAGGATTTGGAGTATCTTGTTTGCAGAACAGTAAAAAATTTATTACCACTATATTACAGAGTACTTTTGGGTAAGTAAGATGTTAAAAAAAACCTAGAAAAGTAGGAGAGGGACCCAGCTGTTGGGAGCCAAGGTCTCTAAGCTGTTTGACACCCTCATAGCAAGAAGACTCAAGGCAGTCACACTGCCTGATGGAACATTTCCTTCTTCAATATATATAGGGATTCCATGTATACCCATATTTATAGGTCTATTATTGATTGCAAAACTTACTCATCCTAATAGTGGAATGACTATAAAGGAAGGATTTCAGAGAAATTCTTTGAAGAAAACAGATTGTGAACTCTGTCCAAATTTAACCGGATTGCCTCTCCCTGAGACATGCAAAAGGCTTCAACATTATGAAATCTTTGGAAGATACAGCACTGGGAGTTCCAGGAAGATGTCAGAATAGATATACAGGGAAACCAGATACAAGATGGGTCAGATAGAATTCCAGGGAAATTAATAGTTTTGCCCCCCCCCTTACCATACATAGGAATATATGATAAAGATGGTGAGAGAATAGTTAGTATAGGTAACCAATATGTGAACTCTAACAGCCTTAGTTTATTGGGAAAGAATAAAAAGTCATAGAAACTGTAGCGTCTATCAACAAGGGCTGAAAGGAAAATTGGTTATTGAAGGAGTCAACGGACAGGTGGACAAACATAACTACCCTCACTATAGGTTGTCAAGGGAGCATATCAGAAAACATTACATATGAGGCACAAAAACGTAAAAGCATTCCATTAAGCAAATTATATCAAAGATTATTATAAGGAAAGTTCTATTTAATTAATAACTTTACTATGCAGCAACAAACTAGGCAGCAGGCAGGTTGAGGTCATCACAGTCTGAGCAGGGACAAGAAAATTAACTACATGATTGATAATCACACTTGTAACCACTATATGATCAAACTTGTAACCATATGAACTATATGATTAATGATGAAAATTGTACACTTTTATAACCAAGGAAATGATTTTAGTTTGCTTGTTTGATATGATTCTGAGACTATAAAAATAAATCTAAGCAGCTGACAGTCAGTCAAACTGCTCCTGCCTTTACCCACTTGTTGACTAAACTCATTTCGCCAACTCTATCCCTCCTGTCAGGTTCCAAGGACCCCATGGAGGCTGGACCCCCGCACCCAGCTAATAAAGGCTTCGAATGTCAGAAAAGTTTTATTTTTGATGCTGGAAATGCTAAGTAGACATTGAAGTGTATTGAATAAGGAAGGAAAGAACACATGGTCAAATTTGTCCTTTTGGTGGGGCAGCTAGGTAGCATAGTAGTTAGAGCACCGGCCTTGTAGTCAGGAGGATCTGAGTTCAAATCCAGCCTCAGACACTTATTATCTAGCTGTGTGACCTTGGTCAAGTCATTTAACCCCATTGCCTTGCAAAAAACCAAATTTGTCCTTTTGATAAGTATGAGCATATATGGAGAGAGAGAGAGAGAGAGAGAGAGAGAGAGAGAGAGAGAGAGACAGAGAGAGAGAGAGAGAAGTAGAGAGAGAGGTAGAGGTAGAGGTAGGAGTAGAGGTAGAGGTAGAGGTAGAGGTAGAGGTAGAAGTAGAGGTAGAGGTAGAGGTAGAGATGTAGATATAGATGGATTATAGAAGGGAGAGAATTGTGACAAGGAGATCAGTCAGAATATTATGGCAATAATTTAGGTACAGCATGATGTGTTCCTGCACCAGGGTGCAAAGGGGGCAAACACAACAGAGGTTATGACAGTAGAAGTGATAAGACCTGGAGACTCATTAGAAATGGGGGGAGGGGGAGGAAGGTAAGGGTGACATATAAATTGCAAACCAGGGTGATTGGGAAGATGGTAGTGTCCTAGAGAGTAATAAAGAAGTTAGGAATAAGAAAAGTTTTGAGGAAAGATATTGAATTAAGTTTTTAAAATGCCAAGTTTTAAATTTCAACAAGAAATCCAGTTTGAAGTGTGTTAAGATATAATTGGAGATGGAAGACTAGAGTTCAGGAAAGAGGTTAAGTCTAGACAAAAGAAAATCTGAGAATTAACTACAAGGAGATGATAGATCATCAATTAAATTGATATAAAGAAAAAAAAGAAAAGGGCCCAACAGAAAAGAGATTTACATTAATGTTGCAAGTGAGCCACAAAATTATTATAAATGGATGTTGAATACTTAGTCCAGTGTGATTAAAATGGTTTTTATTAAGATATTTTTAATGAAATGGCGCACCTCCCTCCTGGTGGGAGAGAGGGGTGGGAAAATCCCCAAATGCAAGGTCTTTTATGCAATTTGAAAGGCTTTGTTCCTACCTTTCATGCCAATCATAGGCTGGGTCCCAATCTAATTGGTCTTCATACATTTGGTCTCCATACATTGGTACCCATACATTTGCCACCCCTGCTCATTATACTAAGGAGCAAGAACAGCTAGATCTCCTTGAGCATGTGCAAGACTCTAGGTTAACTTAAAGATAGGTGGGGCAGTTTTTGATCAAATGGAGGCTAAATCTTTTATCTTAACTAAGTACCTGCCCATAAGCAACAATAAAGGCAGACCCTAGTCTTTGTAATGTAAACTAACAATACTCACTTCCCATTCTTGTGGAACTCAAATACCCACATATTCCTCACAGTGTTACAGAACATTAAGATCTAATGATCATTATCTAGAAGATGAAGCTCCAGCAAAGAAAACTAAGAAAGAATTGACAGGTAGGAGGAGAATCAGGGAAAAAAGTGTCACAAAACCTAGGGAGAAATTAATAGCATGGAGAAGATAGTGATAACATCAAGGGATGAAGAGACTGAGAATGAATATTGGGGGAAAAGTCATTAGATTTGTCAATATAGAGATCAATAATATCTTCAGAAAGAAAAGTTTTAGTTGAAAGATGAGATCAGAAACCAGTCTGCAGAAAAATCAAGAAAGGAGTAAAAGAAAAAGAAATGGAGAGAAGTTTTCTTAAAGAATTTAATCAGAAAAAAGGCAATGTTATAGGATGATACCTATCATGGAAGGATAGATTAAGTGAATGTTTTTAGGGGATGGTGATGGACATGTTTGTAAGAAGTAGGAAAATAGTAGATAAGACCACTGAAGATAAATGGGAGAGTGCTGAGGATAGAGAAGATAATCTTTTGGAAATGATACAATGGAAAGATTTCAAATATGCAAGTAGAAGGCAAAGGGCAAATAACTTCTTCATATGAAAGAATGGTGAAAGAGAAGAAATAGCAGAAGACACTAGGGTTGATATTAGATAGTAGAGGGGAAAAAGAGAACTCTTGGCAAATGATTTTTTTTTTTAGCAAAATAGGAGGCAAGATTCATAGCTGAGAAAATGGAGGGTTGGGATAAAGCCATCATGGGAAGCTTAAGGAAGAATGAAAAATTTTGAGAAAGATACTGTAGTGAGTGGGGTAGTTAATAAATTATGGAAGTATAAAATGATTGCCTTATTACTAAGAGACCATTGATGGCAATCGAAAAGACCAAGGTTAAGGAGGCAATTGACTTGAGAGAAGAAGGCAGTATAGAGTTCAACTGATTCACCAGTAACTCAGGGTGAGGAAGGGATGCTAATGTAAGCAATGTGGGAGTGATGGGAGGTCACAGTAGAGATGAAGAATAGGTTTGAAGTTGCAAGGTAGGGGGAGAAATGGAATGATAACAAATTGTAATTGATAAAAGAATTGCAAAAATTCATGAAGCTGGAAGATTTGTGGGTTATGCAAATATCAAGGGAATGACATCTTTAGGTATTGATGAAATGGGGTTGAGAAGTTGGTCATGGAAAATTATTAAACTGATCAATTAAGAAGCTGCATGAATTACTTTAATGGCAAGAGGTTCATATTCTAGTTCTAAAATTAGATATTTTTTTGATACTTCCCAATCATCCTTGAACAAATCAAACAATCTCTATAGAACTCAGGTTCCTTTTCTCTGGATAAGGAACTCAGGTTCCTACATGTCTTCTACCATATATTCCAGTTCCAAGCTTTCATTCACTGAAGGCTTTTCTGAGTCAATAGAGTGAAGTAAAAAGTGAGAAAATAAAGGGTTCTTAGTGAGAGGTTAACAGATAAGGAAGTAAAGGGAATTTATGGGAAAGTACACGAGATAAGGTTTCATTTCTGATATTCTTGTATTTTTGTTTTTTTTCATCTCTAGCACACAACACTTCACTCCAGAGTGTTGTATATAACATGGAACTAAACAATTTTCAAACAAATGACAAATAGAATATCTGATCCCTATTTTCTTTGGAAATAAATTGTACATAAAATGATTAATTAATGCTAGTAACATAAAAATGGTTTTGGTTTATCCTCATTTATACAAAAGGGGAGAAAACACAATAGGAAAATGAAATCTCCTCTAAATTGTTCAGCTTGGTAAATACCATATAGATACACGACTCAAAAGCAGAATATCTAACCATGACTTATGTCTTCTTGTCTGAAGGTTACTCAATAAATCCTTGTCCCTTCCAACAGTTCTTTCTTATGAAATCCCCAATCCTAACTTTCTAACTAAATTCATTCTTGTTTGATTCACAATTCACTACTGTGCCATTTATTTAAAGCATCATGAGTGACAACTAAAGAAAAATGAGGCTGTCTGCCAAAAACATTAAAGCAAAATTTACAGGTTTGCTTTTTTTTGACCTGATTCTATTGACCTGACCTGGGCAGCCCCATATATCTCCTTTGCCTTCAAAATAACTGACTTCAATGTTTGACATCCTTCCCTTTCAAATCTCTTCTCCATCATCCCACTGGAAAAACAAATTAATGATTTCCTTTTGCATGAGCAGATCCATGGAAATTAATGTCTAATGGTGATTTTAAAAACACTATTTAATTGCATGCATTGTTGGGGACTAGATTTACTATGTTTTCTATGAAAACTAGCATTTTTATGTGTTCTGCTGACTCACTCAGTGTAACTACTGGGAACTATCCAATCTGATTTTCAGACATGTCAGATTCAATGGGACAGTGTTTCCATTACTCTGGAGAAAAGAAAAACACTCACTTCATTTACACAGGAAATTAGGTGTTTGGGAATTGATCAACTGATGAAGTCAGAAGTTATTTGATTGTGATTGATTTTTATATAAGTATGTGCTATTTACTAAAATTTTGATAATCCCCTGAAAAAATTTTAAAATAAAAATTTAAAAAGTATGCTTCAATATGTATTCAGCACCATGGATACTATTTTTAATCATAAGTCCTTCAGAGTTGTCTTGAGACACAGCATTGCTGAGAAAAAGCTGATCATACTACAACATTGTACTCTGCCTTTGTATATAGTACATTTTCCATTTGCCTGCTTATGTAAGTTTCTTACCAAGAGCATCCTGTTTATAATTTCTTATAGAAGAAATACATTCCATTATAATCATATACCACAATATTCTCCAACTGATGGACATTCCCTCAATTTCCACTTCTTTGACACCAGAAAAGAACTGCTATAAATATCCTTATATATATAGTCATTTTTCATTCCTGTTTTTCACCTCTTCTGGAATATAGATTTTCTAGTGGCATTTCTAGGTCAAAGGGTAGGCATGTCCTTTGGGAATAGTTCTGAATTGCTATATATAATTGTTTCACAACTGTTGAGTTCCTTTCTGGACTCACTTTACCTTTCTCCAGGTGAACAGTGAAGGGGGCGGGAGACAAGAGAGACAAGAGAGACAAGAAAGACAAGTTCTCCCTGTACACCAAGATCTCCTAGATCTCGTAGATCTCAGTTTATTGAACCAAATACAAGTGCTTAAATATCCTCCCCAGTCCCTGGTACACTCTTACTCCCATGGCACTCTACAATCAACCAGTAAATAAGGCTCTGGTGCTCAAGGACACCAGGTGATGAAAATTTGCAGCACTCCCACACATAACAGTTCCTTACACACAACTCCTCAGTACATTAATGTCCCATTTTCCCCATATCCCCTCCTACATTTGTCCTTTTCTCTTTCAGTTGTATTAGTTGATTCAGTATGTATTAAGTCCCTTAGATATCCTCCTTTTTGTTTTTTTTTGAAGTGAAATTCCTTAATACAGTTACATAATGGATACAACATAAGTTGTAAATAAAAGTTCAAAAATAGTATAAATAAATGTCAATTTAAACAATAGTAAAAAAACTAAGTATCCAAGTCAATTAACATAAATTATTACATTTTACAAAATAATATTTCCATCATTATATGATTTGTATGATTTCCATCATGAGCCCACAGATTTATCCCAAAAGGGAGTCATGATTTGTGATATTTCCCTTACCATAAATTTGTGATGAATAAATGAGACAAAGAATATATAACATAAGTAACTGTTTGACAATTATATCAATTTAATATCAAAACAAATCAGATATTACAAATATCTCTTTCCCAAAAGAAATCATTAAATTATATGATTCAATATTCCCAAATTCCTAGAAATACAATTTATCCTAAAATACACACAGACACACACACACACACACACACACACACACACACACCACAGATATAAACAACAGAAACAACTCTCTTGACATATATTTACCAAACTGAGATTGATATCCCGGCCAGTACCAGATCTCAGAATATAGAAACATTTCCCCACCTCTCCAGGCCAGTAGAGAGATATAAAATGTCCTATAGATGTTTAAATACATATATACACACATAACGTACCAATTAAGACCAGTCGACAGAAATATAAGTCACAGGCATAGGCTTCATTTGAAAGAGAAAATCTAAATTTCCCAATCCCAGGAAAAAAAGTCGTCTTCTCCTTTTTTCCTTAATTAATTGACCATGAAGTTTCCCAATCAATAGCCTAAAAAAATAATCATTGTCCAACTCTCCCTCCTCCCCATACCAGGAAGAAGGCATGGGGATGGGGGGCGTCACTTGATTTCTAAAATAAGCTTTTTGAGACATAGGTTTGAATTTTGAAGTTCCCAAAAGGAAGATATCTCATCTCCCGCCCCCTTCCTTCTGCAGAAGGTGGAGGAAGCAGAGGAGAGAGCATTTGAAATTACTTGAGTTGCTGACAACAGTACAACTCAGAGTTCTTGCATTTTCTGAACAGTAGTCAACACCATTACAAACTGCTCAATAGCATGTGACATTTTTGCTCTCAACACAGGAAATGCAGTTAGTGTGCAATTCACAGCCCACTGGTGCTAGAGCAATGGCTGTGGCATACTTGATTGTAGGCTGGAAAGTGAAACTCACTGTGGCTTCTGGAGTGAAATTCATTGTAGGCACCAGGGTGTGTGTCAGAGTCTGTGGCAATGACAAGAAGTCTCTAAAGTTGACTGCAGGTTTAGGGGTTTGTTTTGTGCTCAATGTACATAGCATAGTCAGGCCATTAGCTGTGGCCAAAAGGAAAAGCAAACAGGTCCCTTGCATCCTGTTCATGCCACTGGTACAGAGTGATGATGAGGAAGAAACTCCATCCCCTGCAGCACTGCTTCAGAGACTCCACTTCCTGTTGACTCCTCAATGCTGAATACTATTTGTCTTTTCACTTTTGCTTTACACGTCCATGTTCCAACTTCCTTAAAATCATCCCCCAGTAACAAATCAACCTATTACCTTCTCTGGAGTCCTCTGCTCCAGGAGGTCACCTGGATTCTCTTGCTTGTATCTGCTGATCCTTATGCCAGACTCCCCTCAGATAGCTCCACTTTCATGTCCCTATTCAGGGCTCATTTGTTATGTTCCTTTTCGGCTAGCTGCTCAGGATGTGTTAGGTTCCTGCAGGCTAGCCTATCCTTACCCAGGTTAACATTGAAGGGATGGGAGACAAAGGAGACAAATTATCCAAGATTTCCAAGATCTCCTAGATCTCCAAGTACTCCATTTATTGAACCAAATACAAGTGCTTAAATATCCTCCCCAGTCCCTGGTCCACTCCCATTCCCATGGGACTCTATAATCAACCAGTAAATAAGGCTCTGGTGCTAGAGGACACCAGGTGATGACAATTTACAGCACTCCCACATATAACAGTTCCTTACACACAACTCCTCAGTATATTAATGTCCCATTTTCCCCACATCCCCTCCTACATTTGTCCTTTTCTCTTTCAGTTGTATTAGTCGATTCAGTATGTATTAAAGAAGTACCTCGGAATAGTTCTAATTTGCATTTCTCCCATCAATAGTGAGTTAGGACATTTAAAAAAAATATGGTCATAGATGGTATTGATAACCTCATCTAAAAACTGTTCATATTTTTTGATCATTTAATAATTGGGGAATGGTTCTTATTTTTATAAATTTGACTCAGTAGCTTATGTTTGACAAATGAGGCCTTTATCAAATAAATTTATTTCAATATTTTTTTCCATAGTTACTATTGCTAATAGCATTTCTCTCCATCCTGTTTCCCCACCACCCCCATTTATTCTATTTTGTCTTACCTTTCATCCTTTCCTTCCTCAAAATGTTTCATATCTGACTACCACTTCTCATAATCTTCACTCCCTTCTATCACCTTCCCCCACTTTCTCCTATTCCCCCTCCCCCTATTTTCCTCTAAGATAAGATAGATTTCTATACACAATTGAGTTTGTATCAATTCTGATAAAAGTGAGGCTTACTTACTCTGCCTCACCTTTCCCTTCTACCACTCCACTGCAAAAAGCTTTTTCTTGCCTTTTTTATGTGAAATAGCTTATCCCATTCCACATCCCCTTTTCCCTTTCTTCCAGTTCCTCTCTCATTCATTAACACCATAACTTTTTAATGTATTATGTCTTTTTAATGTATTATGCCTTCATAGAACTAGAAGTGTCATAGCTTCCCTGTTAGGATTGTATACAATTTGATGGTCTTGACCAACATTTGGTTTTTGTTTATGCAACTCTTGAGAGATGTACTTGAAAGATACTGGAAAAATGGGGTAAGGTAAAAATGATTATAATTATAATTTGTTTTAATTTGAGATAATGTTGTTTATCAAGCAATCAAGCAATCTGTGATGATACTTTGATAACAATATGAACTTGTGAAGTAATCAAATAATCAAATTGTGATTGATGATACCTGATTAATAGTACTAGAGTAATAAATAACACCAAAGGGAAGAGGCAGAAACATTTATAATTTTAGAGGGAAAGAAGGGAGAATGTGAATGCTGAGTAAATTCTATTCAATAGATTTAACCCCAAGAGAGAATAAGATACATTCTCACTTGGGTTTAAAAATCTGCCCTAATCTGCAAGGAAGTGGGGGGGGGGGCAGGGAAAGGGAAAAATAGGGCATGAAGGGATTGATAAAAGAGAAGGTGAAGGTATAAGTGAAAATAAAGTGAGAGCTAAATTTTTAAAAGAAAAGTCAAAGGGGACAGGTAGAACATTTTGGAGAGGAGGAATAAGAGAAAAGGAAAGAGAAAAATATAAATGGAAAAAGATAGCATGGAGGGAAACACAGAATTAGTAATCTTAACTGTAAATAGGATGAATTGTCCCATAAAACAGAAATGGATGGCAGAATGGATTAAAAGTCAGAATCCTACAATATGTTGTTTACAAGAAATACATTTGAAGCAGAGAGATACACAGATAGTAAAGATAAAAGGTTGGAGCAAATTATATTATGCCTCAGCTGAAGTGAAAAATCAGGGGAAGCGATCTTAATCTCAGATAAAGTAAAATCAAAAATCAAACTCATTAAAAGAGGCAAGGAAGGAAACTATAGCTTCTTAAAAGGCACCATTGGTAATGAAGTTATATCATTACAAAACATGTATGCATCTAGTGGTAAGAGATCTAAATGCCAAGAGGAAAAGCTGAGTGAATTTCAAGGAGACAAAGAGAGCAAAACTTTAATAATGGGAGACCTCAATCTCCATCTATCAGAACTAGATAAGTCTAACAACAAAATAAACAAGAAGGAAGTTACAAACGTAAAAGAAATGTTAGAAAACTTAGATATGTTAGATCTCTGGAGAAAATTCAATGGGGATAGAAAAGAATATACCATTTTCTTGGCACTACATGTCATCTATTCCAAAACTGACCATGGCACAAAATCAAATACAGAAAGGCAGAAATAATAAATGCACACTTCTAAGATCATGATGTAATAAAAATCACATGTAACAAAGAGTCATGGAAAGATAAACTAAGAACTAATTGGAAATTAAATAACTTTATCTTAAAACATGGGTGGATCAAACAGAAAATAAAAGAAATAATCAATAATTATATTCAAGAGAATGATAATAATGAGACACAATACCAAATTTATGGGATGCAGCCAAAGCAGTTTTGAGGGGAAACTTTATATCTCTGAATGCCTATATGAATAAAAATTAGAAAGAAGAGCCCAATGAATTGGAAATGCATTAAAATGCTAGGAAAAAGAACAAATTAAAGATCCCCAATTAAATATCAAATTAAAAATTCTGAAACTCAAGGGAGAGATTAATAAAATTGAAAACAAGAAAATCATTGATCTCATAAATAAAACTAAGGGTTGGTTTTATGAAAAAGTCAATAAAATAGACAAATCTTTGGTTAATCTGGTTTTTAAAAAAGAAAGAAGATAACAGAATTACCAGTTTCAAAATTTAAATGGGTAAACTAACCACCAATGTGGAGGAAATTAAAGAAATAATTCAAAGCTATTTTGCAGAACTGTATGTCAATAAATTGGATAACCTGAGTGAAATGGCTGAAAATTATGAAAATACAAACTGCCCAGATTATCAGAAAAGGAAATAAATTACTTAACACTATTTCAGGAAAAAAATTGAAGAAATATTCAATAAACTCCCTAAGAGAAGGTCTCCAGGCCCTGAGGGATTTACAAGTGAATTCCACCAGATATTTAAGGACCACTTAATTCCTATTTTATATAAACCATTTTAAAAAATAGGAGAGGAAGGAATTCTGCCAAACTCCTTTTATGACACAAACATGATGCTCATACCTATACAAGGAAGAACCAAAACAGACAAAGAAAATTATAGGCCAATCTCCCTAATAAATATTGATGCAAAAATCTTAAAATTTTAGCAATGAGACTGCAGCAAGTTATTATTAGTATAATATATCATTATCAGGTAGGATTTATAACAGGTGGGCAAGGATAGTTCAGCATTAGGAAAACACACAACATCATTAATCATATCAATAGCAAAACCAACAGAAATCATATGATTGCCTCAATAGAAGCTGAAAAAGCCTTTGATAAAATACATCATTCCTATTAAAAACAGTATAAAATTTAGGACTAAGTGGAATTTTCCTTAAAGTAATCAATAGTATCTATCTATAACCATCAACCAATATTTTACAAAATGGCAATAAACTTGTAGCATTTCCAATAAAATTAGGGGTGAAACAAGCATGCCCACTATCACCATTACTATTCAATATAGTATTAGAAGTGCTGGCTGTAGCAATAAAAGGAGAAAATGAAGTTGAAGGAACCAGAATTGGCAATGAGGAAGCAAAGCTTTCATTCTTTGCAGATGATATGATGGTATACTTAGAGAACCCAAGAAAATCATCTAAAACACTCCTTGAAACAATTAAAAAATTCAGGAAAGTAGCAAGATATAAAATAAACCCACATAAATCATGAGCGTTTCTATATATATGAACAACAAAGCCCAAGAACAAGAGATAGAAAGAGAAACTCCAGTTAAAATAACTATAGACAGCATTAAACATTTGGGAATCTACCTCCCAAGACAAACCCAGAAGCTGTATGAACACAATTATAAAACTCTCCTCATCCAAATAAAGTCAGATCTAAATAATTGGAAGATGTCAAATGCTCATGTAATACTGTTGGGGGCGGGGGGAAGAGGCTTGGTGGTCGCTTAGCGGGGGAAACATAATCCCCTTATAAAGGAATGTTACAGAACTCGGCCCCTCATTGTTTAAGAGCTCATGGGAGGGAGGACAGGAGGGATAAAAGTGTCTGCTGAGAGGTGGGGAGGGAGCGGGAATGTGATCACAGAAGAATAAAGACTCATGACCCACCTCAGGTGCTCTGTCTGGTTCTTCCCCCATCAAAGAGTGGGGGCCGGAGGTACCCCGAAGACTCACCACGCGTTGGACTGGTGAGTAAGAGGACGGACTAGCATTAAGAAGCCGGCGTTGTAAATAAAAACCCGGCAAGTGGTGCCGAAACCCGGGACCTGATTTTGCTAGGGAACGTCTGAATCCGCTGGTCGGATTCTCCAGACAGCCTCGGTCGTTTCTGACCGGGAGGAAGGAGAGGGCGTTTACTCTCAGATATTGCCTGAGGGACATATCCCTATTGTGTTGACTATGCTTTCTTTCTCTCCCCTTTCTCCTTCTGCTCTAATCACGCTCCTTGCCGTGCTGGCCTGTCTGATTGTGCCCTGCTTCCTCCTTCTCCTTTGCCGAACGGGAACTTTCCAGTTCTGCCACCTGTTAGGATTGCAGCCTCGGCTAGTAGACAGCATGGGGGGCCGGAATAGTATTCCCGCCTTTGAGCCGGAGGAAAAAGAGGCCGTTGCAGCGCAGCTTTATAAACTCTGCGCTAAGCATGGCCGTAAATTACCTATCAAGACGTGCCGTGCTTTTGTTGAGAATATCTGGAACATCTGCCCTTGGGTGCAACATAGTGGGATCCAACCAGATAAATGGAAGGTGGTAGGGCAGCAGATGGCCTCCTATAATGACACCTGCCCGGGAAAACTGACCCCCAAGGATTTTACAGTGTATAAGATAGTGGATGCAGCCCTGCATCCCCAGAAGGTGACTTTGGCACGAACAATCAGCACTCAGGTGGGTAGCTCGTTGGCGGGATCGGATTCAGAGGGCTCAGAGGAAGAGGGAAGGCCACCCCCTCCCCTGTATCCGTGGGAGGAACTTAGAAGAAACAATGGGGGAACAAGGGGCCCCCAGGGAGAAGAAAATGCCGCATGCCCCTCCTTACCGAGACAGAATGAAAAGGGGGAGGGCGATGAATGTGGCACACTTAGAGATTCAGGGCCGGAAGTTTCCGAGCGCGGGAAGGGAGGGGTGCAAACAGCCCTCAGGGGTGGCAGGAAGAGGAGCGTGAGTAGGTGGGACCGGGAGGCTGCTGACGAGGAGGGAGAAGTCCGCGCTGATTGGACAGCTGCCGCGCCCCAGGCTTGGCGGCCCAGCCAGGAAACAGAGGCAAAAAATCCCCCGTGTTCCTTGTCCGCCCTTCAGAGATCCCCTCAAGGGCTCCGCCCATCCGGCCTACTTGCCACCAGTGCCTCCATAGCAATAGAGAAAGGGGAGGAGGTGGACTGGGATGACTGGGGCCTCTACCCGGTATTTACGGACCCCCTTACCGGAGCCCGAGACTACCGCCCTGTCCCTTTTAAGATGCTTAAGGAACTTAAGGAGGCCGTGACTAAATACGGCCCAGGCTCCCCTTATGTAAAAAGACTGATGCAAAACCTCTTTGCTACGCACCCTTGGACCCCTGCTGACTTTGACGAAATTGCAGCCGCGTGCCTAGATGCCTCCTTATATTTAGCTTTTAAGGCTCAGGCCCGCAGAGAGGCCTCTAAGCTGGCAAAATCCCGGGGTTATACTCCCCTGGATTTAGCCATTGACCTCCTGTGTGGAACTGGAGCCTATACTGACCCTGCTGTTCAGGCCCAGTATGGCCAGTTTGAGCTAGAGACTGTTAAAGAAACACATGTTGCAGCTTGGGATAAGATTGGAGCCATGAAAGGGGGGAGAGCCACACAGAAGTTGGTTGGGCTGAAGCAGAGAGCAGATCAGACACCCCTCTCATTTGTGAACGAGGTTAAAGAGACCTTGATTAATGCCCAACCCTACGGGGGTGAGAGGAATTTCTTCCTTTTTCAGGCCTTCTGATCATCGTAGGGATCCTTGGAGGTGCTCCATCTGAAGGAAATCCGACATGGGGAATACTCCGAGTTATTCCCTCTCCCCTTCCGGTAGCACGGAACTCCCCGATCTACCCTCGCCTGCTAGTGACCAATACATCGATGGGGCTCCCTTCTGCATATATGGACCCCGCTGAAGCACCGGTCCAGAAATCCTTCTGCTGGGACCTGAACAACTCCCTATGTTTCGACATCAGGGAAGAAAATCGGTCCTGGAACTTCAACTCCACAGGGCAGAACGATTTTAACTATAGCACTGCCCCAACTGACCCCTGCGTCGGCCTTTTCCCGCAGACGACTGTCAGCCCAGCAGGGACAAAAAAGGGGACCCAGCTCCGAGGCCTTCTGGGTTGGCGACCCCTGGTGAATCAAACTCAACGGGACTTCACGATTCCTCGGTGGGGCCCCTCATGTGTGGCCACAGGGGAAGACATCGAGGATCCCATACCATGGAGGGATTGCCAGATGGCGGGAGGGTACCCCCTTGAGGGTGAACAAGGACGCTGATTCTGGGAATCACCCTACTTGTTGTCTGTTTCTGCCGCCTAGCTAGGCGACAGAGGGGCTATATGCTTCTTACTCAGAAAGCCTTCATGGCCATGGAGACGGGGGAGGATCCCCAAGTCTGGCTAGCCGCCATGCATGACATGTGACACCTAGGGGTAAGACGAGGTAAACCCCAAGACGGGCAACCTCTCCTAACCCAGCCACCTAAGACAGGCCCTGAGGGTGTCGGGCGCCTAGGACGGGCAAGGTCCTGGGTTGAAGGAGATGACCTAAGACAGGGTTCCTCGCCCCCGGCTATCAGAGGCCAGTAGAAATGACACCGCTTAAGGCTAACCACAGCACCGCTTAAGGTCACACCAAGTGATAACCTTGTAAAACAGAAAGGGGGAGATGTTGGGGGCGGGGGGGAAGAGGCTTGGTGGTCGCTTAGCGGGGGAAACATAATCCCCTTATAAAGGAATGTTACAGAACTCGGCCCCTCATTGTTTAAGAGCTCATGGGAGGGAGGACAGGAGGGATAAAAGTGTCTGCTGAGAGGTGGGGAGGGAGCGGGAATGTGATCACAGAAGAATAAAGACTCATGACCCACCTCAGGCGCTCTGTCTGGTTCTTCCCCCATCAAAGAGTGGGGGCCGGAGGTACCCCGAAGACTCACCACGCGTTGGACTGGTGAGTAAGAGGACGGACTAGCATTAAGAAGCCGGCGTTGTAAATAAAAACCCGGCATAATACATTTATATTTATATTTATATTTATAGTTATATTTATAGTTACAGTTATGCTTATGCTTATATTCATATTTATATTCACATTCCTATTCGTATTTACACTTATGTTTATATTCATATTTATGTTTATTCTTATATTTATATTCATGTGTATGTGTGTGCATGTGTACATGCATATGCATATTCATATTTAATGTATATTATATTGTTATTTTATATATGAATGAAATAAATATATAATGTATTTTATAATTTTAATATATTGCAATTATAATATATCATTATATATTATATGAAATATAATATAGGTTATATAATATATCATGATTATATTATAATTTATATTATATGTTACATTATAATAAAATATAATGTAATAAAAACATATAAATATATGATATAATATAATATAATAAAAATGACAATCCTACCCAAACTAAATTACTTATTCTGTGCCATAACTAATCAAACTACCAAAAAACTACTTTAATAAGCTAGGAAAAAATAGTAACAAAATTCATCTGGAGCAAGAAAAGGGCAAGAATAGCAAGGGAACTGATGAAAAAAAAAATAAAGGAAAGTGTCTTAGCTCTACCAGATCTAAAATTATGGTATAAAGCTGCAGTCATCAAAACTGCTTGGTACTGGTTAAGAAACAGAGTAATGGATCAGTGGATTAGAATAAATTCAAAAGAAGTCACAGTAAATGACTACAGCAGTCTACTACTTGACAGACCCAAAGATATCAGGGTCTGGGATAAGAACTGACTATTTGATAAAAAGTGTTGGGAAAACTGGAAAATAGTATGGCAAAATCTAGGCAGAGATCACATCTCACATCCAATACCAAAATAAGGTCAAAATTGATACAAGATTTAGACTTAAAGAGCAATATCATAGATAAATTAATAGACTAAAAAATACTCTATTAGATCTATGGAAAAGAGATAAATTTATGACTAAACAAGAAGTAGAGCACATTATCAATTGCAAAATGAATGATTTTGACTATATTAAATTAGTAAGCTTTTTCATTAATAAAATCAATGCTGCCATAATTAGAAGAAAAATAGAAAGCTGGGAAACTATCTTCACAACTAGGAGTTACGTTAAAGGCATCATTTCTAAAATATAGAGAAAATTATATCAAATTTATAAGGTCACAAGTCATTCCCCAATTAATAAATGATCAAAGGATATGAACAGATAATTTTCAAATGAAGAAACTAAAGCTATACATAATCATATGAAAAACTGCTCAAATCATTATTTATTAGAGAAATGCAAATAAAAACAGCACTGAGGTATCATCTTACACCTATCAGATTGGCCAAGATGAGAAAAAGGGAAAATGATGAATGTTGGAGAGGTTGTGGGAGGATTGGGACGCTGATGCATTGCTGATGGAGTTGTGAACAAATCCAACTTTTCTGGAGAGCAATGTGGAACTATGCCCAATGACCAATAAAACTGTTCATCATTTGACCCAGCAATTCCAATTCTATGTATTTATCCTGAAGAAATTATATATAAAAAAAAGGAAAAAATCCTAAATGTTCCAAAATATTCATAGCAGCTCTTTTTTGTAGTGGCAAAGAATTGGAATTTGAGGGGGTGCCCATTAATTGGGGAATGGCTAAACATAGTATGGTATATGAATACTATTGTTCTATAAGAAAACATAAATGATTAGACTCTTGAGAAGCTTGGAATGATTTATGTGATCTGATACTGAGCGAAGGGAGTATCCAAGAGAACAATACACACATGAATAACAACATTGTGAGATGAACATGGAAGCAGCTCCTCTCAGCAGTCCAGAGGGATACCATAACTGTATTAGACTAGTTATGGACTATGTTATCCCCATCAGAGGACGAAAAGGAAAGCAAAACAAAACAAAACAAAACAAAACAAAACAAAACACACACACACACACAGACCAAAAAAAACCCCTTCACAATCTGATGAAAACATTATAAAAATTGTGTCTTATGTATCTCTTTCCCTTAATCCTAATTCCTCATACCAAAAATAACTAATCTGTAAACATGTTTATCAAAAATATGTATGCTTACCTGACTATTTGCTACTGAGTGGAGGGGGATAAGAAGGGAGGGTTGAAGGAAATTTTGTAGTTTAAAAATATACATGTGCATATGGCTGAAAATAAATAAATAAATAATAAACAAGCAAACAAATGAATGAATGAATGCTAAATAAATAAATAAATAAATTATGATGGCACATTCTATGACTCCCTTCAACCAAACTACTACTGGTAGTAACTTCCAGTCAGGTCTATCCTGCCTCCTCTTAGAACTTGGAGGAATTTATGCTTAGAGTTTAGAAGAACCGAGGATCTGTTTAGTTGCATTATGAAATCAAAAACCTTGTGCTAAATCTGGATACCCAAATACATTTATAACGTTTCTTTTGTGGAGAAATATATTCTCTTTTCCAAATGATTGATTCAGAAAAAAAAGTTCTGGAATATAACATGCTCAACCTGGTTGAGTGCCTTTCTTGTATAATGCTGAGGTTTAATTGTTTTCATTAAAAATTTTTATTATAACAAAAATAGGAAAAGTATACTTGGGGATTTGGTATTAAGAAAGCATTTGCAAACCAAAATAAACTGCCATATTAATGTGAGTTACTAAAATTACTGCATGTGCCCTGCAGCTGTACAGGGACTAGAGTTTCAGCATCTCAAAATTCATGGGCAAAAAGAATTTAAAAAATGTGAAATTAGCTAGGAACTCTTACAGATTTTACAGTGCTCAGTGTTAATAATCTATAGGATTAATTTTGTGCTTCCAGGGGCTTAGTCATTGACATATCTCCATGCACTGAAATCTAAATATGAAAATAGTAATGACAAGCAACCCTCTCTATATCACATACACAGTATAATTTATAAATGATCCTGGGTTATTTTTTAATCCTTTTCTTTTTTTGTGTGTAAAGAAAATAAAAATTTATTAAAAGAAGTTACAACACATAAGAAAGGATAGAAACATTAAGAAGAATTTAAAGAGAAGACCATGTGGTTTGCTGATTGAACTGGCAGGTCAACTGACAGGCTCAGTTGAAGTTTGGAAAGGGAGAGAGAGAGGGAGAGAGAGAGAGAGAGAGAGAGAGAGAGAGAGAGAGAGAGAGAGAGAGAAGGACAGGTAGCCACGAGACTTGGGTGAACCAAGTCACATGGTGAAGCCCATGGAGCACCATGTGGTTTAATGAAGAGCCAGAGGAAGACTCATCCTTCTGGATGGGAAGCAGAAGAAGCAAGAGCTCATCCTTTTCTTACAGAGATTAGCAGGTCTGATTGAAATTTAATTGGTGGATAATATTTCTAAACTGTTAAGTTGTACCATTATTCAAATTTCTTGAGGAAAATGATTACAGTAATAACCATAGTAAATAAGCAAATATTTAATTAAAGCTAAGGTTTTCTCCTTCCTTTTCCTCATTTAAAAAGCAGACCCTGTAGTCTATTTAGTCAGACTTTGAAGGATAAAAATGATAAAGAGATAAAAATCTTGTTCAGATGCCCTCCACTGGGAAAACTGGGATCTGTTCAAAAAGTAAAGAAAAAATTAGTTTAGATTAATTGATGGATTATGTGAATTGTGTTTTACTCAGAGAGATCTAAGTAGAAATGGATCCCCCTTTTATCTAGATTACCCTAGATGGGGTAATATGGGTATAGTTAAGTCTCTTTGACTAAGACTGTGTGATCAAAGCTATGTCCCCCAGACCCTCATTATAAGCCCACCTATCTTTATAATATTTATTCTATCTTTAATCAGAGTTGATTTCCACCCTCAGGAACACCCATTCTTCCAAGGGCATATAAGCATTGAGGGGTCTTTGACTTTTCAGAGTGCCCCTGAGCCCTTTCGTTATCTGCATGATTAAAAATAATTAATTTACCAGAAACTGTCTCTCAAATGTTACATAGTCCATCTCAGGTGAAATAACACCTCTTTAAGAGAGAGACACATTTTTACTGAAGAAAAGGGGCAGTCTGAGAGGAACTGAAAGAAAGGTGGATAAAGTGCTTTGTTTTTCAGCAGCTAATTTGCAGGTGACTTATGAAAACCTTATGATTGATAGCTGGGAAGGACTAATAAATATATCTTTTTTGTAACTATGGGGTAATTGTATTTTGTGTATTACTGGCAGATCCAAAAGAAATATGCTTTTTTTGTGCCTATTCCTAAGAGAGGCTATTCACTTTATATGAGTACAATGTCTTGAGATAAAAGTCAATCAAAAACCAAAGAAACAAAATAGAAATAGAAGCAGAAAAGACAAAACCAAGAAAGGAGAGGGAGGAGAGTGAGCCAATGAAGTAAAAAAGCAATTATGTTTGAGCCTGGTTGAATAAGAGGGTTAAGAATGAAAATAGTTATTCATGGTTAAGGGAGAAATGAGCTCAGTTGGGTACAGATGACCATATGGCTCATAGAGAAATAGTTAAACTGACATTTGAAAGGAGAACTTAGACCTTACACTACCCCCTTGCAGGTCCTCTTGGAATAAGATAGGCTTTTTATGAACTTCTAGGAGTTGAGTTAATTGGAGGAAAAAATTTTCTAATCAGGGTAGTTTAGAGGAAGAAGAAACCTATGATGCCTAGCAGAGTTGACTGTGGGAAGAAAAAAATTGTCAATCTTGCCTTTTGTTTCCTTCTATGTCTTGAGAAAAGGAACCCCTTAGAGTTCAGCCTACAGAGAAGACTTGAATAGTTCTATAGATCCAAAACTTTGGACCACTGTTTTTGCTAAAAGAATTTAACACTCTTAAAGATTCCAAAGATCAAGTTCAATTGGAGCAGTCAGAAGAGAAACATCTTGGTCTCACAAGCGACTTTTCCTCCAGACCATTCCAAAGGATACCAAGAACACCCAAGGTTTTCAGTTCAGAATTGTTCCAAGCATATATCATGTACTACCCTATTAGATTTCTATGAGTTTGTATCCACTTTTTCCCACAAGCAGTGGGTAGGATAGGAGACTAAGATCTGGTTCATGGTTAGAACGGTTCTGTTGTTATTTTGCAATGCCTTCTATTTAGAAAATGTTTCATGGTAATAACTTTACTAATCTTCCTGTTTGATAAACCCCCAAACTCCATTTTATGGGATAAAAACTCACTATTTCACAAAAACTGCTGGGAAAACTGAAAAACATCATAGCAGAAACTAGTCATAGACCAACATCTCACACCTTGTATACGAAGATAAGCTATAAATAGACACCTGATTTAGATATAAAGCTGCTACAGTAAGCCAATTAGAAGAACACAGAATCATTTGCCTATCGGATATCTGTGGAAAGGAGAGTATATGACTAAAAACGAGAACATTATGGAAGGCAAAGTGGATAATTTTGATTGTATTAAATTGAAAATGTTTTGCACAAATTAAGTCTATAAAATTCTAAAGGTTGGAAACAAATTTTTACAGACAGTGTTTCTGATACAAGCTTCATTTCTAAAATATATAGAGAACTGAGTCAAATTTATAAAAATGCAAATCATTCCCCAGCTGATGGGTGGTGAAATGTAGGAGAAGATAATTTTCAAAAGAAGAAATTAAAGCTATCTATCATCATATGACAAAATGCTCTGTCATTACTAGAGAAATGAAAATTAAAACAACTCTGAGGTACCACTTCACAACTATTATATTGGCTTGTATGACAGAAAAGGAAAATGATAAATGTTGGAGGGTGTGTGGGAAAACTGGACTAGTAATGCATAGTTAGTGAAGATGTAAACTGATGCAACTATTCTGGAGAGAATTTTGAAACCATAACAAAATGAATTTTAAAAAAACTGCATACACTGATTCAGAAATATCATTACTAGATCTATATCCCAAAGAGATCACAAAAACGAGAAAAAGACTCACATGTGCCAGAATATTAATAACAGTTCTGTTAGTGGTGAAAAAGAATGGAAAATTGTGAGAATGGCCATAAATTGATGAATGTATGAACATGTTGTGGCAGATAAATATAATGGAATAGTATTGCTCTATAAGAAATGATGAGCAGGAAGCTTTCAGGAAAAACCTGCAAAGACTTTCATGACCTGATATTAAGTGAATTAAGCAGAAGGAGAACATTGTACACTATAATGATAATATTCTGAGATAATCAACCATGTTGGATTTAGCTCTTTTCAGCAGCAGTGAACAAAGATAATTCCAAAAGACTTGTAATAAATAATACTATTCATATGCAGAGAAAGAACTATGGAATATGAATGCAGACCAAAGCATACTCTTCTCACTTTTTAAATTTTTTTTTGTTTTTTTCTTTTCATGATTTTTCCCTTTTTGTTAGGATTCTTCTTTCAAGGCATGAGTAATATGGACATATGTGTTTCATGATTGTATATGTATTTCCTTTTTCAAATTACTTGTTTGTTACCTTAAGATGGGAGAGGGAAGATTGAGAAGGAGAAAACTTTACAAAAATGAATGTTGACAATTATCTTTACATACAATTGGAAATGTAAATAGAGGAATACATTTAAAAAAAGAAAATGTTTCATTATTAAAAGCTAATAGTATCATTTTTTCTGATTTCTTTATTTCTTTCAGAGCTGATTTTTTCCCTTTCTTCCCAGTGTTGCACATTTTGAGTCAAATTTGACCAAAATATGAATTTTACAAGGTATCAATTATAATTGTAGTTTATGTTAGGTTCTTCCTAACTATCTATAAATGTCCAAAACAAGTAAATAATAAGTAAGACATGCTGAAAACATACAATAAAAGAATTAAGTGAGAACTTCATTCATTGGATCTCAAGGGCTGCAGTTGTAAGTGGTGAACATCTACCCTTCACCACAGTACTCTAAAAGTGAATTGTATCTGTGAGGAAATTCCTGTATGGGAACTTTCTGACCTGCCAGGTTGAACTAAGCAAGCCAGTCCAGTAGGAGAAAAGAGTTGTAGGGAAGTTATGCAAGTGTCATTTTTCATATTCTTTACAGATGAAGTAACTGAGGTCTATGGGAGTTAAATGACTTGTCCAAAATCATATAGGTGATAGAATTTCATATGAGATGTAATTTCAACTGATGTCCTCTGACTCAAGAACCAGTGATCTTTGTATTATCCAATGGTGATTAAACTAAAGATAAGATAATGTGTGTTATTGCCAGTCTAAGAGCTTTACACAAGTAGTAGTTTAACACTGTAAGTGCACTTCTTAATAGACCAGACTTTTCTCATGATTGAAATCCAATTCAGTCAGTGAATACACAACCAATAAACATATATTAAGTGTTTAAATTTTGGACCAGACACTCTGCTAAACACTAAAAAGACCAAATAAAAGCAGTAATTGCTCTTAAGAAGTTCACAGTCTAATAAGAGACATAATTATATACCTCCAAACTATATACATGATACATTGAAAATAATAAATAGAAGGAAGGCCCTAGAATTAGGGAGAATTAGTTGTCTTCCTAAGAAAAATAAAATTTTAACTGTGATATAAAGAAAGCTGAAAAAGTCAGGAGTCAGAGATGAGGATGAAGAGACCATTCCAGGTATGGGGTTGGGATGGGTGGGTGGGGGAACTGCTACTGAAAATTGTCAGGAGATAAAAGTTTCTAGTTTGAGGATCAACTGGGAAACTTGTGTCAATGGATTTCAGAGTACTTATGAAGACAAAAAGTATAGGAAGAATAGAAACGAGTGAGGAGAGATAATTAAAAGAAAGTATTTAATTACATGGCTTAGTTAAGAAAAAGTAAAGGTGGCAACTAGGTAGTGGATAGAGCACCAGCCCTGGAGTTAGGATGACCTGAGTTCAAATTTGGTCTGAGACACTTATTATTTACATCTGCGTGACCTTGGGCAAGTCACTTAACTCCTTTATCTTTCTAAAACCAAAAAAAGAAAAATCAAAAAGAGATGGCAAAAATACCTAAAGAACTATAGAAGGAAGATGTTAACATCATCATGATCTAGAGGCAGCTATACTAGAGAATAAGCTCAAGCAAACCTGAGGAAAAATTGCTAACAGAAAGGCTAGAAGAGGAAATGGAATTCCAGCAGTTATTTAAAACCTTAAAAATGATACTGTTAAAGTGTTGCACTCAATATGCTAGCAAATTTGGAAAACACAACTATAATCACTAAATTGGAAAAGATTTTTTTTATCCCAATCCTAAGGAAGGGCAATACTAAGGAATATTCAAATTACCAAACAATTTTGCTCATTTCCTATGCCAACAACATTGTGTTTAACATTCTGTAAGTTAGGTTTCAACAATATGTCATCCAACAACTACCAAAAGATTGGGCTGGATTTCAAAAAGACAGAAGAACTAGAGACCAAATTGCCAACACATTGGCTTATGTTGAAAGAAAGGGAGTTCCCCCTAAAAAAAAAAACCAAAGAGACTAACAAGAAACACAACAAGAAAGCAAAAACAAATACTTCTGCTTCATTGACTCCAGTAAAGTCTGTCTATAGATCACAAACTTTGTGAACTATGAATAGATCAGCAAACTTTGAAAGAGATGAACATACCAGATGCTTTTATGTCTCCTGTTGAACCTGTATGTGAGTCAAAAAGCATGTTAAAACTTAACAGCTGGTATTTTAAGAATGGAAAAAGAGTATGTCAAGGCTGTATATTGTCACCTTATTTGTTTAACTCATATGACAAGTACATCTTGCAAAATACCAAACTGGATGACTCAGAAGCCTGAATTAGTTTGCCAGGAGAAATATAAATAGTCTCACATACCTAGATACTATTCTGATGACAGAGAGTGAAAAGGAATTAAGAAGCCTCTGATGAGGGTGAAAGAGGAGAGTGAAAAGTCATCTTGAAATTTAAAATGTACAAAAAGGTAAAATTTTGGCAAGGGGTCCTATTACTTCCTGTCAAAAAGAGGGAGAAGAAATAGAAGCTGTGTCAGATTTTATAGTCTTGGGTTCAAATATTACTGCACAGAGCAATTGTAGTCACAAAATTAAAAGATGCTTGCTTCTTGGAAGGAAAACTATGGCAAATCTGGACAATATAACAAAAAAAAAATCTAGAGATATCACCTAGCCAACAAATTTCCCTATATTCAACATTGTGCTTTTCCTAATACTAATATATATGACCGTGAGAGTTGGACTAAGTAAAGCTGAATGCCAAGAAATGAGCATTTTCAAATTAGAACATTTGAGTGTTCCTTGAAAAGCAAGAAAATCAAATTAGTCACTATTTAAAAAATGCAGGTTTTTCACTGGGTGTTTAAATACTATGAATTAATCTTCATGTTTCATGGACAGGTGAGAAAAAAAACTTCAAAAGCCCAGGGTTTTTGCTGCTATTCGTTTTAGTAGTAGGATTACACTTCTTGGAGTTATTCACAGAAAGGAGAATAAAGATTTTGGCAATATTTTGAAGAGAGAAAAATACTGTGATCTAGAGATAAACGTCTGGATTTGGAGTCAAGGAAGACCTGGATTGAATCTTGCTTCTGACTCTATTTAATAATAAAGTCTTGATCCATCCCCCCCCCCCCCCCCCCCATCGCCCAGCCGCCGGGCGGTTCAGGGGGTGGGGAGGAGGCGGGGGCTCCGGGACCAGGGCGGCGGCTGCTTTCCCCAGCGCAGACCAGCGGCGCCAGCCCCGCCAGCCCCAGTGCTCCCAGGCCGCCCTGCCCGAGCCCCGAGCCCCCCAGTCCCCATGGCCGGCCTCAACTCTCTGGAGGCGGTGAAAAGGAAAATCCAGGCGCTGCAGCAGCAGGCGGATGAGGCGGAGGACCGAGCCCAGAGCCTGCAGCGGGAGCTGGACGGCGGGCGGGAGCAGCGGGAGAAAGCTGAAGGAGATGTGGCAGCTCTAAATCGATGGATCCAGCTAGTTGAGGAAGAGTTGGACCGGGCCCAAGAACGTCTGGCCACAGCCCTGCAGAAACTGGAGGAGGCAGAAAAGGCAGCCGATGAGAGTGAGAGAGGAATGAAGGTGATTGAGAACCGGGCAATGAAGGATGAAGAAAAAATGGAAATTCAGGAGATGCAGTTGAAGGAAGCCAAGCACATTGCAGAGGAGGCTGATCGAAAATATGAGGAGGTAGCCCGTAAATTGGTCATCCTTGAGGGTGAGCTGGAGCGAGCGGAAGAGTGTGCTGAGGTTTCAGAACTTAAGTGTGGTGATCTGGAAGAGGAGCTGAAGAATGTCACCAACAACCTGAAATCCTTGGAGGCTGAATCTGAGAAGTATTCTGAAAAAGAAGATAAATATGAAGAAGAAATCAAACTTCTGTCTGACAAACTTAAAGAGGCTGAGACCCGGGCTGAGTTTGCAGAAAGAACTGTTGCAAAACTGGAAAAGACCATTGATGACCTGGAAGAAAAACTTGCCCAGGCCAAAGGAGAGAACGTGGGCTTACATCAGACACCGGATCAGACATTAAACGAACTTAACTGTATATGAATCAAAAGAGAAGAATTTTGTTTGCCAGAAACTCAAGAACTCCATGTTGTCCCCTTCCCTTGTAAGAAGTTTCTTCTATTATTGCATCTTTTCTTTACTGGAAATGTCAATCAAATTATGAATACCTGACCAATATTTGTTACCAGAGAGGCTTTGGGCACCAGTTAAATCTAGTTTCTCCTTTCAAACAACACACTAAAGCTTCTAGCTGCCTTTTTTTTATCCTTAAATTGCATTTTTTTTCCCTTAGGCAGGCAGGGTATTTAACTTAGGCCAAAATCTTCAAGATTGAGGGCATTCTGTTACACTATAGGCAATAGCAGGGAACCCAACTGAGCTACTGGATCATGCCTGGGTTTTAAGCATTCCATGATACCCTTCTGTAAAAAGAAGGGCAGGGGCCAGCTCATAAAATGGGTGGGGACTTTCCATCCATAGTGAAAAGGTTGTTTTAGGAAGTCATAAACCACAAAGAATGGCCTAATTATTGTGGCCCTTCCTCCCTCTCTTCACTACAGGGCAAACATCCTCTGAGCGGTCACTGAGAAAATACTTTTAAAAGATAACCAACATCTACATTTTTTTTCTGGATGAGTATAGGAAAATCTGTTTTTGTATTGGTCCAAACATAGATGGCTTGCATAAAGACCCAAATGTGGCCTACAGTTGTTACTTTTACTGTATGCCAAGACTTTTTTTCCTTTAAAGGAAACCTCATTTTAGGATTTTAAGTGAGCTCAACCTATATTTGAACCAGTATGGTATTTTACTAACTTCCCATTTAGTAGTTGATTTCTGCAAAGCAATTGGAAGTCTCATTACAAATAAGGAACGATGTTTGCTCTGTTTCTTGATTCTGTATGACTGAGCATCAGTAACAAAGTCAACCAGCAATTAGTAGAAATTAATTTGACAGCCTGTCTCACCAATGGATGTAGCATGGTAATGCTTCTTGTGGTTGATTCCAGCCCTTTTTCCATGCCACTTTCTGTGTCCATGAATCTGTTGGCTAGAAATACAGTTCTAATGGTGCCTCACTGTCACTAAAGGAGAAATAAATTCAAATTGTCTTGATTTTATTTTAGACTACCATAGTACAGTGAATAGAAGATTGTTTCTTCTATTTCAGAGGGATTTTAATCTTTATTTTTGGGACCAATTCATAAAGACCAAAAACCTCCTGATTTAACTGGATACAGATAATCAAATACACAGTACCTATTTGACATTGTTATACAGTTTTCTTGTGTACAGCTCAGTGCTAAAACATTCCTTATTCCACAGCAGTGTGGAGCAGATATGAAGACTCAAGTTTACAGTTGTGTTTAAAAATTACTCTGCTTCTGATTACTATTTATTAAGCATCACACTACCCAGAAACACACTAGGAAATGTGAAGCTGAATGAAACCAGTACTTTTCATTTAGATCTTTACCAAATGTATCATTTGTAATAGTATCACCTTTTTCTAGCTTTTGGTCAAATAAATTTTTACATAAACTGAAAAAAAAATAATAATGTCTTCTCAGCATCTTCAGGCATTTTCTCAGTGCTTCAGGAATCTCCCTAAGGCTAAAAGTTACAGAGGATCAGTGAAATAGAAAGAATTCCCATTCTGGATTATTTAGCCCCTACAATCCCTCCAAGAAAGCAATTAAAAAATTTTGAGATAGTCTTGACTTCTATCTCTGATATTAATAATAAATGAAACATAAGTTAATTATCAGATGCATAACTTGATTTTACTTGAGGTCCTTTATTTTTTATTGCTCCTACCACTAAGACAATTCTATCACCTCTTTAAAATTCCAAGAGCATCACTGTAAATATCTACAGTGAGATATGGCATGATTTCATTCACTTAATCTGCCTCTTCTCCTCATCACCTCATATTCCCAGGTTGTTAACATACAAGAGAACAACTCCCTCATAGTATTCAGAGTCAGATAAGCAATTAAACAGTGACACTGAAACTTTTTTCCCCACTTTCCTCACTTTGGTTTCTTTCCAATTGTCCAATACAATTTTTTGTTGTCCAAAAGAGATATATTAAAATACACTCTTTTTTCAGTTAATAGAATTTTAGTCAATCATCCAGAGTAACACTTATACCAGCAGCCCAGACTAGATGGAATCTGTCTAGCTGCTACTGCTACTGCTCTTCAGAACCATTTCAGGGAAATTCCATGTACATTGGGGGGAATTCTTGGATGACAGCTATGCTACAAATCAATCAACACTGGCTTATATGAACTATGGCTGCTACTGTGGTGTTTGAGAAACTGGTTGACCCTCAGACCCAAGTGACTATTGCTGTCAAAAACAGGAATGCTATTATAACATGGTTGTGAAGGCTAGTTGTGGCCCCAAGATGGAATGCTATGGTTGGGAATAAATGGATTAGAGTGTGAAATGTGGTGCAAACCAGAACAAGCACAAAGAAATGATGTGCAAATGTGACAAGAAACTTGCCCACTTCTTGACCTAAGCAGAAAATAATACAGAGTACATCTGCTAACTCCACCACCATTGTGGAAATAAGAAACTAAAGTGTGATTGACATAACTGGGGAAATTTTCCTTTTTGACTGTGGACATAGAAAAATAATAAAACCAAAGTAAAAAGCAGTAACAGTGCTCCAGTAAGAACAAAATAAAGATTCTCATCTACTTTTCACTCAGAGGTCTAAGCATGTATCCCATCTATCACCATTCTTCATCCTCCACTGAAACTTAGTTGGGAATCATTTCCTTAATTTCTACCCAACAGACAAATCCATTTGAGCTGTTCTACTGTGAAAATGGGAGGTTAAGTGAACTATTCCAGTTTTGCATATATTTAACCTTTCTGGGACCAATGCCAAACCACCTGTCAGTTAATAATGTTTTATTTTTTACTGATACATGTAAAGATGGTTTTCAACATTTATTTTTGTAAGATTTTGATTTCTAATTTTTTCTCCCTCCCTTTTCTCCCTCCTCCCCAAAGACAGCAAGAAATTTGACTTTAGGTTAGACATGTACAATTATATTAAATATATTTCCACGTTGCTCATGAAGCAAAAGACAAAACAGGACAAAAAGGAAAACACAAAATAAGAAAATAAAAGATTAAAGTGAAAATAGTATCTTTGATCCTCATTCAGACTTTATAGTGCTTTCTCTGGATATAGGTGATATTTTCCATCACAAGTCTTTTGGAATTTTTTTGATGACTGTGTCATTTGATGACTAGATCTATCATTGCTGATCATCACACAATGTTGTTGTTGCTGTGTACCATGTTCGCCTGGATCTGCTCAATTCACGTATTATGAATTCTATGAAGTCTTTCCCAGTTTTTGAACCAAGATGGCAGCATGAAGGCAGGAATTTAAAGAAGGGCTCTTCCAAAATAATCCAAAAACCTTAATATTATGCCTCAAACCAAAATTTTAGAGTCACAGATCCCACAAAAAGACCCAGGAAATCAATTCCAATAACTTGGAAGATCTCTGTGAAGGTTCTGATCCACTAGAGTAGGAAGGGATAGCAGCACAGCTAAGGTCATGGAGTGCCTGGAGCAAATGAGCTAGAGTCTTCCAGGAATATCCCAGGGTGCCTGGGCTCAGAACAATGGAGGTGATTTCCAGACTGCCCAACCCAGGGAATACCAAGCACAACTTAGAAGATCAGTGAGAAAAGTCTGCCGGAGTGATTGTGGAGCCCAAGTCACTGTGGACTTCAATGCAGTCACAGTCCTCAGCAAAACCCCTATCCCAGAAATGGAAGCAGGTCTGTAGAGCCAACCAGTAGGGAGTCACAAGACAGTTGCTTCCCGAGCACTCAGTCCATGGATTTTAAAGGGATCATGAGAGACAGTTGAGGTGTCTCTGCTATCCCTGGGGCAGGTCTCTGGTGCTCTGTTCAGACCTTGGTCACAGTCTGGGGATCCCTTTTGCCATAACAGAGCAGGGATCCTCCTCACAGTTCCAGGGCAGAGGTGAGTGATTATGGTCATCCACAGAGCAGAGCACAGCACAGGAAAGCAGTCAGAGCTTCTCATAAGACCTCGGAGGAATTGAGGTGCTTGTGGGGTGTCCCAATAATACTCAAAATTTGGGAAGCACCTCTTAACCTGGGGAAATGAGTAAATTGGAAAAAAGAACTTGACCATAGATAATAGCTTGGGTCCCATGGAGGATCAAAACACACTCAGAAAATAACAAAGTCCAAGATTTTATATCCAAAACTTCCAAGAAAAATAGAAATTGAACTCAGGTCAAGGATGAACTCAAAAAAGATTTAGGAAATCAAGTAAAGGAAGTAGAGAAAAATTGGGAAAATAAATGAGAGCAAAGTAGGAAAATCATAAAATCTAAGTCAACAGCTTGGTCAAGGAAATACAAAAAATACTGAAGAAAATAACATGTTAAAAACCAGATTAGGTCAAATGGAAAAAATCAGTCCAAAAAAAAAAAGGTTAATGAGGAGAAAATGCCTTGTAAAGCAAAATTGACCAGATAGAAAAAGTGATAGAAAGTTCTCTGAAGAAAACAACTCCTTCAAATGTAGAATGGAATGAAAGAAAGCTGATGACTTTATGAGAAATGAAACAATAAAACAAAACCAAAAGAATGAAGAATAAAATATGAACTATCTCACTGGAAAAACAACTGACCTGGAAAACAGATCCAAAGAGACAATTTAAAAATTATTGGGCTACCTGAAAATCATGACCAGGAAAAGAACTTTGACTTCATTTTTAAAGAATTTCTTCAAAAAATTGTCCCAATATCCTAGAAGCAGAGGTTAAAATAGAAATTGAGGGAATCCATCAATCACCTCCTGAAAAAGATTCCCCCAAAATAATTTCCAGGAATACTGTCATCATATTCCAGAACTCCCAAATCAAAGAGAAAACACTCCAAGTAGCCAGAAACAATTCAAATATCGTTGTGCTACAGTCAGGATTAAACATGATTTAGTGGCATCTACATTAAAGACATACAGGTGGAATACGATATTCCATAAAGCAAAAGAACTTGGATTACAATGAAGAATCAACTACCCAGCAAAACTGAACATCCTCTATCAGGGGAAAAGATGAACATTCAGTGAAATAGGGGAATTTCAAACTTTCCTGTTGAATTGATCAAATCTAAACAGAAAGGTTGATCTCCAACTATAAGACTCAGGAGAAGCATAGAGAGGGTAGATGGGAAGGGCAAATTATGAAGAATTTAATGATATTGAACTGCTTATATTCCTGCATGGGAAGGTGATACTGATAACTCAAATGAATCATATCAATTAATAGAGCACTTAGAAGGATTATAAACACACACACACACACACACACACACACACACACACACACACACATATATATATATATATATATATATACACACACCACAGGAGAGATGAATATGAAGGTTTACTATATTATAAAGATGGAGTCAATGGGTAAAAAAGTAATTTACTGGGAGAAAGGGAAATGAGACATAGAATGGGCTAAGATTTTTCATGTAAAAGAGTCAAGAAAACATTTTTGCAATGGAGTGAAAGGGGTGAAAGTGAGGGGAGATGAGAACCTTCATTCTCATCAAAAGTGGCTCAGAGAGGAAACAACATTTAATGGGGCATATAAATCTCTCTTACCCCAGACCAAAAAGGTGAGGAAGAGGATGGGGGAAAGGGGTTGGGGAAGGGGAGAGGGGGTTGTAGGTAATAGAGAAGAGGGAAGGTCATGGGGGAGGGTAGTCAGATACAACACACTTATTTGTTTTTTGCAAGGTGGTAAGGTTGATAGACTGTGTGAGTTCAAATGACTTGGTGGTTGTTGGGTGTCTGGGATGGGATTTGGTCCTGGGTCCTCTTGGCCCTAGGATCAGTGGTCTATCTGCTGAGCCACAACATATTTTTCCCACAAGTCAATGGGGTTACATGGCTTGCCCAAGGCCACACAGCTAGGTAATTATTAAGTGTCTGAGTGTTTGAACCCAGGTAACTCCAAATCTAGCTTTCTTTCTATTGTACCTTAAGTAAAAAGTGCTAGAGACATCATGGATGTATGCAACTTGGCTTGCATCTTGAAGAATTAGATGAGGGAAAGAAGAATGGCATTTAAGGAGAAGAGAATCAAAGGAAGCAAAGGCAAAACTACTTATGTGTATGTCAAGAAGTCATTTGAAGAATTCTTTTGCTTGCTTCAGCTGTTTTAGACTTACTCCCTAGAACAGGAAATTTGTACACACGATTTAAATAATTTTCCAAACTTTCACTTACGTTTCTGATTCAGGCACCTGATACATTTTAAGACTTTCAAACAGAAAAATAATGAGTTAGGGGACACATCTGGAGGTCAAAGTACTTGAATGACAAGAAGCAATTCTGGGGTTTTGTACTGATTAGAAGGCAGAAGTCCAGTTTATTTTTCCTCTACAGACATTTCAGTTTTTTTCCCCTCTACAGACATTTCATTCTTCCAGTGTAAGAATAAAATACACTAAGTGAATGAATAATTTGCTTATGTAAAATATTATCTAATAAGTCAGAATGTAAGGCAGCAGCTGTACTACCTAATGAACATTCAACTGGGTGAGGAGAAATCCAGTCCTGTTCCATAACAATAATTTTGGATGAGCACAAAATAACCCCTTTCTTCCAAAGAGACCAAACAGTCAAAGATTAATGAAGATAATAAATAGCTGAAAGACTGCTCTAAAGACAACACATTAAACCATCCAAATCAAGACTAGAGAATCTTTTTTCTCACTCTGTATAGAAATCTTTTAAAATAATTTCAAATAAAGATATCTTTTATTACATGTAGAGTACTCATGTTAGGTTTCAACTCCCCCTTAGCTCCACTCATTTCCCAAATATCAATCAATCCTCATAGTAGAAATAGAAGAGACCTTAGAGATCATTTATTTAAACTCCATAATTTCATAGAAGAGAAAACTGAAGACAACAGGATTTAAGTGATTTGATCAAGATCAGACATAAAAAAATTCAAATTAATTATATTCATAAAGGCTTTTTTCCCACCATGAACTTATGTTTAACAAAGGTGTTTATTTTGCAAAAAAAGTCTTCCATCATTATATTTTTCAAATTTCTCTGTATTATACATTCTCTGATATTGGGCATGATACAACCACTGATTAGAAGAGGCAAAATTTGAATTCATGTCCTCTGCCTTCAAATGAGTCACTTTTTCATTGCATTATGAGTTTATTATATTTTTTATTCTAAGTTCATAAAATAATAACCTTCCCTTCTTACATCCACATCATGTCTGCCATTCACATTATCCTGAAATAGTATGCCTGGAGCAAAGAATTGGAAATTGAGAGGATGCCCATCAATTGGGGAAAGGTTGAACAAATTGTAGTACAACTATGTGATGGAAAACTATTATTCTATAAGAAATCATAAGGGATGAGATTTCAGAAAAGGCCTGGAAAGACTTGCATGAATTGATGCTTAGTGAAATGAGCAGAATCAGAAGAACATTGTACATTCTAACAATAACATGGGGTGATGATCACCATTGATGAACTTGTTAATTTTAGCAGTACAATAATCAAAGACAATTAAAAAAGATTTGTGAAGAAAATATCCTTACCCAGAGAAGGAACTGTGGAGTTTAAATGAATACTAAAGTTTATTATCTTCAATTTTTAAGCATTGTCTTTTATATTATGTATTTTTTCCCTAATGCTTTCTTGCTTCTGTTTGGATTTGATTCTTCTCTCATAAAATGATCAATATGGATCTATGTTTAACATGGAGATTGAAGGGTAAACATCAAATGTAGAGCTTTTATCAGATAGCATTCTGTCAGAGGGAGGGAGGAGGGAAGCAAGGGAGGGAGAAAAATGCAAAACTTAAAACGTTGCAAAAAAATGAATGGTGTAAATTACTGCTGCATGTAGTTAGAAAAGCAAATAAAATATTAAGAAAAAAACAAACCAAACTAAAACAAACCCAAAAAAGAAAAACTATGACTTGGTCTTCTTGATTCCTTTAAAAAAAATTTCCCCAGTAGCATCATTATCTTCAAGGTATACTAACAGATAATAAGGATTCATGGAATTATTGTCTGCCCTCTAAATGAGACTTCATGCTGGTGTTAATGTTTTATAATAAAATCTAACATGCTACCACTGTCTTATCCTTTGTAGTAAACTCTTCTCTTAATAATTCTCTCAGCTGACCTTTATATGAATATGATACACACAATTTTACCAACTTGCCACGTTATCATCTGACCTTCTTTCCTCAATATTCTCACATACACAATCTTATAATAATGGACTCCTAAATGCTTAGTACCTGGTCTATCATGTCCAAAATGATACCTGGGGCAGGACATACTTCACTAACTGAGTTACAAGAAGAAAATGGTGTTAGGGAGAAGGCAGTGTAGAGGCAGGAATTCCCAGAGGCTCTCTTTCAGAATGCTCTAAATATTTTAAAATTGTGACTCTTATCAAATTCTAGAGTGGCAGAACCTACAGAAAGACTAAGTGAAACAATTTTCCAGTCCAAGATAACTTGGAAGATCTGTGGGAAGATCTATTCCACCAAGGTTGGATGGGGCCACAGAGAAGTCAGACCACTCCCTATCAGAGCCAATGAGCTTCTGCCTTTCTGGGAACAGACCAACAGTCTGTGGGGTGCCTGAGTCCCTGAGTAGGAGAGGTTTCCAGACCTCCAAACTTAGGGATCACCAAGACAACCTGGAAGGTGAGCAGGAAAAATTCTGCCAGAGTGATTGCAGAGCCCAGTGCAGCCCTGGCCCAAAGAAATGGAAGTAGACCTGTGGAGTTCCCTAGCAAATAGCTTCCTGACAGCTAATCCCAGGGTGCTAAGATCAGCATAGTAAGAAGATGAGGGAGACTGTTGAGGTTTCTCTGCTATCCCTTGGACAGTACACTTGTTCTTTGTCTATACTCATGTCCTGGGCACAGTCTATGCCCCCAAACTATCATAATGGAGCAGGGACCTTCCTCATACCTCCAGGGCAGAGGGGAGTTTATGTGGTCATTCACAGACCAGAGCACAGTCCATGATAACAGTCAGAGCTTTTCATAAAATCTTGAAGGAAGTGAGGTCTTGGGGGGGGGTGTCTCAAAAACACTCAAAAGTTTGGGAAGCACCTCAAAACCAGGTCATAGGCTGGGGAAATGAGTAAGGGGAAGAAAAGGATCTGACCATAGATAATTGCTTTTGTCCCTTGGAGAATCAAAGCAGACACTCAGAAGATGACAGAATTCAAGCTTCTGTATACAAAACCTCCAGTAAAAATAGGAATTGATCTCATGCTATGGAAGAACTAGCAAAAGATTTTGAAAATCAAGTAGGGGAAATAGAAGAAAAAATAGGAAGAGAAATGAGAGCAATGTGGGAAAAATCATGAAAACCAAGTCAGCAGCTTGGTGAAGGAGACAGGAAATAATGCTGAAGAAAATAACATGTTAAAAAACAGTTCAGGTCAAATGGAAAAAGCAGTACAAAAGTTCAATGAGGAGAAGAATTACTTAAAGAGCAGAATTGATCAGATGTAAAGAGAGATAAGAAAGGTCTCTGAAGAAAACAATTCCTTCAAATGTAGAATGGAGCTAAAGTAAGCCAATGACTTTGTGAGAAATCAAGAAACAATAAAACAAAACCAAAAGAATGAAAAACTAGAGGAAAATGTGAAATATCTCATTTGAAAAGCAACAGATCAAGAAGAAACCATTTAAAAATTATTGGGCTACCTGAAAATCATGACCAGCAAAATGACCTTGACTTCATTTTTAAAGAATTTCTCCAAGAAAATTGCCCTAATATCCTGGAAGATGAGGGTAAAAATAGAAATTGAGGGAATCTACCAATCATCTCCTGAATGATCCCCACCTCCAAAAAAAACCCCAAACTCCCAGGAATATTATAGCCATATCCTAAAACACCCAAATTAAAGAGAAAATACTACAAGCAGCCAAAAAAGAAATAAGTCAAATATCATGGTGCTAGACTCAGGATTATAGGCCTTAGCAGTGTCATATTAAGGGCTTATGGGGCTTGGAATATAATATTCTAGAGGGCAAAAAGCTTGAATTATAACTAAGAATCAACTATCCAGCAAAAACTGAACATCCTCTTTCAGGAAAAAAGATGGACATTCAATGAAATAGGAGAATTTCAAGCTTTCTGGGAGAAATGGACAGAGCTGAACAGAAAGTTTGATCTTCAAGTACAGGACAGAGGTCAAGCACAGATAGGGTGGATACAAAAGGAAAATTATGAAGGATTTAATGATGTTTAACTGCTTGTATTTCTGCAAGAGAAGATGACTCTGATAACTCATGTGAAACATCTCATTTATTAGAACAGTTAGAAGGAGCATATATAGACAAGGAACAGGAGCTGAATATAAAGGTATAATGTATTATAAAGATGGAGTCAATGAGTCAAAAAGGAATATACTTGGAGAAAGGGAAAGGAGAGGTAGAATGGGCTAAGATATGTCACCTAAAAGAGTCAAGAAAAAGATTTAGCAATTGAATGAAAGGGGAGAATGAGTGAGCCTTCATCTTCATTGGAAGTGGCTCAAAGAGGAAGTAATGTACACACTTAATAGGATATAAAAATATATCTTATCCTAGAAGGAAAAGGAGAGGAAGAGGATGGGAGAAAGAGGAGAAGGAAGATATTGGGAAAGGACAGTCAGATACAACACACTTTTTTTTGTTTTTTGCAAAGTGGAGGGGTGGGGGACCTGTCCAGGTCTGCATGACTGGGTGGTTGTTAAGTGTTGGGGGGGGTGGGATTTGGGCTTAGGTCCTTCTGGCTCCAGAATCAGTGCTCTGTCCACTGCACCACTTGGCTGTCACACAAGACACTTTTGAGGGAGGACAAAGTGAAAGGAGAGAGAGAGAGAGAGAGAGAGAGAGAGAGAGAGAGAGAGAGAGAGAGAGAATAGAATAAATGGAAGTGGGGAAGAATGGAGGGAAATACAGTTAGTAATATCAATTGTGGGGAAAATATTGAAGCAATTTCCCTGATGGATTGATGTTATCTGAACACAGATTGAATGTTATTCTTTTCTTTTTCCTTTGACTTTATTTTTTATCTTCGTGGGGGGAGAGGTGTTATGTTTACTTTTACAACAAAACTATTTTAGTAATGTTCAAATAAATAAATAAATAAATAAATAAATAAATAAAAAGAAAATGATGTTAGGAAAGAGTTTGTTCTAAATTTTATAGTAGAAGAGCATTGTGGTCCTGCCTTTTAGTTCCCATTTGCTACCATTATCATATTCTGTTTTCAAAGTTCATTTTTGTTCCCCAGTAGTTTACAAACAACATCCATCTCTTAGCATCTTTTCCAGTTTTACACTGATAATCCACCTTAACTATAAACTCTTAGTATTTGATTCCCAAGTTGTCTATTAGTATATCTGGAATATTTATATCTCCATTTTCTATGCTACTTTCCCCAAAACACAGACACACACACACACGCACACAAACACACACACACACACACACACACACACACACACACACACAGACACCTTGCTCTTTAATTCTTCTAAAATAAATCTGTTGGGGCGGCTAGGTGGCGTAGTGGATAAAACACTGGCCCTGGAGTCAGGAGTACCTGGATTCAAATCCGGTCTCAGATATTTAATAATTACCTAGCTGTGTGGCCTTGGGCAAGCCACTTATCCCCATTTGCCTTACAAAAATACCCTAAAATAAATCTCTTTTCATTGTCCAAGATTTCATTAATTCTCTTCCTTATCTGTTCTTTTCCCACCACTTTCCCCTTTCATCCAGTAAAAGTTTTCACCTTCTAAGATATCATAAACATTCATATTTTTCCATAAAGATACCTCATTTAAATGATTATATGCTATGGACCCAACATCACTTCCATCTACACATTAAAACAGAAACCTTGCACCTAAAAAAATCATTCCTTTAATTTTCACCAATGTTTTCAACACATAGAAGAGATATAACTAATTTGGACAAAGAGAGATTTATCCAAGAAAGCTCACATCTTGAGCATAATGATCCTTTCTTTTAAGGAGGAAGGGATTCTATGATTTCTTTCCAATAATTATTAGAGGAATAAGGCATAACCACCCAATCATGCAGAGTTGACATCTACAATGTACAATCACCTTAGCATCTCTAAGAGCCCACTTATTCCCCAGGCATCCTTTACCTGACTCAAGTGAAGCTAAACTTGGATTATATGTGAGCTTCCTGCTGCCCTCTAAATTTGCCTTGGATGCAGTTTAAGTTCTCCTCTGTTTGCCAGTAACATACCAATGATATGTTTAAGCATTAGGGTTGGGGGGAAAATTACCAGTATTGACATTATTTCTTTAATTTATTCCCTCAATGTGAATTTTTGTTAACTTTTTTATTTTTTTGAGCAGTAGAATTTCTCACAGACAACAGAACTGTTTTGGGATGCCCAATTGGATAAATAAAATAGTAATTACATTTGATGAGTGCCATTTTTTGCCAGATTTAATGTTCATGCTTTATATGTTTAAATGTATCTGATTGTATGGTCACTTGATTATGCATTTTAAAATGTAGAAAACATATAATCCAGTAATGTGCTTGTGACTTTGTAATAAATGGTATGGTATATAGTAAAGATCATTTTAAGGCAATGATCATTGTTTAACTGATTTTTTATTTAAGATTAAGATCTAAATTAATTTTACATCAGAGAAATTTTCTTGAGATTTTGGTAGCATGGAAATCAGAATGGAAGGGAAGTATTTATAAAATTATATCATGCTTTACAAGTAGTTACACAAAATGGGTTTTTAATACCTCTTGAGCTCCATTTATCTCTCTAAAACAAAACTATATTATTGAAGTTATCATAAATGTAGGAATCTTAAAGTTCATCTACTACAAATCACGATTATACAAGTAAGTCACAAGAGATAAAATATTCACCCTAAGTGGTATCATTGCTATGTGACAGAATGAGCTTATTACAAGGCCAGTCTTCTACATTTGGAATTTTATATTTTTTTCATAAATGCAGAACTAATAAATATGCCAATGTTATTTACCATATAATCTGAAGTTCATATATCAAAAATATGTTTTTCTTTAAGGGAAACATTGAAATATCATTGAAGCAATACTGGATTGGAAATTAAGCAACTTCAATTCTGGTTAATTATTCTGTCATATTTTAGGGTTTAATTCTTGTCAAAATATCTGACCTCATTGAATTGTAATCTCCTTATCCACTAAACAAGAAGGCAGCACAACAGCACAATATATATATATATATATACATATATATATATATATATATATATATATATATATACATATATATATATGTATATATATATATATATACATACATATATGAAAGAACTGGATTTTCAGTGAGGAGACATGGTTCAATTCCCATTCCTTATAAATGCTTGGACAGTGACGCTAGTGACTTAACCAAATCCTTCCATACCTGAGTTTCCTATCTATAAAATAAGGGTGATCATTTTACTACCTTCCCCATAAGGTAGCTGTGAGAGAAGTATTAAATGAACTCCAAAGTGATAGATAAAGGTGTACTATTATTCTTTAGTTGCTTTCCTCCTCAAGCATTTTCTAATTCAAAAGCTCCATTTAACATTCTCAATTTGCCCCTACCATGTAAAAATGAGGCAAGAAAGAAGAACAGTATGACATGTGCATTTTCTTTCTGTTTGGCCAATAAGAAAATGGAAAGGAAGTGATAATAAATAGGTTTCCAAAGATTATGCAGTCTTAAATGTGAAGCTAAGATTGGGAAGCAATCCTCTTCACTTTGATCTGTCACCCAGTGCATTAGATCTAAATGTACTTTTCCAATTTGGACTCAATATCCACCTGATCCTTAAAGCCATGTGCTCTCTCTGGACTTACTCAGTTGATACATGTGTTTTAGGTTTGTAGCTGGATGTTATTTCACATTTTACTGGAACATTTTGTCTCCTGTTATACAATCAAAATGAAGGAAACTCCCCATGGTGTGTGGAATAGTAATATGACCCAATGAGATCCAAAGCTGCCGTCAGTCACTTAATGATGCTGGATATTCTGTTAATTATAAAAATAAAGACTTCCCTGATATGCTTCTTTTAAACCTAAGCTGGTATTGGGCATGCATTTTTCCCTCAAGTTGTGGAATTTTCTTTGTTTTGTCTAGAACATACCAATGTTTAACCAGACTGTATACAGAAAAATTTTGAATAACAAGGACAGTTCTTGGATAACTACATATTATGAACTAAAAGAGGACAACTTGTGGCCTTTTGCTTGTTTTGTTTTGTTTTGTTTTTTATATGTTGGAATTTTATAAAAACAAAAGCAAGTGAGCATTTTTCTATGTCTAATTAAATGTCAGTGACATTTATCTAATTCATGAAATGAGGTAAGTTTCAGCAGGATGATATTACCTGGAAAATGTCCCTTCTTTAATTTTAAAAATGTCAAATTATTCTCTGCTCCATTTTGTATGGTCATGAGATTCCTCTTAACCACTCTTCCCCCAATAATGCACCAGTAGTGAGAACATTGGAAAACTTGAGTTAGCAAAGGAAGATATTTAAATCTTCTTCTTTAGTATATTCCTATCAAATTGCTGGTTCAACTATACTTGTATCTTTTTTTATTTTCAATAAAACATAGCATATTTTCATGATTAATACAATTAAAATCATGAAAATCAACAATCATGGAAATCAGAATGGAAAGGAAGTATTTATAAAATTATATCATGCTTTACAAGTAGTTACACAAAATGGGTTTTTAATACCTCTTGAGCTCCATTTATCTCTCTAAAACAAAACTATATTATTGAAGTTATCATAAATCGACAAAATATAGTTCAAAATTTCAAGCAAATTTGGACAAAATATTCCATCTGCCAAAAACAGCAGATTCAAGATGTGCTTTTCCACCACTATTTTCTAATTTGGTAATACAAAATCTATCCTGTAGCATTCACTGCACTCCGCCAGAGGAGATCATACCACAGACATATTGATTGGTATTACAGAAGAAAGAATTCATAGAAAAACACTTCTTTGTCCTAGTAGTATATTCTTTGCTTTTAGGGAAAAATCCCTCTTTCAATTTACTACAAAAGAAGCTTATCCTATTCTTAAAATAAAATGATTGTTTTCAAGCAGTCTATGAAATTAATGAGTATTTCTCTTCTTTTCCATATAGATGTAAGATGTATATTTACCTGCCTAGTCTTTCTGACCTTAATACTTCAAATGATTTGTGATCTTACCAATGTGACCCTTCACTCCACAGAACAGATCACAGACTTTCTGTAAATAATGCAATAAATTCAACAAATATTTATTAAGCATCTGCTAGATCTCAGGTACTGCTATGGGAATAGAAAGAAAGAGAGAGAGAGAGAGAGAGAGAGAGAGAGAGAGAGAGAGAGAGGAGGAGGAAGGAAGGAAGGAAGGAAGGAAGGAAGGAAGGAAGGAAGGAAGGAAATAAGGAAGGAAATAAGGAAGGAAGGAAGAAGAAGAGAGGGAGGGAGGGAAGGAGGAAAGGGGGAAGGTAGGAAGGAAGGAAGGAAGGATGGAGGGAGGAAGAGGGGAAAGAATGAGGGAGACAATAAAAAAGGAAAGATAAAAAGGGAAGAAAAGAAATTGAGAGGTCTATAATTTAAATGTTTTTATTTTAGAAGGGTCTGAAAAGAATCTGCATTCTTTTATACAGTTTTTTTGAATCCAGAATCATGTCATGGGTTTTGTGGTCATTAAAGGGATCTTAACCATCCTAGAATTCTCTTATCTAGTCTTAATTCTATTGTGACATGACCCTATTATATCAGAACTTAAAGGGGAAAAAATTCCATCTCCATCCCCAGTCTTACCTTGGTTGCCAGGCATCCAAAGAACTCGTGATGCTAGGTTCTTCTCTTCAATACCTCTAATTAATTTATATTAAGGTGTTAATGACAAAGTATTATCCCTTGTAATGGCTCTTGCAATTCAATGGACAAAAGAAGATTGCCTGGAAAATGTGAACTTTTGCTAGCCACAACATTTTCAGGTATTTAATAAATTTAACTTCATAATACTATCAAAAAACTTTGCTGCTATTCTTTGTTCTCTTCTGAACTTTATTTTGCATTTATATGTGTGTATACACACATATATAAAGATTTGTTGATTTTTCTTTATTTTTAATTTTTTAAACTTTTAATATTTATTTTTAATCTAAATTCTACACATTAAACATCCCTCACCCCCCATAGAAACCATCCCTTGTAACAAATAGGTACAGTCAAACAAAATAAATCAAGACAGTATTTATATCTGAAAATATACCTCATTCTACACTTAGTTGATAACTATACTTTCATCTTAAGGGTTGCATGTTTTATCATCTTCTTATTTAATGATCATTGACTACATTGATAATACATTTTCAAATTTAATTTTCTGTTATATTATTCTGATCATTTGTAAATTGTACAAATTTACTGTGATTCTACTCCCTTTACCCTTCATGAATTTATTTTCCCAGATTTCTTTGAAACAATTTCTTCTATCATTGCTTACAACAAAACACTAATACATTACAGTCATGTAATATACTTTATTCAACCACTTTTCCCTGGTAGATACCCATTTTGTTTCTACAATTTAACAATTCACAAACATATATGTATACATAAATATGTATGTATGTGTGTGTGTGTGTGTGTGTGTGTGTGTGTGTGTAGGAATCCCTTTTGCTCTCTGTCTACTAATAGTGATATCATTGAATTAGTACATTATTTAATAACTGACTAAACATAATTCCAAATTCCTTTCAATAACTGTGGGACTAATTCACAAATGTATTGGTAGACATAGTCTCCTTCATCAATTGTCTTTTTTCTCTTCTGTCATTCCTTTTTTTGGTTTCAGATGCAAATACAAACTAAAAGGTGTTTTCATTTTCATTTATTTTATTCTTAGTCATATAGAGAGTTTTTCATATAATTCAAGGTAGCATGCATTTCATTTATTTATTAAAAACTGCCTTTTCATATTTTTGATCGTTAATGAATAGATCTTAGATATTAGTTCTTCATCAGAGAAAATTTTTATGAAGACTGTATCTATTTACTTTCTTCTAAGTATTGACTTGGTACAAAAGCTTTTCATTTTTGTGTAATATATGTAAATTGTGCATTTTTATTATTATGTTTTAATGATTAAGATATATTAAGAATTCAGTTTTCTTGAATTATTGTAGATTATATTTCCTTTTTCACTCCTAAAATTTGTTTAACATATGATTTTTTATCTTTATTCCATGTATCCACCAGATATTTCTTGAAATAGGGACCTGTTACCTCAATAATTACCCCATTAGTTGGTATCCTTAAGCTTATCAAAGAATATATTGCTGCCTCTAAGTCTTGTTTGCTATTCAGTTCCCTTGATCAACAATTCTATCTTTTCACCATACTAGTTTTGATGGTTACAGCTTCCTAGAATAGATCTGATACTGCTATACTCCCGTCAATTCCTACTTCTTTCATTATCTCTGTTTATATTCTTGACCTTTTGCTCCTCCTGATGTTTTATTTTTTATTTATTTATTTATTATGTCGAGTAATTCCTTGGCAATCAATCTTATTTTAAATCACTAAACTCAATTCTCTAGCACAAGTATAATTATTTTAGCACAATTCAAAGATGAACAGTTAATAAATTAACACTTTAAACTCATTTATGTAAAGGAAATTTTATAGTTATATTCATATGTACTAAATAAACTTGATAAATTCCCATATACCTGACACATTTTGTTATTTTGAATAAATTGGTTTTTAGCTATTCCTTTTTTAGTTTTATTAGTAATACACTGAAAGATGTTAATGTGAGCTTATTTTATATCTTACTAATTTATTAGTTGCTAATGGAATTTTTATTAGTTAATATTCTAGGGTTTTCTATGTAAACTACATAGCCTTTGCAATGTAAGATAATTTTATATATTTTTTCTATACTAAGTACTACAATTTCTGTATTTTGTAGCAATCGCTAGTATTTCTAGTTCTATATGAAACAGTAGTAGTGATAAAAGAGATTTTTGCCTTACTCTTGATCTTATTAGAATGATTTGTAAAATCTCTCCTTTACATTTTATCCTGCCTATTGGCTTACATAAGGAATATTTAAAAATTTAAGAAAAAATACATTTGTCTCCATTTTTAAAATGTGTTTTTCAAAATAAGCAAATATATTTGTCAGAAGCCCCTTCTGTATTCATCAATATTTGTTATTAACATGGGTTTTTATGTTTAAAGTCTTTATAAAATTCATTGATTTTATATGAATCTAACTGCTTCATACTGTGAAATCATTTTAATAATATTTAGGTTGTTTCTATGATAATATTTTATTCAATTAGTCAATACTTTTCTCTTTCTGCTTTATCTCTATTTGTCTTGGATTTAGAAACCATATTTGTCTCAATGACTTTGTTTAGATCTCTTTCTGTATATAAAAATTTTCCATAATTTTGGAAGCAATTGTTCTTTGAGTATTGTTACAGTAGCTTGTTACAATATTTAAAATTGATTGTTTTCTTAAAATTTTAGGGTGTTTTTTTTCATCTAGAATATATTATGTTTTAAGTGTTCATTTTATATAAGCTATTCAAGCTATTCCAGACCAATAAGATTGGTCTAAAATATCTTTATTCTACATTTACTATGACTTCCCCTTTTTCATCATTTTTCAAATTTTGGTAATATGATTTTCCTCTCTCTTTAAAAAAAATCAGCAAATTAGCAAATGACCTGACTTTTACTTTACTTTAATTGATGTTTATTTTTCCTCAAAAATATGAGCTATTGGGGAAGCTAGGTAGCACAATGGATAGAGTGCTGGCCCTGGAGTTAAGAGAACCTGAGTTCAAATCCAGCCTCAGACAATAAATTGCCTAGCTGTGTGACCTTGGGCAAGTCAATTAACTCCATTGCCTTAAATAAAAAATAAATTAAAAAAAATATGAGCTATTGTTAATTTTCAACTCAATAGATTTTTGACTTTTGATTTATTTGTATGTCTCTGGTTTCCAAAATTTTCATTCTGTGGTTATTTGCAAGGATTTTTTTTCCAATTTCATGCCGAATTCTTTCATGAATGAAGGCATGCCCTACTCCATTTGTTGACTGAATTCACCCATTTTAATTCATGATTATATATGTTATTATTTTTCTTACATCATATACTATTATAACTCTCCCTTCTTTTGTTCTCTATGAATACACAAAAGGGAGTAGAAAAAAGTCAATAGAATCAATACTAGTAATCCATGATGAAAGTGTGCTAATCTATATCTTTCTTTACCTCTCCAAAAACTAGATCGATGATTTTTATCATTTTCTGTCTCTCCTTTTAATCTTCCTTCTTGTTCAGTCATCCATAACTATTATTATTTTATTTGCTTCTGATTATTTCCTTTTCTTCTCTGTATTACCCCTTAACTCCTATGCCATCTCCCTTGTCTAGTTCACTTGATTTTAATAAAATTCTATGCTACAAATTGTGTATGATGAAAGTTAGGGGAAAATGCAAGCCTCCTTCTCTTTGTATAACTGATATCAAACTAAATTTTATATCAGAAAGATCAGTTTCATAATTTACTTCATATATGACCCTGGGGATATCATTTTACTTTTCAAATATAGAAATCTTAGTTTCTATATTTGAAAAAGAAAAGAAAGACAGAAGGAAAGGAGGAAAGAAGGAAAGAAAGGAAGGAAGGAAGGAGAAAGAAAGAAAGAAAGAAAGAAAGAAGAAAGAAAGAAAGAAAGAAAGGAAGGGGAAGGAAGGAAGGAAGGAAGGAAGGAAGGAAGGAAGGAAGGAAGGAAGGAAGAAGAGAAAGAAAGAAAGAAAGAAAGAAAGAAAGAAAGAAAGAAAGAAAGAAAGAAAGAAGAAGAAAAGAAGAAAGGAAGGAAGGAAGAAAGGAAGAAAGAAAGAAAGAAAGAAAGAAAGAAGAAAGAAAGAAAGAAAGAAAGAAAGAGCAAGAAAGAAAAAAAATGAAGTTGAATTCAGCTTGTAAGGTCTCTTCTAGATTTAAATAGGATATCACAGATATCCTCTCCTGTACTGTTTTCCACCTTGATGTTTGGATATTGTTTTGCTGGCATGTTCCATTTATGAGAAATTTTAGGTTTCTGCTCCATGTCCTTTTTAATGTAGTCCTTCACTCCCCTCACGTTTTTTTCCCCTTCCCCTTTTAAATTCATTACAACAGAGCAAAAGCACAGACAGGGCTTACATATTGTCTTTCCTATAATATCAATTACCCTAGAAGACAACAGGTTTATAAAAGGGAAATTGCTTTAATCCCTTTAAATTGTTCAAATATGTGCTGCCTTTCAAAATTATTCTGATTCCTCTTGTTTGAATTTCAAGTATTCTGCCCAGCTTAACACCTCTGAGGTTTTCTTCTGTAAAGTTTTAAAACCCTTTATGTTATTAAAAGCTTTTTAAAATTCCTGTATAATTATATTCAATTTTTCAGAATAAATTTATTATTTTAATTTTTTTATTTTTTACTTTTTCTCCCAGCAAGTTTCAAACATTTACTTCCAGAACTCCAAGTTCCAAATTCTTTCCCTTCCTCCCACCCCACTTCACTCATTGAGAAAGTTAGTTACTTGGTATAGATTAAAAATGTATAGCCATGAAAAGCATTACTACAATAGTCATGTCATAAAAGAAAACATATCTCCCCATCCACAAAGAAAGAGAAACCTCAAGAAAAATAAAGTGATGGGGGGGGGGGGTGTATTGCAGGGCAAATTTTGCTTGGTCTTAAGTTATTTTCTTTTGCTTTTTGGTATCTTAAATTTCAATCTTTTCTTTCTCCTATTTGCAACAATCTTATATGATCCTGACTTTGTTTTATTGGTGCTTAAATACTTCCTTTTTTAAATTTTTTTAAAGAAAGATTTTATTATTTTGAGTTTTACATTTTTCCCCTAATCTTGCGTCCTTCCCCCCACCTCCCACAGAAGGCAGTCTGTTGTCTTTACATTATTTCCATAGTATACATTGTTCTAAGTTGAATATGATGAGAGAAATCATATCCTTAAGGAAGAAAAATAAAGTATAAGAGATATCAAAATTTCATAATAAGATAATGGGTTTTTCCCTCTAAATTGAAAGTAATAGTCTTTGGTCTTTGTTGAAACTCCACAATTCTTTCTCTGAGTACAGATGGTATTCTCCATTACAGATTACCCCAAATTGTCCCTGATTGTTGCATTGATAGAATGAGCAAATCCATCAAGGTTGATCATCACCCACTGTTGCTGTTAGGGTGTACAATGTTTTTCTGGTTCTGCTCATCTCACTCAGCATCAGTTCATGCAAATCCTTCCAGGCTTCCCTAAATTCCCATCTCTCCTGGTTTCTAAAGGAACAATATTGTTCCATGAATTACATATACCACAATTTGTTAAGCCATTCCCCAATTGAAGGACATTCACTTAATTTCCAATTCTTTGCCACCACAAACAGGTCTGCTATGCATATTTTTGTACAAGTGATGTTTGCTTAAATTCTTTCTAAGTGCTTCAAATATACATTTTTTAATCTTGAAAGGCTGAATTTTTACTCCTCATTTTTATTTTGCAATTTCAGGAAGTGATTGGTTAATTCTACTTTTTTTTTACTTGGTAGTCTGAGTCTAAAAAAATCTAAGAAGGCTTTTTAAAATTATTTTTCTCTTTTGCTTAGCAAGCTCAGTGATTTTTAAGTTGTTTCCTCAGTTTTTATTAATTATTCAGTCTTTAGAACTTTTTTCAAACATTTCTTGTTTCATTTAAATTTTAAGTTCTGTTTGCTCCATTTTATTTTTCAGAATTTCTGCTATTATAGGCAAATTTTCCACTTTCTGTTATAAGATTTTTAGTATCCTTCATTTTTTTCCCTCAAGATCTTTAATTTCACTTTTTACATTTTGCTTTTTATTCTTAAATACTTGTTATCATTTAATTGCTTTTTTTCCCCCTGAAAATCTACTTGTACTTACTATGAAGTCATTCTCTTCTATTAGTTACTATTATTTACATTTACCTCTTCAACTTTTCTTAACCTATAATGCTTCTTTTTTGCTTTAGGGGTTGTCTTTTGTTGATTTATATCATTAACCATAATTCCTGTATTGGGACTTTGTGTTCCACCCCTTCCATAGTCTTGGTTAGGGTAGTTAAGCCTACCTGTTAGGGGGTAAATATTATTGCCACTGAAGAGCAGTGCTTGGTGGTCTCTTATTTGACCTTCTTCCTCAAGCCTATCTTGTAACAGAGTATTGGAACCTGTAGTGGGGGGCCAGATCCCACCCCTTCTCTTAATCCCTGATCCTTTCTCTTTCTCCCTATTTAGTCACCCACCAGTAGTTGATTTTGTTTCCTTATGTAGCTTGAATTATTCCTAACTGATATCAGAGGTTTCTCTGGGTTTCAGGTTTCCTAGAGGGCCCCATGTTAGTAATTATCAAATTATTTTCATCCATTTGCCTTATGCATTCACTATCTGGGAACTGGTTTTGTCCTTTAGGTCATGCCCAGACCTGAGACTGTTGGAATTTTTCCCCAAAGCTTTCACATTTCTACTAGAGATATTGTATTCATATATTCTAGAGAGTCTTTAGGCATTCACTGAATGGATATCTCAGCCCACTACCCCCAATCTCTCTCACAGACAGTTGGGCTTACCTTCCACTGAACTTCGGAAAGCTTAGGACTTCCATAGAACACCTGTCCAGGACACCTGTACATTTCATGCTCTCTTTTCATACAATTCTGAATTCCACGGAGGAACTGATGTGCTTTTTACTGCTTTTACTGAATCTTCACTTCACTTGACTCTGTGTTTCATCTTTGTTTCACTTTTTCTAAGAGTAGTTAGGCTCATCTAGAAACTTCCACAGTGCCGTGATTGCCAGAAATCAAATAACTTCATTTTAAGATGTTTCTTCAAAAAAAAAATGTAGCTTTCATATTGGAAGTTTGATGACAGTGATTTTTTTTAGTTTTTTGCAGGGCAATGGGGTTAAGTGGCTTGCCCAAGGTCACACAGCTAGGTAATTATTAAGTGTCTGAGGCTGAATTTGAACTCAGGTACTCCTGACTCCAGGGCCGGTACTCTATCCTTGCACCATCTAGCCACCCCTTGATATTTTTAAGGGGGGGAAAAGATGTTAAGGAATAAAGAGTTCTTATTGGTTTCCCTCAATTGTCAATGTAGTTCTCCAAATATAATACTATATATTTGATCCTCTTCTTCTGTCCTTCTCCTTTGTAACATTCAAATTCTCACAACACATACAACACATATTTAACATTATTACTTTTACATCAAAAAGAGGGAAAAAGATCTATTTTATAAAAATATTTATAGCAGGTCCATTTGTGGTGGCTATGATTTGGAAATCAAAGGGATGCTCATCAATTGGGAAATGGCTAAGCAAGTTGTGGTGTGTGATTGTAATGGACTATTATTGTGCTATAAAAAGTGGCAAGCAGTATGATTTCAGAAAAACTTAGAAAGACTTAGAACTGATGCACAGTAAAGTGAGCAAAACAATAACATTGTTCACAGTAACAGCAATATTATGTGATGAAGAACTGTGGTGGGGTGGCTAGGTGGTTCAGTGAATACAGCACCAGCCCTGGAGTCAGGAGTCCTTGAATTCAAATCCAGCCTCAGACACTTAATAATAATTACCTAGTTGTCTGGCCTTGGAAAAGCCAGTTAACCCCATTTTCCTTGTAAAAACTAAAAAAAAAAAAAGAAAGAAAGAAAAAAAGAACTGTTAAAGACAAACTATTCTCAGCAATACAATAATCTCAAATAATCTCAAAGATTAATGTTGAAGCATACTATCCACCTTGAGAGAATGAACTGATATTGTTTGAATACATACTGTTTTTTCTTTTTAACTTTCTTTTTCTTTCTTTCTTTCTTTCTTTCTTTCTTTCTTTCTTTCTTTCTTTCTTTCTTTCTTTCTTTCTTTTTTCTTCCTTCCTTCCTTCCTTCCTTTCTTTTTTATTCTTCTTGTACAAGATAACTAATAAGATGTTTTACACAATTATATATGTATAACCTATATCTGTTTACTTACTATCTCAGTGGGGGGGGGGGGAGAAGAAGGTAAGGAAGAATAGGATTTGGAACTCAAACTTTATATAAAAACATAAGATAAAAAATTACTTTAAAAATGTAATTTTAGGGACAGCTAGGTGGCACAGTGGATAGAGCAGCGGCCCTGGAGTCTGGAGTACCTGAGTTCAAATCCAGCCTCAGATACTTAATAACTACCTAGCTGTGTGGCTTGGGCAAGCCACTTAACCCCACTGCCTTGCAAAAATAAAAAATAAAATAAAATGTAATTTTAAAAAATTATGATATAAAAGATTTTCCTCTTACAGTCCAAGAAATGTAGTTGTTTTGCTTTTGAGTGTACTTATTGCAAGTAGTGTTTGCCTGAGTTCAAATTTCCAAAATAAAATCAGACTCTTTGGGGAAAACTGGAATCCTTTATCATGTGACAAATATAGTTTCTTCTAGAAGAACTATAAATAACAGAAAGTAAATGAAAATTTAAGCCCAGTGATCCAATATGGTAAGGAATGATTTCTTCCTTCTAATGCTCTAAATGTAATGACTTCCTGAGAAACATATCATTCTCTGAGATAGTTTTGGGGTAAGGAATGGAGGGTGAAGGGGTTACAAATGTCCTTGGCTTCCACTCAAGATCTCATTAACATGTCAGCCCTCTCTAAAGGTCCACCTTGCTCTTCAAACCCAGAGGAAAATAAGACTGAAACTCACTGGATGGTGGCAGAGGTGGAGATAAGCTACCTCCTCCTAGAAGGACAACATCCATAACAGGGTTGGTGTAGGATTATTCTCTACATCACCACTACATTCCTCCTGACCCTAAATGAATTTGCCCCAGGTAGTATTTTGGCTACTTACAGGTATATTTTTACCTTCTCCCATCTATTCCCCTATATTTTCTCTTTTTTTCATGAGTTTAACATATGTGTTATGACCTTTAACATTTCTGTGTGCTTGAGGCAATCTAGATGGCTTTTCCTTCAAAGCAAACTTTACAGGGAAGTGGCCATTGGACAGCGATTTTACTTCTTAGTTTCACCTTGGTTCATGAATCTTTAGAAATCAGAAGTGGAAGGAAGAAAAGTTTATGGCTGTCAGGAATCATTTAGATTTCTTGGATTATAGTCTGGCTATAAAGATCCTGCTACAAGATGATTTCATGTTCTGCCAGACTCCATGACTTACCACACTTTCCATAATTTTTACTTCATGATTGCTCCATATGAAACAAAATTTAAAATGTTTTTTTCCTAGCTAATATTGAAGATTATGTGACCTCTCACACCCCACAGTAATCTTTAAATGAAAAGGATATTCATTCTCTCTTCCATTCAGGAACTAATCAAAAATAAAGTTGATTGAAAATAAACCTTGGCTTAATTTTGCCTTTGAAGATAGCCAGTTTTTTTTTTTAAATTCTCTCATCAGTCTATTTATATCATAAAATGTAGCTTTCTTGTTCATTCCTTAAAAGCAGTAGATGGGGATTTTGGTCAAGGTGCTAGAGTCATTATGGCAACAATAACAATAGCAACAATATTTATACTGTACTTTAAGGTTTGCAGAAAATTTTACATATATTATCTAATTTGATTCTCACAAAAATTAATGAGGTAGGAACTTTACACTATATATTTAAAGAGGAAGAAACTAAAATAAAAAATGTTACGTGTCTTGTTCAAGGTTATATAGCTAGTATATGTCTGAGGAAGGATGTGAACTTAGGTCTCCTTGACTTCAAGTCTGGCTTCTTATTATATCACTTACTATAATAAGTAGATTAGCTCATCACAAATCTCTTCACCAATCATGAAATACCACTCAAATCCTTTTATATTTCATTACAAGAATAAAATTGTGAAAAGTTATGTTGAGTGAGACCTAGAGATGAGAAAAGACAATAACCTTATTTACTTCATAGAGAGTGATGTGGTCCTGAAGCTGGATTTAACCTAGATCAAGTATGGCATCTCCAACCCCTATGTCCTAATAGTCATTTAGGACAGATACTGTGGGTGCCCTCTACCTTTCCATTCTCACTTTTCCCAGCCTTCCTAACTACTCTCAAGGCATGGATAAGATGGAATTCAACAACTCCATTCTGATGAGATGGAAGGTCACTTTTTATCCTGTTCTATCATTACTTTCTCTAGTCCCCTAGCATTGTCATCTGACCTATTTATGTAGCATAAGAACCCCTGAATCTTATCATCTACCCCATGAAAATACTTGTGGGGATTTGCAGGTAAGTATAAACTTTATTTTTTGCTCAATTAGAGTATGAGTTCCTTGAGAGTAGGAATTGTCTTTCTTTTTAAAAAAATAAATCAAATTGAGAGAAGCTAGGTGGCACAGTGAATAGAGCACTGGCCCTGGAGTCAGGAGGACCTGAGTTCCAATCTGATCTCAGACACTTCATAGCTGTGTGACCTTGGGCAAGTCACTTAACCCCATTGCCTTTCCAAATAAATAAATAAACCATAACTCAGATACTTAGCACATACATAAGTGCTCAATAAATGCATTTTCTTCCATTTATTCATCTTCCTACCAGCTTTAGTTGAAGATATAGAAGTTCTTGGGTATTTTCCCACCACATCCTATCTCTTACCCTAATATAACTTGGGATTGTGGTCAGTCCCAGATATCCTACTTCACAATTTAACATCAGTCCTAAATCATATAGTACCCTCCCCTCTCTCCATCTACTCCTTATAAACTGGGATACCAAAACTCTACCTAGACCCCCCCAAAATATTGCTTACTACTACTCTAGAGAAACCAGCCCCCCTACTGTATTTGCTTACCAAAGCCCAGGGAACTCCCTGCCTTATTTTCCTCCTTTAATCACAGGTGACTAGAACCCTTCTCACTTTGTTTCCCACAAAATCAGATACAAGTCAGGTTTGAAAGCTGTGTAGGGGCTCTCCACTTTTCACCTTAGGGTATCATTTCTTCCAATGCAGAAACTGAAGCTGAATCTTTCCTGAAACGACATCCTACCCTGGAAAAGGAAGGAACTAAGGGCTAAAGCCTATCCAAAGGTTAGCACTATTCTACAGAGAGAATTTCTCAGATCCCAGTTTGATCTCTCTCACAGTCTTGGAAAAAATCACCCCTTGTCATCTAATGAATAAAGAAACTATTACTCCCCAGATGTTCCTTAAGATTTGGTTAAAATTAAGTTTTCTTAAAGAGACTTTCTTGGCTTCCCTCAAGTATATGAGACATGTGAGCCATCTTGTTAATTTGTACAAATTGAGCAAAAAGTCACTTCAGAGAATTCTGGAAATCTGGGCCAAAACATGTAATTCATTTTAAATGTTCTGTTTTCACGATAAAGCTCTTTTCAGATCACTTTCCTATATTACGAGTTAAGGTATGACGGAAAGTCAATCCAGGTTCCCTGTTGTTTTTGTTTTTCTTTTTCAAACTGGATTGGAGATCTCCTTAAGCTAGGGAATTTGGGGTGAGACTATCCCCACTACCATCATGGATTGGCACTTACTCCAAAGCTTAGTTTTACTGAGTTGCCTGGAACAAGGAGAAGTTAAGTGACTTTCCTAAAGTTATGTATGGTCTAGATGTGTCAAAGAGAGCAGGCTTTTTGATTCTGAGTCAAGTTCTCTATACACTATCCTATTTTCTGCTTCATTTCTCCTATTATTTGTCCCTCATTGTTTTTACCTATATCCCTTCCATAAGAACACTCCATACTATCCTGGCAAGGGGTTCCAAATTTTACTCCTTATAGTCCCTCTTTTTTTAGGTGACCCTTTCTTCAGAAAATTCAATTTATTCTAACTCAACTATTCTTTTCTTAGCTTCAAATAATACAAATCACTGAATCAATAAGCATTTATTGAATACCTATTATGTACCAGACCTGGTATGGGCAGTTAGGTGGCACAATGGCTAGAGTATGGGACCTGGCATCAGAAAGATTCATTTTCCTGACTTTATATCTGGTCTAAGACAGTTATTAGCTAGATAACCCTAAATAAGTCATTTAACCCTATTTGTCTCAGTTTCCTCATCTATAATATGAACTAGAAAGAGAAATGACAAATCATTCCAATATCTTTGTCAAGAAAAACCTAAACGGGATCATGAAGAATCAGACATGAATAACATGACTGAACAACAACAAATGTGCCAGGTTAAACACTGGACATACAATAAAAGGGTAAAGATAGTATCTGCCCTTCAGGAGTTTACAGCCTAACAAGTGAGAAAACATGTTAAAAAATATATACAAAGCAAGCTATGTCTAGGAAAAATAGGGATTGATCAGCAGAGGGATGGCACTGGAATTAAGGAGTTGGGAAAAGCTTTCTGTAAAAGACGGGATTTTAGCAGGGACTAAAAGAAGGAGGGAAGTCAGAAGCTGGATCAGGGGAAGGAGAGCATTCCAGGTATGAGGGATAGCCTGAGTAAATTCCTGGAGCCAAGAGCTAAAGTGCCTTATTTGTGGGACAGTCAAGCATCTGATGGTCCCTGGAACAAAGAAGACATGAAGGGGAGTACTTCCTTTTTCTTTTGTTTGTTTTGTTTGGAGGAGGGGTATCCAGCTTATAAAAATATTATTTCCTTATTTAAAATAGAAACTACATAAATAGTACCAACCACAATTTCTCTCCAACTCAATTTTTCCATAGTGAAGCCAGAAAGAACTACTAAAAGAATTTTATTTTTATTTTTATTAGTAAAACCAAGATTAATGGAAACTTCTGGAGGGGGGAGGGATTCCTGTTAATTTCATTTGATGGTTAAATGAGGATTAATAAAAACCTCTTTTAAAATTTGTTTTAAACCTAGTTACAGAATACTTTCTAGGTTGGAATAGTTACATCTTTTGCTTTTGGGGAGGCCTTTTTTTTGCCCTAGTGCACAATGTTGAATATATCTATATAATCTATTATCTTGCAGGACCTTTAGGATATGATTCTGAATAGCAAAGAACATTGTGCTATAGGAAGAGAAAGTATAGATCTAGACCAGAGCTTTTTAAGCTGGGGTTCATGGACCTTCAAGGTGTTCCTGGATATATTTTAATGGGTCCTGGACTTGGATGAAAAAGAGATTACTTTTTTTCACTAACTTGGTTTTCTTTGTAATCTTAAGTGTTTCATTTTTATAAATTTTAAATCATTATTCTCAAAAGGGATCTTCAGATATCACCAGTTTGCTATAAAAGTTATCATTTTTCAGGTTTTTTTTTAACTCTTCATGACCCCATTTGGAACCTTTCTGGAAAGAAAACTGGAGAGTTTTTCTCTTTATTTTGCAGATGAAGAAACTGAAGCAAATAGGGTTAAGTGACTTGTTCACTGTATAAATTTATGAGACCATTGTTGTGGCTTGCTTCCTTGGGGCCCACAACAGTGACCTCCCTCCAGGAGGGGAGCTGAGAATAAGGAGTCAAGCCACTACTGCCTTATGCCTCCAGCTCAATTTTATTATTGCTTAGCTATTACATATATACTGTTAGGTCTTCCGGGGTAGAACAAAGAATAATGAGGTAATGGTTAGGGGGTGCAAGCGATGTGTAGGTGGAAGAGAAAAGGAGTGGAAAGGTTTAAGAGATTTGGTGTACAGCATTGCATTTGCTCATCTGGATCAGAACATCAAGACTAGTTTGAGGAAAATGATGGGTAAATACATAAGCTGTTAAATGAAAAAACAAGAATTCCACAGAGTTTAGTAGCAGGATAGTTCATCCATTTTTTAAGAAAGCAGCATTTGATTTCATCAAAAGTAAAGTACAAGAGAAGCTTTAAGAGATGCAATACTGGGGGCAGCTAGGTGGCGCAGTGGATAGAGCACTGACCTTGGAGTCAGGAGTATGTGAGTTCAAATCCGGCCTCAGACACTTAATAATTACCTAGCCATGTGGGCTTGGACAAGTCACTTAACCCCATTGCCTTGAAAAATTTAAAAAAACAAAACAAAACAAAAAAGAGATGCAATACTCTTGACTCTGTAAGAAGACAGATAAATTCAGTTTTATGCTGAGAGAAACAACCCAAAGTGCTTCTATGATTCCCTAAAGGTTATTTATGAACCAAATACTTATAATACATCTCAGTTATTCAGTGTTCATGGAGCTGAATTGATTGATGATAGGGACATGATCATGGAGGTTGAACTGAGCACTTCCATGACTTTCTCAACAGGCCATCAACCAATGCTGAAGTCATTGACTCAGACTAAAGGCAATCCCTTCCTAGCAGAAATTCCAATTGAAGAAGAGCTATTGAATGTACTCAAGCTCCTTTTATGTGACAAAGCACTTGGTACTGATTGATACTGTCCAACATGAGGGCTTATGGAAAATCGCATCAAAATTCGGTTGCCTAGGGAAGTTCATCAATTCATGATGATGGCATGCTTTCCCAGATTCTGGAGAGTGGAAGATGCTCTTAGGATTTCCCTGTCACTAGTGGGGTGAAACAAAACTGAGTCCTTGGTACCATGCTTTTTACCATGATGTTTTTAGCCGTGTTGCCAAATTATCTTCATTGAAGATGACACAGCATCAAGGTCAGCTCTTGTACTGATATTAAATTTCTCAACTTGTAAAGGCTACAAACCAAGATCAAAGTGGAGGAAGGATTAATGCATGATTTTATATTTGGAAATGATTGTGCATTCTAAAGTTGATTTGCAACAAAGTATAGATCAGTTCTCTGTGCTTGTGTTAATTTTGATCTAACAGATCTGGGACAACCCTGGGAGACCTGCTATGGAAAATGATATCCACATCCAGAGTGGGGAAAAATTCCACAGAATCTGAATGGATACCATGTTCACTTTTTAAAAAAACTTCTCTTGGTTTTCCTTCCTACCCCCTTAATTTTCTTTGTCTTCCTTTAATCCTAATTCTTCAATATAAAACGACAAAATGTAAGCTATGTTAAACACAAATGTATATGTACAACTGTTACCAGACTATTCATCACTAAGGGGAGAGTAGTAGAAAAATATGTAACTTATAAATATACAAGTGGAACAGTGTTGAAAATATTCATAACATGTAATTGGAAAAATAAAATTTCAAGAAAAAAAATTTGTTCCAACAACTAATACCAGAAAACTCAGCTGTTCCTTCTGCAAGTACCACAACACTCATATGTGGAACCATTGGTTTACACATGGAGAAGTGTTTTGAATACTAAGGATAAGTTCACTTACCTTGGCAGGACACTTTCCAGTGATGTATACATTGATAATGAGATTCATATATGCATTGCCAGAGCTAGCCTAGTGTTGGGAAAGTTCTGAATTGAAGTGTAGGAGAGAAATATTAGCTTACCACAAAACTGGAGGTCTACAGAGCCCTGGTGCTTGACCTCATCATTGTATGCCTATAAAACCTGGACAATATACCAGAGTCATGCCAAGAAGCCAAATCATTTCCATTTAAATTGTATTAGGAAAATTCTGAAGATCACCTGGGAGAATAAGATACCAGAAACTGAGGTCCTTTCTCAAGCTAAACTGCCAAGCTAACTGTTGCTCACATTCTTTAAATGTTAAATGTACGTTTATCTAAAGGGCTTTTTTTAAAATGGAGAATTCAAACAGGACAAGTACTCACATGGTAGTCAGAAAAAGTGATACAAGGATACTTTCAAAGTCTCTCTTAAAAACTTTGAAATTGATTGTGTGACATGGGAGACACGGACAGAGGACTGCCTAGAATGGCGTGTTCTCATCAGAGAAGGTTCTGTGCTCTATGAACAAAACAGGGGGGAAACAGGGGGAAGGGGGGATGTGAGTGATGGAGGAGAGGATGGACCACGGGGGAAGAGTGGTCGGATATAACACATTTTCCTTTTTACTTCTTGCAAGGGGCTGGGATTGGATGGCTTGTGCAGGACCATAGGGCCAGGTGGATGCTGGGTCTAAGGGGTGGTAGGGGGGCTCGGGGCCTCTTGGCCCCAGGACCAGGGATCTGTGCTGTGCCACTCAGCTACCCTACAGCAGAGTCAGAAGGAAAGGAGAGAGAAAATACAGTACATGGCAGTGGAGAAATCCTAAAGGCGGGAGTTGCGATCAGCAATGGCAATGGTAGAAAAATATGGAAGTAACTTTTGCCATGGACTTATCATAAAGAATGTGATACAACCATGACAGAGTTGTTGGTGTTGGAACAGAGACTGAAGCACAAAACAGTAACTCAAAGGAAACATAAGATGCATAAATTTACAGAATCCCACCCTAGGTGTTCACATGGACTTTTGTGCCCAACTTGTGGTAGAGCATTCTGAGCTTATTTTGGTTTGATCAGCCTAGAACTTTTACTCTAACATAGTTTTACTGCTTTTGTCCTCTTTGAGAATGGACACCAACCAACCAACAAATCTATTGATTACAAAAATTGGTTGACAAAAGAAAATTTAACTTTAAAGGTCCTCTTTAACTATAATTTCTCTCACTCAAATACTCATATGGATCTTTGAGATCATGTGACATTTTGGGTGCTTTATCAAATGATAAATCACAGTCCATATGATTCTGCCCATCCTATGAAACTTGTCTATGTCTTCTTTTTTAAAATATTTATTTATTCTCTTTTTGTACAAATAATTTTTATACATTAATAAAATATTCTTGTTTAAGAGTAAACAGAATACCCCCTCCCCCCACAAAATATAGACTTGCTTGAGCGATAAAGTAAAGGGGAGAGAAAAAAATTAAAATAAAAAAAATAATAGTAATAATCGTAGGTATGGCCAGGTGGCGCAATGGGCTGAGCCCCAGCTCTGGAGCCAGGAGCACTCAAGCCCATATCTGACCCCATACCCCCAACAATCACCCAGTCATGTGACATGCAAGCCACCCCAACCCCACTGCCCTGCAAAAACCGAAAAAATAAAAAAAAAGACGCAAAATAAAATAAAATAGTAATAATAGTAGGGGTGGCTGAGTGGTGGACAGAGCATTAGCCCTTGAGCCAGGAGCACCCGGGTCCAAATCTGGCCTCAGACACCCAAAGATTACCCTGCTATGCGGCTCCAGGCAGGCCACCCAGCCCCATTTGCCCTGCACCTTCCCCCAAATAATAATAATAAAAAATGTGCTTCAGTCTCTGTTCCAACACCAACAACTCTGTCATGGTTGTATCACATTCTTTATGATAAGTCCATGGCAAAAGTTACTTCCATATTTTTCTACCATTGCCATTGCTGATCGCAACTCCCGCCTTTAGGATTTCTCCACTGCCATGTACTGTATTTTCTCTCTCCTTTCCTTCTGACTCTGCTGTAGGGTAGCTGAGTGGCACAGCACAGATCCCTGGTCCTGGGGCCAAGAGGCCCCGAGCCCCCCTACCACCCCTTAGACCCAGCATCCACCTGGCCCTATGGTCCTGCACAGGCCATCCAATCCCAGCCCCTTGCAAGAAGTAAAAAGGAAAATGTGTTATATCCGACCACTCTTCCCCCATGGTCCATCCTCTCCTCCATCACTCACATCCCCCCTTCCCCCTGTTTCCCACCTCCTTCTTACTCCAGATGCCTTTACCCCCATTGAGTATATATGCTGTTTCCTCTCCTGGCCACCTCTGATGAGAGCAAAGATTCCCTCATTCCCCCCCTGCCTTCCACCCTTCCATATCATTGCAATAGCTCATTGTAATAAAGAAAAAATCTTATTATTTGAAATATCTTGGCCTATTCCCCCTCTCCTTTTTCTTTCTCCCATTACATTTCCCTTTTTTTCTATTGACTCCATTTTTACCCCATATTTTATCTTCAAATTCAGCTTTCTCCTGTGCTTCAACTGTAAAAGCTCCCTCTACCTGCTCTATTAACTGAGAAGGTTCATATGAATATTATCAGTGTCATTTTCTATGCAGGAATACATGCAGTCCATCATCAAGACCCTCATATTTTCCCCCTCTCCTTCAATCTCCATGCTTTACCTGAGTCGTGTATCTGAAGATCAAACCTTCTATTCAGCTCTGGCCATTCTAACAGGAACATTTGAAATTCCCCTGGTTCATTGAAAGTCCATCTTTTTCCCTGGAAGAGGACATTCAGCCTTGCTGGGTAGCTGATTCTTGGCTGCATTCTAAGCTCTTTTGCCTTCCACTATATTATATTCCAAGCCCTACGAGCGTACCATGTAGTTGCTGCTAAGTCCTGTGTGATCCTGACTGCAGCTCTACAATATTTGAACTGTGTCCTTCTGGCTGCTTGTAATATTTTCTCTTTGACTTGGGAGTTCTGGAACTTGGCTATAATATTCCTAGGGGTTGTTTTTTTTGGGATCTCTTTATCGGGGGGGAATCGGTGGATTCTCTCCATTTCTATTTTGCCCTCTGCTTCTAGAATATCAGGGCAATTTTCCTGTAGTAATTCTTTGAAAATGATGTTAAGGCTCTTTTCCTGATCATGACTTTCAGCTATTCCAATAATTTTTTAATTATCTTTCCTAAGTCTGTTTTCCATATTAGTTGTTTTTTCAGTGAGCTGTTCCACATTTTCTTCTAATTTTTCATTTTTTTGGTTTTGAAGTAATGAATCCTGGTTTCTCGTAAATTCATCAATCTCCCTGAGTTCCATTCTTTGTCTAAATGATTTATTGTCCTCAGAGAGTTTTCTTATCTCTTTTTCCATCTGGCCAATTTTGCTTTTTAAAGCATTTTTCTCCTCAATAACTTTTTGAACTGTTTTATCCATTTGACCTAAGCTTGTCATGCTATTTTCTTCAGCATTTTTGGATTTCCTTGACTAAGCTGCTGACTTCATTTCCATGTTTTTCCTGCATCTCTCTCCTTTCTTTTCCCAGTTTTTCTTCTAACTCCCTCATTTGATTTTCAAAGTCTTTTTTGAGCTCTGTCATAGCCTGAGCCCAATTTCTGTTTTCCTTGGAGTGTTTACATGCAGGAGCTTGTGCTTCCTCATCTTCAGACTGAGTATTTTGATCCTTCTTAGGATCATATGCAAAATATTTCTCAATGGTCTTCCTCTTGTTTCTCTGCTTGCTCATTTTCCCAGCCTGAGCCTGGTTTTGGGGTGTTTCCTGAGCTTTTGGGACACTCCCACAAGGGTTTCAGTATGTGAGGCTCTATCCTCCCTCCTGGTCTGTGAATGACCATATGTGCCCCCCTCTGCCATGGGGCTGATGTGGGGGGGAGTGCCCTGCTGTTCTATTGGGGGGGTAGACTGCGATTAGGATCTGAATTTGGTCAGAACCCCAGAGTCCTGTTCCAGGGGCAGAGCTTGGCAGTCTCTCTCTTCACTCCCCTCCCTAGTTTCAATGGGCTCATGCCCTGGGTGCTCCTGCTTACCAGCTCTGCCTACTTCTGTTCCTGGATCTGGGCTGCCTAAAGACCATGTTACTTGCTGTGTGCCCTGAGGGCTGGGTTTCATGTGCTTGCTCTGGCAGAGGTCCCCCCATCACTGTTTCCCCAATTTGTGCTTGGTGCTCCCTGGGGCATAGCTCCAGAGACTCCCCAGTTGCTGTGAGCCACGGCTCCCAGCACTGCCTCCAGGAGGCTGAAGTTCTTTAGCTCTGGCGGGCCACCCCTCTGGCAGGCCACCCCCTCCTACCCTGGGGAGCAGAGCCTTTCTGCTCTTTTCCAGGTTACCTTGAGTAAGAGAACTGCCTCATTGGGTCCCTCTGTGGGTTCTTTCTCTCAAAAGTTTAGTTAGAGTCCTTAGTATCGAAGTTTTATGAGAGAGCTTCTAAGAGACATTGCTCTCTTGTCACCATCTTAGCTCCACTCCTGTCTATGTCTTCTTAGTTGATCATAATGTGATCATACAACATTCTTGAGGCCTTTTTTCTCCTGATATTACAAATATAACAGTGTAACACTCAAGTTTTCCTTCAATTATCCTTTGACATCCCATGGTTATAGTCATGAAATATTGAAGTAATGGAAGTCATAGATGTACATATTTTAACATTATAGGTAACAATGGACTATAAAATCAATCAAACTCTTTGACCCAGGAATATCACTACTAGGTTTATATCCCAAAGGGTTCAAAGAAAGGGAAAAGGACTTAGTGAACAAAAAAAATCTATACTATTTTTTTATAGTGGCAAAGAATTAGAAATTTAGAGGATGTCTATTATTTGGGTAATGATTGGACAAGTAATGGTAAATATTTGTGATGGAATAATATTGTGCTATTAGAAATTACAAGCAGGATGTTTTCTGAAAAACCAAGGAAAGCTTATGTGAACTAATGCAAAATGAAGTGAGTAGAACTAGGAGAATATTGTACAGAATTACTGTAATATTGTGAGAATACTCAACTGTGAAAAAATTATCTATTCTGATTAAGTCAATAACTGAAGTTAATCAGAAGAACTCTGAATACAGATTAAAGTATCCATTTTTAACATTTCTTTGCATTTTGTCTGTTTTCTTTGTGACCTGGCTAATATGGAAATATGTTTTGCCTGTCTTCACATTATAATTGATGGCAAATTCTCTAGGATGGGGATGAGGTGGGAGGGAGAGAATTTGGAGTAATCTTTAAATGAATGCTGACATTTTTTACAATTAATTGGGATATATCTAGAAAAATAAAAAAAATATTCAAAAAATTATTCTAGAGAAAACACAAAATGGTAGAGGATTCAACTAACTTGAACTGTATCAATTACTAAAGACATTCTTTATTCAAAATATAATTATTGTCTTTGGAATTGATTGAAAATTTCAGAATTTGAATGGAACACATTTTATTTCCATATCCACAATGTGCTAACCACTAGTTCTACCAAAAAAGGCCCTTCAGAGCCTTATTTTCTATTGTCATTATAAGAAACCATATAATTCAGGGGCAGTTATGTGGTGCAGTGGATAGAGCACCAGCTCTGGAGTCAGGAGTACCTGAGTTCAAATCCTGCCTCAGACACTTAGTAATCAACTAACTGTATGACTTCGGGCAAGTTGCTTAACTTCATTGTCTTACAAAAAAACCAAAACAAAACAGAAACATATAATTACTTCTAGATCCTCTTTTATAGAAAATGTTCACATTAATGCTTTTAAGGCAGATACAGTTTCTGACCTGGACTCAAAAAGAACTGAGTTCAAATGTGGCCTCAGATATTTACTATATGCTTCTGGACAACTCATTTGACCATTTTTCCTCATTTTCCTCAACTGCAAAATGAGAATAATAATCCTACTTATCTTCCAGGATTTTTGTGAGCATCAAATAAGATAAGATTTATAAAGTTCTTAGTACAGTGCCTGGTTCATACTAGGCAATTAATAAATGTTATTCCCCTTTTCCTTTTCATAAAAATTTAAATAATTTAGCCATAAGTAAAATTTGAAGGGTTTTTGAAAATTTATCTACATTAAGATATTATGAGTTAAATATGTATAGGGAAATATCCAGATTTAATCCCATTGCCTGGAAAAATACTCAATCCTCAAAAAAATACTCAATAAATTCTTGTTGATTGATTGAATCCAAAGAAATGATTTTGTTCATAGAATTTCCAGCACTTAAATTTGTGGGTCTGGGAAATTATAAGAAAATCTTCTGTACCTCAAATTCTATCACTAATATTGTCACTGTTGAATAATTCAATAACAGAAATCATTATGGTTTTATCAATGAAAAGATATTAAGTAAGATGAATCACCTTCTTCCTGTTAAGGACCACTGAACTTTTCAATTTCCTTTGCAGCTAATTCTTGTATGTGTAGTTTTCCTTGTTAGGATGAAAGTTCTTTGAAAGTAAAAGCTGGTTAATTTTCTTGTATCCACAGTGTTCTGTTCATATATCTATATCTATCTATCTATCTATCTATCTATCTATCTATCTATCTATCTCTGTATATATAATAAATTCTAATATTTATAAAATAAACATGCAATGTATTTAGTAAATATTTAGTTTAACACATTTAATAAACAAACACTAATATATATATATATTTATTAAATATTATTTTTCATCTATTCCTTTGTTCATCCACATTCATTTACCCTTTTCTTTGTTTAAGTGTGGATCTGAATAAATGATACAACTAACTCTATAGAGGAAAAAATTATGTAAAAAAGACTATTTTTAATAAAATAATCACCTGAAAGTAACTTTGTAGGAAGGAATGAGCATCAAAATATTAGACAAGATGAAATGGAAGAAATTGAAAGAAGAAAAATGGAGAGTAATTAAAAACTAGAAGAGCTAATTTTGAAGGGATTATGTCAACCAAATACTAATTCAATTGCAAATATCTAACAATAGACTATGCAATAAGTATTTTTTTAGAATTTCTTGAGTTTAAACAAAAAGAGGAAAGTAAGCAAGGGAAGAACCCCTTAGAGCTTGATTTGCCAAGCTTTGACCTCTGCTCCCTTGTCAAAAGAAGAGGTGTTAGTTCTTTCACTCAAGTCACTAATATCAAAAGTAATGAAAATCCTGGAAGACATGAACTATAATAGAGAATAATCCTGACTTGGAAAGGAGGAAGACAAGATGGGCCAAATGCTATTTTCAGGGTCTAGAACCTCCAGATATGAATGCCAGGAAGCAAAGGAAATGGTGAAATGAATCATGGGAATTACATATTACCCATTAAGCAAAAGAAAAGTCAGATCTAGGTGTCTGGAGTTTGGATGAGTAAGTACAATAGCGCCAAGGCATTAGCAAATGAAAGTAGCCTTTGGAGAAGGCCCAGAGGACAGCCCACTTTAAGCAAGTAACTATAAAAAAAACACTTTTTGAAAGTTAGCATGGTTTCAAGACTTTCTTAGAGGAATATCTGCTAGATTCTAAAGTAGTTCACTTTGGTCTGGTCTAGTTATGAATTGGTAGTTTTTTGTTGGTTTTTTTTTATTTTACATGAAATATATTGAAGTTGTATAAGTTAACAAAATTTCTGTTTAGTGGTCTAAAGAAAATAAATCCTGATGTGAATAAGGAACTAAAAAAGATACTCAGTTGCTACCATAATCCAAGCTATTAATGAGGCTCTGAATCTGAAAATGGAAAAATTACTGCTATAACCATTGTTCTGTCTATAGGAAAAAGAACCAATGTTGGTTATTATCACCTATGTGAGAGATGGACTGACAACCAAGTTGAGATTGGGTTTGCCTTTCACAGATATGTATTGTTCTGTACTAAGGGAAGGAAAGATAATTAAAAGTAAAAGAAAATTAGCTCTATGGTTATACTTCATATTTCATGCCTGAGTCAAATATTTGTATGTATAAAAATATGTAAATGGAGTACTGTACAGGGTATGTCCAGGAAATTATATTAATAGACTAGTAAGCTATTTCCAGAGTCTACTGTCAATTTATAGGTTAGTGCTGCTATCATATATATTACATCTATGAGACATTGTTTTTATTTCTGTTTATAAACTCATGCATGTTTCAATCAAATGTGTTTTAAATTATTCATAAGGGATAAAGATAATGGCTCATTTAAAATTTAAAAGCAGGACTATTGTGGAGGGTCAGGTCACAAGGAGTCAGACATGATTGAAAAATGATTCAACAACAACTCAAAACTATAAAAATGGTGAAATTTTGTAAAGAAATTCATTCAATAGAGAATGGAAGTTAGTCATTCATCATGAAGGAGAATAGTAGCAATTTGACCATGGTTGCCAGGAAAATCTTTTCCTGATTGGATCATTGAAGATTTTACTTGCAGACTTCTGGCTTGTGGGTAAGGGATGTGGAAAGCTTGCTTCTTCCAACTTAAATTAAGCCTTGTGAAGTTTCAAGTTTACATACTCCAAGAAGGGACTGGATAGATCAAAAGGTTATGCAAGGAAAAAATGGTCATACTAAGAATCATTTAATGTCTTCTTCCTAATAAATCATGAACATATTGTTGATATCTTGGGTGGAACCACATGCAAAAAACTTTACAACAAATAAAACAACACTTTTCTGTAATACTGAAGTAGATACCTGATAGCTGTCAACAGTTCATATTTTCCAAATGCTTTTGACCCATGAAAAGACTAAGGAGAAATTGAAAATTGGAGTTGGATGTTGTTGAAGGAGAAAAGGGTGCGGAGGCAGCTAATGTTACAGGCCCTGGTGGTGTTCCAGTACAAGGCAGTAAATATGCAGCCGACCGTAACCATTACAGATGTTATCCACGTAGTAGGGGTCCTCCACGGAACTACCAGCAGAATCACCAGAATAGTGAGAGTGGGGAAAAGAAGGAGCGAACAGAGAGTGCTCCAGAAGGCCAGCCCCAATAACAACGTTCCCACCTTACTATGGGCGTTGACCACAGTATTCCAACCCTCCTGTGCAGGGAGAAGTCATGGAGGGAGCTGACAACCAGGGTGCAGGAGAACAAGGTAGACCAGTGAGACAGAATATGTATCGGGGTTATAGACCATGATTCTGCAGGGGCCCTCCTCGTCAAAGACAGCCTAGAGAGGAAGGTAATGAAGAAGACAAAGAGAACCAAGGAGATGAGCCCCAGGGTCAGCAGCCACCTCAACGTCGGTACCGCCGTAACTTCAATGACCGACGCAGACTCTCAGAGAACCCTAAACCACAAGATGGCAAAGAGACAAAAGCAGCCGAACTACCAGCTGAGAACACGTCCGCTCCTGAGGCTGAGCAGCGCGGGGCTGAGTAAATGCTGGCTTACCATCTCTACCATCATCCGGTTTAGTCATCATACAAGAAGAAAGAATATCAAATTCCAGCGATAATAAGAAATGAACTAAAGATTTGGAACGGAAGACCTAAGTGCTTGCCTTTTGCTATTGACCACATAACTAGAACTCTCTGCATTATCTATGCAGCATGGGGATTTTATTATTTTTACCTAAAAAAGTCTCTTTTGGGGAATGACAAACATGTTTTTTAAAAAGCCTGGTTTTCTCAATACACCTTTAAAGGTTTTTAAATTGTTTCATATCTGGTCAAGTTGAGATTTTTAAGAACCTCATTTTTAATTTGTATAAAAGTACACCTGATTTTTTCAAAAATCCACAAACTGCAAGCACCTGTTAATAAAGTAATAAAGGTCTTTAAATATATATATATATATATATATATATTTATATATATATATTTGAACTTTCATCAGCAAAGTTCGACATTGTTTCTAATTGTATTTCTTTAAATCTTGTTCTAAATTGTATATTGCTTTCTTATGTATAACAATGATTAAGTAAGCAATTAAATTGGTTAGTGTAGTAAAAATTTATATTTTTCAGTAGAAAATCATAAATAATTATCTATATAACCTCAATGAGTCATATACTTGAAGAAATCCTAGGCAATAGATCCACTCAATCAAAAAAAGAGTATGCATTTAACAATAGTTATTTGATTTTCAATCATTGCACCTAGGTGGTAAAGTGTTTGTGAAATGATAACCTTACAAACTTAAACTTATGAATTCAAGACAAATATTGCACTCATGTGTGATGGGAACATGCCTGAGGGAGATTGCCTGTGTCTATATGGTTTAGAATATGTCTCTTGGAAAGTATTTCTTAGAGAGGAGAAGAGTGGAGAGAAGGGAAAAGAAGAGAAAAGAAGGGAAAGGATTAAAATGTGTGAAAATGTATGATATATACAGAGACAATGTTAGGCAATCTTAGAAGGAAAAGCACAATGGTTGGGGGAAAGGAGGTAGCATTTGAGTTCATCTTAAGGAAAATCAGGAATTCTCAAAGGTGAAAATAAAAGGAGAGAGAGAGATTTCCAACTGGAGAATCCTCTGTGAAGAACTATGGTGTGTCAAGGGCAATAATGTTCAAAGGACCTAGAAAGATAAGAGGTTAGCATCTGATGACTTTTAAATGCATCTTCTGCTTCTAAAGTTAAAATTCTTATATCTTGTACACTTTAATTTTTCCTTTTTATAATTTGCAATCCAAATGTTAACCCCATTCTAGAATTGGGTTAGAAGTTTGTGGACTTTCTCAATGGAAGCCCTTCAGACAGTGATATTTTTTCACATAACTGGGTAATGTTTCTGTAAAAATATTCAATATTTATTTTGAAACTTGTTCAGTTAATATCACCATTCTTTTATTTCATACACATGATGCTCTTGTTCCAGTGGCAAGACTTTCTGTAGAATGTAATGTGACAGTAGGCCTGCATAAGAGGCTCCACTAAGGCTCCCTAAGGTTCCACTGAGAATAAATTAGATTAGCCATGGCCTCCAGGAACACAGTCAGGATCAAGTTTCTCTCTTAACTTGGCAAAGAAAAAAAAACCCTCTGGATAGAATGAGTAGACTGTCAGAGCTCTAAATTTCAACAGCTTTTTGTTTAGACATCAAAATGTCTCAAAACTCAGGTTTGATAACATCCAAGATTTAGCTTTATTTGTCCTTTGTTTCAAAAGATATAAAGCAACCTTTTTTGGCAGTCTTCTAACTTTAAAAAACTATATCTAGAAGATATTTCCATATTAGAATCAGTCTTCCCCTTAATTCTCATTTCTTCATGTAGCCTGAAAGGAAAAATCATTAGTTACTGGTCGTATAGTCAAATTTTCAAAAAATTCCAGTTCAATTATCATCATCATCATCATCATCATCAGCAGCAGCAGCAGCAGCAGCAGCAGCATTTCATCAAAAAGGCTCCAAAATGAAGAAAAATATAAGATTCTCGCTGAATTTACCTATACATGAATAAATAAAAGATAATTAGAATAATCCATAGGTTAGAGACTATATCTAGTATTAAGTGGTATAGATAGATTCCAAGTAAGGAGACTCCCTATCAGTTCATGTTAATATGGTTCCTACACTTAAGAGTGTTAGTATTGCTTAGATCCCTGAGAAGTTAAATTACTTGACAAGGCTACATAGTCTATAAGTATCAGAGAAAAGAAATGTACCCAATTGTCCTTTTCTTTGAGGACAACTCTCTACCCACTGTTCTATGTTGGCTCTCATATAATATCGGATAACCAAGAAGGGGGGAAATACATATATATACATATATATATATATATATATATATATATATATCTATAATATCATGGCTTAGTTAGATAAATAGAGCCATTTATTCAATATTTATAGGTGTTGATGCTATTGTTCATCCATTGTTTAAAAAAAATAAGGATAATATCTTGGCTTGAAAATGAATTGAATTTAAATATTGTAGAGCTGAAAGTTGTCAGTCTCACTCTCTTTCAGAATCATTCAGTCCAAAGGTAAGACAAAAGTCAAAGCAACTGATGATGGTTAAGGATGCAGATGTAGATCTTTCTAAATTAGGTCTCAGTTTGTCTGGGTTCACATCTATTCAATCACTAAGGACTGGGTAAGGATTGAGACAACAGATTGAACATCTTAAAGATATCAGTTTAGGAGACCTTCAGAGCTTCTGGTTAGAATAGAAAAGAATTTCTATTTTTACTCATGTGTTAAGCCTTGTGTGTTAAGTGATCTCTTCCTTCAAAAAAGCTTATATTCTAAAGGGGAAAGGATCACATAAAAGAGTAAAAGAAAAGGGAGTGTCATGATCCCTAGGAATATTTAGAAAGAGCTATCAAGGCCTAGAATCAAACAAGAGAAGGCCTAAACTGACCTACAAATGACCAGGGATAGTTCTATGGGCAGAGACCAATTTTTTTCTGTGGGAAAGAAGTAGAGATGATGTACTGAGGAAAGATAATATCGCTGGAAATGTCCAGGATGTGATTAATAGACAAGATTGTTCTATAGATATGAATTAATCTTCATATAAATTCTATCCTGGTCTCTCTAGGCCTTGGGTGTCCAACCTTTTAGCTCTTCTGAGTTGCATTGCCCAAGAAGATCAAGATCCATAAACAGATTTAATATCTATTAATAATTATAATATAACTTATATTGCCAACAAGTATAATGACAAAATGTAAAAATATAACAAAGAATAATAAAATATAATAATAACAAAACTTTTAAAACAAAAATAAGAACATGACATTTAATGTGAACACTGAACCTGCTTTTTTGATATAGTACATCTATTTCTTTTTTGATGGAGTTTTCAGTGATGCAAAGAATATATTAAAGATACTCATCTAAAATTTTTGCTCTGTTTTTACTTTTTTGTATGCTTCATATGGGAAAAAAGGTTATTTGCAAATATACATACTTCCCAAAAGAGCTGTCATGAACAAGAACATTTGTGAAATGCCAAATCAATTTCTTTAGTCTGGTGCAATTTATAAAAGTCAAATGAAGACTCTTGCATAAAGTTTTGTTTTCAGTTGCTTATCTGATTGTAACTCTATGCATTCTATTTGCAAGTTTGCAGCAATGTCTTGATGTCAACTGAGAATGTAATATCAAATACACTGAAATGTAGTTAGTATTTTATAAAATCTTGAAATCAATTCTCAAAGTCCCATGACAAAATAGTTTTTTGGTTTAAAAAAACAACAAAAACAAACAAACAAACAAAAACTATGGTTGTCTATGAGACCACACAACTGTAGTTATGTTAAAGTCAATCAAAGCTAGCTAAAAGTTAAGTTGGTCTATGATGGTGTCATGTTAGCACATGCATTCCCTCTTTCTGGCTATGCTATGAGGCATGAATGGGTATTGAACAGTGGGTTGGATACATCTGCTCTACCTCTACATGCTAACCTCTCATCTCTTCTCTCACTACACCTTTTTATTTAGTCATCTCATCAGTAACTATGGGTTCAATGATCATCTCTATTCACATGAGAGAAATCTAGGAGTCCCAGGACCATGTTATGAACTTAGATTCTATTTAGAGGTTTTCAGTTCCCGTGACCTTGTTTAGGGTTTTCTAGGCAATGATACTGGAGTGGTTTGTCATCTCCTCCAACTCATTTTACAAATGAGGAAAGTTAGGCAAAAAGAGCTGAATGACTTTCCCAGGGTCATACAGTCAGGAAATTATCTCAGGTCAGATTTGAACTCAGGAAGATGAGTTTTTGTGACTTCAGGCCCAGTACTCTATCTATTGTGCTAACTAGGCTGCCCCATATCACTAACTACTCTTAGCACTTTGCCATTCATTCATCTCAAATGTATCTGAAATTTTACGTGTCATTTTGTTCTCAAAACCTATCTTGTTTAGAATATTACCATTCTTCTAGTAATCTGGATTTGCATTTTAGACTACTATCTCTTGTTATCAGACTTTGTCAATTATATGTTTATATCTCTTACATCATATCTATCACTTATTCTTCATATCCTTACCCCCTTAACCTAATTCAGGTCCCTGTCATCTCTTCATATACCTGCTTCCTAAGATTCTTTTATTCTGTACATTAATTTAATTTCTATGCCCGTTATTGCAATGAAATGAAATTTTATGCTTTATTCATTTTATAAAGTTTCCACTGTAATTTCTATTTGAATTGAAAAATGGACCAAATTTAATGATTCAAACCCACAGTCCTATCCCAAGATTTCAATTTTATCCAATTTTATTTATCTTAAAAATAGACTTGTTTTCAAATACTGTTATAAACACATTTTATTTTTTTGTTATGTTCTTAATAATATAACCATGTTGTTTTATTTATTGGCCTGTGTAGGAAGGCTTAGAAGATTTATTACTGGTCACATTTGCATATAAAAGTAAAATATAAAATAAATTATTTGAAAGGTATATTGATAGACTCTGAGTCACTTAGCTTAATTTTTTAATTTTTTTAGTCTTTAATTTAAATTAATAATATCCATAGAGTCTTGGGGCACTGAGGAACACCATCTTGCTTCAAATCCTCAACCCTTTGAAATTTCTTTTACCATCCTTCTTGAAATGATTTGAAGGAGAATGCAAGTTGGGAATCCAGAAATAATGGAAGTTAAAAGGAACTTTAAAGTCCTAAATCAGACAGGTTTGAAATAAAAATTTAGATCTTTATAACAGGAGTGAATAAAAAATAATGTATTTAAATCCTAATTTAGGGCACTTTACTTGACAATTGTTCTGAGACCCTTGAGGATGATTAAACATTTATCTGCCTTCTTTAATCAGAGAGAGGTTTTCTAGTTACTACAAATGAGAGAAAATGAGAAAAAAAAGTGGGTCAGAACATGCTCTGATGAAATGAAACCCAGGAGCTCATATCAGAGGAAGGCACTGTGAGCAAAAATAATCAATATTTTACCTAAGTAGGAGCATCAGTGATTCTGTATTCAATGATTAGAAGCTTTAGGAAAGAGTAAAACCCATCTAGAATAGACAAAATACAATTACATTACCAGAAGACCTGGACAATATACAAGACATGCAATATTCCTTCCTGCATATGCATTAGGCATACAGCTTTTTACATAGATACGGTATTTGTCTTTCATTCTCAAAGAAGACCACAACATCAGGGAGGTGAAACCATGGTAATCACATGAATTGGATATGACTCAGGAAGGACTGTGCTAAGTTATCAGCCTCACTTTTCTCCTCCAGTCATCTGGGTCCAGTGACCAGATATGAATCAGGACAAATGAATGCGAGGCAGTCTGTACACCATGCCACCTAGGTGCCTTTTACATAGGTATCCCCTAAACTTGTACTCTGATCATTGAGGCTTCTGATCAATATGACTCCGTCTTTTTGGCATTATGTATATTCCTTATTTCCACTGATCATACATACATAAATGCATACTTACATAATATATATATATTAATATGGGAGAGTACCCCAAGAATGTGCATCAAAATGTTCTATTTCTACTTTTCTTATTATGTTATTTTATTAATTAACTTGCTATTAACTAATTTTGTTCTCTGGTGAGTTAGAAGAAAGTAAATCCATTGGTGGAAACTCATGCTAAAGTGTTAAGTGGATATGGTAGTTCAGATATATTTAAACATTTACTATCTTTTCTGGTGAGTTCATATATGAGATGAGGATGCCTTAAGTGCTGCAAAATTATTCACAGACTATTAAATATTGCAAATATTATTTAAAATGACAAAAGTATGACCAAACAAGAGATAAAAAAACATTATAAATTGCAAAATGCATGATTTGACTATATCAAATTTAAAAGCTTTTGCACAAGTAAAACCAATACATCCAAGATTAGAAGAAATGAAAAAAAAGGGAAACAATTTCCACAATTAGCATTTCTGATAAAGGACTCATTTCCTAAACATATGGAAAACTGAATCAAATTTATAAGAATACAAGTCTTTTTCCAATTGATAAATGCTCAAAGTATATGAACAGGCAGTTTGTAGATGAAGAAATTAAAGCTATTCATAATCGTATGAAAAATGCTCCAAATAATTATTGATTAGAGAAATGCAAATTAAAACAACTATGAGGTACAACTTCACACCTATCAGACTGACTTAGGTGGCAAAAAAAGAAAAATGATCAAAATCAGGGAGAATGTGGGAAAATTGGGACATTGATGCACTCTTGATAGAATCATGAAATGATCCAAGCAAACCGGAGGGAAATCTGCAACTATTCCCAAAAGGTAATAAAATTATGCATATTCAGTTCTTTTTGTAGTGGCAAAGAATTAGAAATTGAAGGGATGCTCATCAATTGGGGAATGGCTGAATAACTTATGATATATGGATATTATGGAGTATTATTGTTCTGTAAGATGTTATGAGTGGATAGACTTTGGAAAAGCATGGAAAAATTTGATCTGATGCTAAGTGAAGTAAGCAGAACCAAGAGAACATTGTATACATTAATAACATTGTGAGATGATCAACTATAATGGATGCAGGTACTCTCAGCATTTCAACAATCAAGAAAATTCCTGTGACACCTGTTGTGAAAATATCATCCACCTACAGAGAACAAACAATGGATTCGGAATACAAAGCAAAGCATACTGTATTCACTTTTTAAAAAGTCTTTTATGTTTCTCCTTTCTTTATCATTTTCCCCCTTAATTCTAATTTCTCTTTCACAACATGACTAATATGGGAATACATCAAACATAATTATACTATATGTAAATTTTACCAAGTTGTTCACCACCATGGAAAGGGGGGAGGTAAGGATAAGTGGTAGAAAATGTGAAACTCATAAATTTGCAAATAGGTAAATGTAGAAAACTACCTTTGCATATAACTGGAAAAACTTTTTTAAAAAGTAAAATGATAAAAGTGAATTTCCAGATAGTTAATTTAATTCTGTACTTACAAAATTAACAACATTTCTTCATTGATCACATGACACTAGATAATCAAAGTCTAAGTAAGAAGACAAAAATAAAAGTGCCCCAACCTTCAAGGTGAATAGATTCCACCTAAGTAAAAACATGAATATTTGTAATTTTATACAAAATATTTTACACATATGTACATACGTATGGTAAGTTGGTTGGAGTTGGGTAGAGACAGGTACTAAAAACTGGGGGAAGGGTTCATATAGAAGGTGTTCCTTGAATTGACAACAAGTAAAATTGGGACATTAAACAGAAGAAAGAGAGAGGAATTCATTCAGGGAAGAATAATGAGGCATAGAAAAGTAGAGAAGGGACTAATTGCAGAGATTCTTCCAGAGCCGACAGGAAAGGATAGAATAAGAGGAATTCATCTTGAGAAAGGGTTACTTTTTCAATCAAAACTAGATTAGGGATTTCTGGAGTGGAGCCAAGATGGTGACAAACTCCCAGAGTTTTTCCTGACACAATTTTAAATGAAGTCTCTGCACAGACTTTAGAGCTACAGATTCCTCCAATAAAAGAATGAAACAAGTTCTCAACTCAAGGTATTGTAGTCTTCTTTGGAGTTAAAGGAGAAATATAACCCTGTGTAGGCAGGAGAGTGGGATAGCCATTGGGAGTCTCTTTACCACAGTGCAGTTCAGGTCTCAGCTTAGCAAGCCAGCTTGATAGCATGTCAGCAGGGAATGTGCCAAACACAGATAAAGTCTGAGTCCTGACAGCACTAGGGCAACATACAGGAATGGATTGAGAACACCTCAGCAAGTGATAAGCCATAGATCAGTTCTTGACCTCAGCACAAAAAAAATTTGAAACTATACTCCCTGTACTCCAGTAGCAGAAAATGAGCAAAAATAGAGTTAATTATAGAAACCTATTATTTAAATAGAGATAATAAAAATGCCATCTCAGAAGATGAAAGTAGTGGAAAATTACCCACATGTGAAGACTCAAAGGAGTTTATAAATTGGCTACAAATCCAAAACCTCATGGAAGGGCTCAGAAAAGGATTTTAAAAAATAAAGATGAGGGGAAGAAGAAAAATGGAAAGGAGAAATAACAGCTATGCAGGACAATTATGAAAAATTGACCTAAGAAATCAACTCCTTTAGAAATAAAAATAACCAATTGCAAAAAGAATGCAACTCATCTAAAACTCAAAGCAACCAACTAGAAAGGTAATGCAACTCAGCAAAAGTAAAATTAACCAAATGGAAAAGGAAACACAAAAGTCAACTGAAGAAAATAAAACCATAAAAATTAAAATTGAACAAATTAAAATTAATAATTCTATGAAATACCAAGATTACATCAAAGAAAACCAAAAGACTGAAAAAATAGAAGAAAATATAAAGGAGATATGAGGAAAAACAAATGACTTGGAAAATATATCCAGAAGAGATGAAATTATGAATTATTGATGATCTGCCTGAGAGCCTGGATCAAAAAAAAAAAAGCTTGGAGAATATCTTTCAGGAAATTGTCATGGAAAATTGAACTAATATCCTAGACCAGGAAGAGAAAATAACGCTTAAAAAAATCCACAGATCACCTCCAGATAGAGATTTCAGAATAAGAACTCCAAGAAATATTGTAGCTAAATTCTAGAATGCAAAGAGAAGCAACTTAAAAACCAAAGAATCACAATCAGAATTACACAGGATTTATCAGCTTCATCATTAAATTGGAAGGCCTGGAATATGATATTTCACAGGGCAAAGGATTTTGAATTATATCCAAGAATTAACTACCCTGCAAAATTCAGCATATTTGTTCAGGGAGAAAAGATAGATTCTCAATGAAATAGAGGAATTTCAAAATTTTCTGAAAAAAAAAGTCCAGAACTGAACAAAAAATTTGATCTTCAAATACAAGCCTAAAGAGATGCATAAAACTGACATAAGCAGATCATGAAATGATCTTGTCTCCCTAAATACTTTATCTAATAAGGGTTGAAGTACAATAATTGGAGTCCTATAGGGACAGAGGGAGATACTTAGAGGAACTGAACATCAATAGACAATGAAGGTAAATAGATCATAAGAGATCATTTAAAAAGTAAAGGGAAAAATACAAGTTAAGAACATTAAAGTATATACATCCCTAAATGGAAGATAATAGTTGAATAACTTTTTGAAAATTGTATTTTTCTTAAGATAGTTGAAAGAAATAATAAACAGGATGGATATAGGATGGCCATGAAAGTATTGAGTTAATAAGGGTTGAATATAGTCAGAGGGAATGTACTTAGAGGGTTATGGGCATAAATGAGTCATGAAGTGATGTTGATTTTGAGGGTAATATTTCTGTTGGGACAGAGGGAAGAAGAACACTTAAAGGGCCTTTATATAATTAAATTATCAAGTTATCTTACTTTACTAGATACAGAGTTGCAGTAGTATAGTTGTAGTCCTACAGGGACAGAGGGATCTAATATACATATACATATATATATATATATATATATATATATATATATATATATATGGATTGGACATAAATACATCATGAAGCAGCGTCAGCTAGGTAACTCAGTGGATAGAGCACCAACCCTGGAATCATGAGGACCTGAGTTCAAATCTAACCTCAGACACATAAAATTACCTAGCTGTGTGAACTTGGCCAAGTCAATTAACCCCACTGCCTTTAAAAAAGACAAAATAAAAAAAATAGATCATGAAACCATTTTGATTTACTTGATACTTGAGCTATAATTATAGGGAGTGTACTTTGAGGGGGAGGGTATAAATGACTCAGGAAATGAGTTTATATAGTACTTTAGTTTATGAAGATTGTATGTCTATCGAGTGTACTTGAAAAGGAGATGTAGTATATAAATTAATGATAATTTGATGTTCATGATTCCTATAATTTCTAGTGATACAGGAAAAGGTGAGTATACATGGACAGTGACTATCAGACAATACTGCTCATCAATTAATCATTAAGAAAGGTGCTTCTCTCAATACAAATAAAAGGAGTATATTTTGACAAGGAAGCCAAAAGTACAAGACAAGGTTAAAGCAATAGACAAGAAAAGAAGGATTACACTAGGAGAATGCCAGGCATTAGAGGATAAATAACTCCACATGAAGTGGCACAAAGACTTATTATAATAGAGGGAAAGAAGGGAGGGTATGACCATTGAATAAATCCTACTCTCAACAGATTTGGCCCAAAGAGGGAATAATATTCATTCCCAATTGGGTTTAAAAATCTATACTAATTATGCCCAAAGGGCAGGACAAATGTGCATACCATTTGATACCCTAAAGAGATGATGAAAAAGGGTAAAAACATCATTTGTACAAAAATATTCACAGCAGCCCTGTTTGTGGTGGTGAAAAATTGGAAATAAGTGAATGTCCTTCAATTGGGGAATGGCTTAACAAACTGTGGTATATGTATGTCATTGAACACTATTGTTCTATTAGAAACCAGGAGGGATGGGAATTCAGGGAAGCCTGGGGAGATTTGCATGAACTGATGCTGAGTAAGATGAGCAGAACCAGAAAAACACTATACACCCTAACAGTAACAAGGGGATGGTGACCTACCTTGATGGACTTGCACATTCCATCAGTGCAACAACCAGAGACAATTTAGGCCTATCTGCAATGTAGAATACTGTCTGTATCCAGAGAAAGAATTGTGGGGTTTGAACAAAGACCAAAGACTATTACTTTCAAATTAGAACAAAAAAAACCCCGTAAATTTATTATGTAATTTTGCTATCTCATACTTTATTTTTCTTCCTTAAGGATGTGATTTCTCTCTCATCACATTCAACTGAGATCAATGTATACCATGCAAACAATGTAAATACTAACAGAATGCATTCTGTGGGAGGTGGCAGGAGGGAAGCAAGAAAGAGGGAAAATTGTAAAACTTAAAATAAATAAAATCTTTCTAAAAAAATAAAAATTAAAAATTAAATTAAATTAAAATCTACCCTATAGGGAAGGAAGGGAAGGAAATAAAAATAAAGGGGAAGAAGGGATTGATAAAAGGGAAAGTAAAAATAAAGTTAAATTTAAAAAGAGAAGTTAAAGTGGAAAGGGAGGAAAACATTGGTGAGGAGGCATAAGCAGATAAAAAAAGTATAAATGGAAGAAGAAAGAATGAAGGGAAGTATTTCTTATTGTGATCTTACCTGCAAATGTGAATGGATTCCCATAAAATAGAAGCAAGTAGCAAAATGGATGAAAAACCAGAATGGTACAATATGGTGATATATACAGGTAAAAAGCTGGAGCAAAATATATGATGCTGAAGTAGGAATAAAAAAAATATCAGGGGTAACAATCCTGAACTCAGACAAAGCAAAAGTAAAAACAAAATTTATTAAAAGGGATAAGGAAACAAATTCTTAAATGATGCACCAAGTGGTATAGTATCCAAAGTTTTAGAAGAGAGGTCAAAACAAATTACAGGGAGATCTAGACAGCAAACTTATAACAATGGGGGACCTCAATCTTTCTCTCTCTCTCTCTCTCTCTCTCTCTCTGTCTCTCTGTCTTTCCCCCCCCCCTCTCTCTCTCAGAATCAGAAAACTTCAATCTCAAAATAAACAAGAAGGGGCGGCTAGGTGGTGCAGTGGATAGAGCACTGGCCCTGGAGTCAAGAGTACCTGGGTTCAAATCTGACCTCAGACACTTAATAATTATCTAGCTGTATGGCCTTGGGTAAGCCACTTAACCCCATTTGTCCTGCAAAAAAAAAAACCCAAATAAAGAAATAAACAAGAAGAAAGTTAAGAAAGTGAATAGAATGTTGAGTCTGGTGGAGGGAACTCAGGCTGACACCAATATGATGCATAAGCTGGTTTGTTTATTGATTACAGGATACATACTTTTATACTCTACATTTACATAAGCAATTACATAAGCGTTTTAGCAAGAATTTTTGTCACATGCATACCTGTTGGGGGCGGGGGGAAGAGGCTTGGTGGTCGCTTAGCGGGGGAAACATAATCCCCTTATAAAGGAATGTTACAGAACTCGGCCCCTCATTGTTTAAGAGTTCATGGGAGGGAGGACAGGGGGGATAAAAGTGTCTGCTGAGAGGTGGGGAGGGAGCGGGAATGTGATCACAGAAGAATAAAGACTCATGACCCACCTCAGGCGCTCTGTCTGGTTCTTCCCCCATCTAAGAGTGGGGGCCGGAGGTACCCCGAAGACTCACCACGCGTTGGACTGGTGAGTAAGAGGACGGACTAGCATTAAGAAGCCGGCGTTGTAAATAAAAACCCGGCAAGTGGTGCCGAAACCCGGGACCTGATTTTGCTAGGGAACGTCTGAATCCGCTGGTCGGATTCTCCAGACAGCCTCGGTCGTTTCCGACCGGGAGGAAGGAGAGGGCGTTTACTCTCAGATATTGCCTGAGGGACATATCCCTATTGTGTTGACTATGCTTTCTTTCTCTCCCCTTTCTCCTTCTGCTCTAATCACGCTCCTTGCCGTGCTGGCCTGTCTGATTGTGCCCTGCTGCCTCCTTCTCTTTTGCCGAACGGGAACTTTCCAGTTCTGCCACCTGTTAGGATTGCAGCCTCGGCTAGTAGACAGCATGGGGGGCCGGAATAGTATTCCCGCCTTTGAGCCGGAGGAAAAAGAGGCCGTTGCAGTGCAGCTTTATAAACTCTGTGCTAAGCATGGCTGTAAATTACCTATCAAGACGTGCCGTGCTTTTGTTGAGAATATCTGGAACATCTGCCCTTGGGTGCAACATAGTGGGATCCAACCAGATAAATGGAAGGTGGTAGGGCAGCAGATGGCCTCCTATAATGACACCTGCCCGGGAAAACTGACCCCCAAGGATTTTACAGTGTATAAGATAGTGGATGCAGCCCTGCATCCCCAGAAGGTGACTTTAGCACGAACAATCAGCACTCAGGTGGGTAGCTCGTTGGCGGGATCGGATTCAGAGGGCTCAGAGGAAGAGGGAAGGCCACCCCCTCCCCTGTATCCGTGGGAGGAACTTAGAAGAAACAATGGGGGAACAAGGGGCCCCCAGGGAGAAGAAAATGCCGCATGCCCCTCCTTACCGAGACAGAATGAAAAGGGGGAGGGCGATGAATGTGGCACACTTAGAGATTCAGGGCCGGAAGTTTCCGAGCGCGGGAAGGGAGGGGTGCAAACAGCCCTCAGGGGTGGCAGGAAGAGGAGCGTGAGTAGGTGGGACCGGGAGGCTGCTGACGAGGAGGGAGAAGTCCGCGCTGATTGGACAGCTGCCGCGCCCCAGGCTTGGCGGCCCAGCCAGGAAACAGAGGCAAAAAATCCCCCGTGTTCCTTGTCCGCCCTTCAGAGATCCCCTCAAGGGCTCCGCCCATCCGGCCTACTTGCCACCAGTGCCTCCATAGCAATAGAGAAAGGGGAGGAGGTGGACTGGGATGACTGGGGCCTCTACCCGGTATTTACGGACCCCCTTACCGGAGCCCGAGACTACCGCCCTGTCCCTTTTAAGATGCTTAAGGAACTTAAGGAGGCCGTGACTAAATACGGCCCAAACTCCCCTTATGTAAAAAGACTGATGCAAAACCTCTTTGCTACGCACCCTTGGACCCCTGCTGACTTTGACGAAATTGCAGCCGCGTGCCTAGATGCCTCCTTATATTTAGCTTTTAAGGCTCAGGCCCGCAGAGAGGCCTCTAAGCTGGCAAAATCCCGGGGTTATACTCCCCTGGATTTAGCCATTGACCTCCTGTGTGGAACTGGAGCCTATACTGACCCTGCTGTTCAGGCCCAGTATGGCCAGTTTGAGCTAGAGACTGTTAAAGAAACACATGTTGCAGCTTGGGATGAGATTGGAGCCATGAAAGGGGGGAGAGCCACACAGAAGTTGGTTGGGCTGAAGCAGAGAGCAGATCAGACACCCCTCTCATTTGTGAACGAGGTTAAAGAGACCTTGATTAATGCCCAACCCTACGGGGTGAGAGGAATTTCTTCCTTTTTCAGGCCTTCTGATCGTCGTAGGGATCCTTGGAGGTGCTCCATCTGAAGGAAATCCGACATGGGGAATACTCCGAGTTATTCCCTCTCCCCTTCCGGTAGCACGGAACTCCCCGATCTACCCTCGCCTGCTAGTGACCAATACATCGATGGGGCTCCCTTCTGCCTCGGTGGGGCCCCTCATGTGTGGCCACAGGGGAAGACATCGAGGATCCCATACCATGGAGGGATTGCCAGATGGCGGGAGGATACCCCCTTGAGGGTGAACAAGGACGCTGATTCTGGGAATCACCCTACTTGTTGTCTGTTTCTGCCGCCTAGCTAGGCGACAGAGGGGCTATATGCTTCTTACTCAGAAAGCCTTCATGGCCATGGAGACGGGGGAGGATCCCCAAGTCTGGCTAGCCGCCATGCATGACATGTGACACCTAGGGGTAAGACGAGGTAAACCCCAAGACGGGCAACTTCTCCTGACCCAGCCACCTAAGACAGGCCCTGAGGGTGTCGGGCGCCTAGGACGGGCAAGGTCCTGGGTTGAAGGAGATGACCTAAGACAGGGTTCCTCGCCCCCGGCTATCAGAGGCCAGTAGAAATGACACCGCTTAAGGCTAACCTCAGCACCGCTTAAGGTCACACCAAGTGATAACCTTGTAAAACAGAAAGGGGGAGATGTTGGGGGCGGGGGGAAGAGGCTTGGTGGTCGCTTAGCGGGGGAAACATAATCCCCTTATAAAGGAATGTTACAGAACTCGGCCCCTCATTGTTTAAGAGTTCATGGGAGGGAGGACAGGGGGGATAAAAGTGTCTGCTGAGAGGTGGGGAGGGAGCGGGAATGTGATCACAGAAGAATAAAGACTCATGACCCACCTCAGGCGCTCTGTCTGGTTCTTCCCCCATCTAAGAGTGGGGGCCGGAGGTACCCCGAAGACTCACCACGCGTTGGACTGGTGAGTAAGAGGACGGACTAGCATTAAGAAGCCGGCGTTGTAAATAAAAACCCGGCACATACCTTGTGTATATCTTAGGTGATTGTTTTGAGAACCAAACACTGTTTTGATAAACAGAGTGAAGATTGTTTTGAGAACCAAACAGTGATCTGATAAACAGTGCAGAAGGTAATTATCTCAGAATGCCCTATCTATCTGAGCCTGGGAATACATCTTGTTAGCTCAGACATGCAGCTACTCCCTTATCTAAGCTCTGAAGTACATCTTGCTTGTTAAAGCACATAACTATTTCTGTGTTAACCCTTCAAAGCTCTTAGCCTGGAACATATAGAAAACCACAATAGAATTTTAGAAAACTTAGAAATGATAGATCCCTGGAGAAAATTGTATGGGGATAGAAAGGAATATACTTTTTTCTCTCTGTTAATATGACACCTATAACAAAATTGATTAGACTAGAACGTAAAAACTTCACAATCAAATGTAGAAAGGTAGAAATATTGAATGCATCATTTTCAGATCATGATACAATAAAAATTTCATGTAATAAAGGGACATGGAAAGAGAAACTAAAAATTAATAGGAAACTAAATTACCTATTTTTCTTTTATTTAAGGCAATGGAGTTAAATGACTTGCCAAAGGTCACTCAACTAGGGAATTATTAAGTGTCTGGTCAGATTTGAATTCAGGTACTCCTGACCCCAGGGTCAGTGCTCAATCTATTGTACCACCTTGTTGTCCCTAAATAATATAATTTTAAAGAATATATTGATCAAACAACAAATTGTAGAAATAATCAATAATTTCATGCAAGACAATGAAAACAATGAAATATATCAAAATTTATGGAATGCAACAAAAGCAATTTTAGGGGAATGTTATACCTCTAAATGCTTACATAAATAACATAAAGAAAGAGGAGATCAATGAATTTGTCATGTAAAAAAGGTAGAAAAAGAACAAATTAAAATCCCCAATTATATACCAAATTAGAAATTCTAATACTCAAAGGAGAAATTAATAAAAACAAGAAAAACACCAAACTAATAAATAAAAACTAAGACTGGTTTTATTTTAAAAATTACAAAAAAATTAAACTTTTAGTTAATCTGATATTTAAAAAAAGAAAGAAGAAAGTCAAATTACCAGTATCAAAGATGAAAAGGATGAACTCATCACCAATGAGGAGTAAATTAAAATAATAACTTGGGGCTATTTTGCCCAACTGTATGCCAATAAATTTGACAATATGAGTGAAATGGTTGAATATTTACAAAAATATGTTACCCAGATTAACAGAAGAGGAAACAAAATATTAAATAACCCCATTGCAGAAAAAGTACTTGAAGAAATTATTCATAAACTCCCTCAGCAAAAGTCTCCAGACCCAGATGGATTTACAAGTGAATTCTTTTGTTTTTGACTTAAACTCATGTTTATTTACATTTAAAGCAACAAAGAGTGAAGTATTTCAATAGACTGATACAACTCTTTTCTACTATATCCAACTATATTGTTTGTACAAAATATAATTAACATTTAAAAGATAGTCAATGGATGGCTGTGAAGTACAGTGGATAGAGTATCTGCCTTGGAGTCAAGAGGACCTCAGTTCAAATCCAGCCTCAGATACATAATAATTACCCACCTGTGTGACCTTGGGCAAGCCACTTGACTCTATTGCCTTGCAAAAGCCTAAAAAAAATAGTCAATGAGCAAGGAACCAATGTGGTTATTTCAGTGAACCAACAAGCTGATTGAGTTGCTCACCTGGGTCACTTGAGTCTGCTCCTTTTTTTTAGCAAGACTTTATCACCAGGGCTCATTCTGTCTTCAACCTGTAGAGCTCCCTTCTCTACTGCCAGAAATCTTCATCTTTGGCTATGCTTGTGTCTCTTTACTCACATGTGTTTGTCTCTCTTTACCCCTCCCACCTTGGATTGGGAGAATAATTCCCAAAGACATTAAAGATGGGGGAAAGATGGAGAAATGAAAGATAACTCTTTTTTATGTCCTAGACATTTTTAATATTACCTTTTATTTTTTAAATTAATTAATTTTTTCACATCACTACAATAGTCTTGTTATAAAACTAGTTTCCTCACTGACCTTTCAACCTGTCCTTGGCAATCACTGGGCTGAGAGGTCTGGAAATTGTCCCTGTTGCCACAGAACCAGGCACACCCAGGGACCCAGGAACCTTACAGGCTGTTCCTGGATGGCTAGAGCCAGATTGCTCCAGTGGTCAGTATAGTTTGAGCTGTGCTTTGGCCTTTTCCTATCTGGGTGGAACAGACCCTTCCTGAAGATCTTCCAAGTTGTCTTGGGCTGGAAAATTGTTTCACTCAATCTTTCTGTGGATTTTGCCCTTCTAGAATTTAGTTAGAGGCATAATTTAGAGGCATTTGGAATACTCTGTTAGAGAGCTTCTGGGATTTCATGCCTTCACTTCGCCATCTTGGCTCTGCCCTTTACAAGTGAATTCTACCAAACATTTAAGGAAGAATGAATTCCAATTCTATATAAGCTATTTTTTAAAATAGGAGGAGTTCTGAAACTAATATAGTATTGATACTAAAACTGGAAGAATCAAAACAGACAGAAAAATTAGAGACCAGTCTCCCTAATGAATATTGATGCAAAAATTTTAAATAAAATTTTAAATAATTTTAAAATTATTAAATTAAATTAAAAATAAATTAATTAAATTTAAAATAAAATTTTTAAATTAAAAATAAATTTAAAAAAATTAAATAAAATTTTAGCAAAGAGATTACAAGTCATTACTAGGATAATGCACCATGATCAGGTCGAATTTGTACCAGATAAGCCGAGATGGTTCAATAATAGAAAATCAATCAATATAATTGACATCAAAAAATGAAACTAACAAAAATCATATGATTATCCCAATAAAAACCGACAAAACCTTTAATAAAATACAATAACAATGTTTATTAGAAACACTGGACAGTATGGGAATGAATGAATGAATGGAGTTTCCTTAACATAATAAACTATCCAAAAAATCATCAATAAGATACATTTTGCACAAAATAATGTGAATCAGGGGTGAAACAAGGGTATCTATTATCACCACTACATTTTAATATTATATTAAAAATGTTACCTTTAGCAATAAGAGAATAAAAAGAAATAGAAGTGAGAAAGCACTCTTTGGCCACGATATGATAGAAACCTAGAAAATAAACTAAAAAAAACCTACTTAGGTCTGGAGTCAAAAAGTGCTAAAATCAACTCTGATCTCAGATGTTTAATCTGAAAATATAAAGAGATTTTATATGAAAGCAAAATGCTAGACATAAAGTAAGTAGTATATATGTATGTATGTATATAAAGTTGGTAAATGTATAAGTAAAAGTATACATTTATTTATATGTTCTGTTCCATTTATTCAGTAATTCACAGGCACATAAAAAAAATTTAGAGATAAAAATCCATTTTGCACCTAACCGAAACCGTAAACCTAACACTAACCCTAACCTAAACCTAACGCTAACCCTTACCCTAAAGCTTACCGTAACCCTGAATCTAACCCGAACCACAAACTTAACCCGAATCCTAACGCTAACTCTAACCCTAACCCTAACCCTAACCCTAACCCTAACCCTAACCCTAACCCTAACCCTAACCCTAACCCTAACCCTAACCCTAACCCTAACCCTAACCCTAAAGCTAACCCTAACCGTAACACTAACACTAAAGCTAACCAGAACCCTAACCCTAAAACTAAACCTAACCCCAACCCTAAGTGTAACCCTAACGCTAACCCTAAACATAACCCTAACCCTAACCCTAACCCTAAACCTAAAACTAACCCTAACCTGAACCCTAAACCTAAACCTAATCCTAACCCTAACTAAAGCTAA